>NC_090923.1:344698393-345001424 GCF_040938575.1 Ambystoma mexicanum | reverse complement strand
TCTCATCTCCTCCCTTATCTTCTCTCGCCTCTTCTTCTGCTCCTCCTTACTCTTTGGCCTACCTACTTCTCATCTTGATCCTCTCAAGTCCATCTATCACTCTGCTGTCCGTACCCTCTGTCTCCTTACCTCCCGCGACTCTATCTCAGCTTCCCTCTCCTCCCTTGGATGGCTTCCATTTCACTCTCAACTTAAATTTCACTTCCTCTGCCCTGTCTTCAAATCTCTCCATGGACTCGTTCCCCCCTACCTCTCCTCCCTCCTCTCTTTCTACACTCCCTCCCGCTCCCTTCGTTCAGCTGATCAGTTCCTTCTGACTGTTCCTCTGTCCCCTTGTGCCCCCTCCCGTTTCCGCTCCTTCCAACTCCTAGCTGCCTTGCACTGGAACTCCCTACCTCTCTCAATTCGTTCTACTCCTACTTTCTCCTCATTTCGCACCTCCCTTAAATCTCTCCTTCTCCACCCCCCGCCTTGAAACACCCTCCCCTTCCTGCTCCCCCTCCTTTCTTTTTCCTTTCCCTTGATTCCCTCCTTCCACTCCCTACCACCCCTCACACCCTCCCCCCTCTCCTCCTGCTCCCCCGTCCCCTCCTCTCCCCCATATTCCCACTGCTTTCTCTCCCTATTCCCTCCAGTCTTATTGCTCTTCTTAATGGTTTATTTGATTGATACATATTGTAATCTGCTTCTACCGTTATATTGTTATGTTATGTTCTTTGTATCAAGTTGTTCAATTGTGCAGCGCTTTGGCGTAAAGCACTATATAAATTAATAAATACAAATACAAATACAGTGAGATACTCTTGGGAAAAACCTCAGAGTGAAAATTTACTATGAGATATACAGAAGTAAAACAGCAGAGGGACAGATTAGAGCAAATAACAGGGCCAAAATCACAGTTTGATACCTGGGTCTTGGGTATAGTATAGTATAAGGCAGAATGTTGAACATGTTAGCAAAGGGCACAGTCAAGCCACATGAAGCAAGAAATAACCTAGTCTCTCTCTCTCTCTCTCCCTCCCTCTCTCTCTCTGTTTCCATCTCTCTCTCCCTCTCGCGCGCTCTCGCTCTATCTCTCTCTCTCTCTCTCTCTCTCTCTGTCTGTTTCTATCTCTCTCCCTCTCGTTCTCCCTATATACCTCTATCTCGCTTTCAAATAGATTGTGCCTTATGCACAAGATTTTGGTAATTAGCAGATGTAGGAGTGTGAGGGCAGCCTGGAATCCCAACTCAATACCATCATTGAAGTGCTAAGGTTTATGTGAGGCATAAACCTTTGGTTCATGAAACGGCTTCCTGAAATATGGAAACCACAGATGCTCACTCCAACTTCCTTTGTATGTTGTTTGGCTTCTTCGGTGCCATCTAAAACCTCACTCTAACTTGCCCAGGTGCTACAGGAAATAGGTCATGCTGGGGTTCGTGCATGTCAGGAAACTAACAATGTTTTTTCCTATGATCACGACAGGGGACCAAACCCCTGGTTTGTTTCTCCCAGAAATCTCCCCCAGTGTATACAAATAACCTTCAACCCCTCCCATGCACGGTGTGGAGGCAGCTGTATAGATATGGTTTCAGAACGATGCTGAAACCTTGCAGGTGCTTTATGAGAGGGTTGACAGGATGAGGAATCTGGCAAAATAAAAGTGTGGATTCCTTATAGTTCCCAGTGATCATGGGTTCACTATCCCTTTGCCTAAAGAGAGCCCTGTGTCTGCAAGAAGGGGGGAGACAAATATGCTGACTGTGAAAGAAAGGAGGTTCTTAGGTGGAGGGTGGTAGAAGGATTGGATTTGATTTGAAGAAATTTTACAGCACAGAACCTGGAAAAATAAACTGCATCTGGGCGCTGATGATATGGAAGACTTCTAATCCATGATTCTGTCATTTAGCTGTTGTCTAAAAAAGAGGAAGAAGGCTAGTCTGTGTTCACCACTTAGTTCAACCAAAATGTTTTAAATGATTTATCAAATCGAAGTAGTTCTTTAATGTTTTGCAATTCCCATGCCAAAGAATTCCATAATCTAAGGCCATAGACTGTGAAACGCTGCTCCAATCTGGAAACGCATCGGGAGGGTGGAACCACAAGCAGTAGCTTATCGGCTGACCTTAGAGTCTGGCTTGGATATCATATGATGTAGCATTTTTACTTTTTTTTAATTTGATTCAGCGGAATTAAATCAACCTTTCAAAATGTATACATAAAAATAATATAGTAACAATTCATTACAAATGTAAATTTTATAACTCAATAAGAGAGGAGAGCGAGAGAAAAGCAAAAGGAAAGAAAAAAGTTCCATGCTACATTCATTTTCATTTAGAATAATAACTTTACAATTCATAAATTCCTGATAATAGGGTTCAAATGTCCACCAATGTGTCTAAATTCAAACTTAACAAAAAGTTGATTGTTGCAATTTGTATCGGCATATATATGGAGCTCAAAATAGCCGACCAACATTGGTCGACCTCCATTTGCCCTAGTAATTTGCAATGTCTTGAAAAATGAATCACTCTGAGATCTGTCAATGCATCACACTCTGTGATCAACTGAAATAAAGTTTCAGGTACATCATGTTTCAGACAAAAATGACAAAAATTGAGTAATAATGGGAGCTGTTTACGTTTAGCCTGTAGATCTTTAGTGATCCATAAATTAAATCGCAGGCGGAATATGCCTGTACGATATTTTGGTGATTTTGATGTTCTCACCAAAGATGGTGGTAGGGTGCAAACTTTTTTCGGGGGGGAACCTGCACACGTCACCATATCTGTACTAGAGACACAATTCTGTTGTTCTAATCCAGTCTGTCTCGTATATCTTAGTTTGGAATGGATTGTGTCCTCCCACGTATTCCTCATTTTATGATAACTCGTTGTCCCCAGCTTTGCTGCTTCGGAAAAAATTTCTCTCGCCAGAGGGCGCTGTGCTCGAGGTCGTGGCGTCGATTGTCCCTCGACGGACTCCGTACTCTGTCGATGTCACCGATGATATAAATAGCTCGAGCCGCGCCCGTTGCTTTAGTTCCGTTTTTCAGATCGCTTCGCTATCGAGAACGACGCGTTTCAGATTTTCTGTGAAGAAAATGTCGTCATCTTCGACTCCTTCGACACCCAAGACTGGGTTCAAGAAGTGTGTAGATTGTGGATCAAAAATGTCGATCACGGATCCCCACCGGGTTTGTCTCTGGTGTCTCGGTTCCAGTCACCGAACCGACGACTGCGGTTCCTGCCAATCCATGATCGAGAAAGCTCTTAGTGAGAGAAGAGGTAAACTGTTGGTGGGGAGGGAAGCCTCTAAGAAGGCTACGTCTAAAGAACATAAGAAAGCGACTGATTCGAAGGAATCAGATCGCCATAGGCACTCCAAGAGATCTCGATCTAGGAGTGGACCGAGACACTCTTCGTCATCGTCTAAAAAAAATTAAGAGGAGACGTAGATCTCCCCCATCATCTTTTTCTTCAGTGTCTACCGAAGAAATTCGATGTCCAACAAAATCGGATTCTCCCAGTAAATGGGTAGAATTCCGTAAAAAGATGATGGAGGTGTTCGAGAATGCGGCCCGACCCCCTCGAAAGAACCTCGAAAAAGCCATACCCCTAAGGTCGCTCCATTGGACGACAAAGGGAAGTCCAAGACTACTATGGTAAAAACCGGTAGTGTCGAGGATACTAAAAAAACTCGAGTTGACGCCAAGCCGTCGAAGACTCTTCGAGAGTCGAGCACTTCATCGATGCCGTCCACCGTTTCGGCACAAAAACCAAAAACATCCTCGACGCCCGTGTCGAAGTCATCTTCGAAGTCATCGAAGACTCCTTTGACAACTTCGAAGGATTTATCAATCCCTTTGACGCGTATGGTAGAAGAAGAAAGGAGATTCACTCCTTTGCCCAGGTCAGACTTTTTTAAGTCCATGTCCTCAATTTATGAGGAATCTGGTTCAGAAGAAGACAAAGTTACTCCTTTTGGAGTTTCTTATGGCACAAAGCAAGTTCCTGAGGAACTTATTGACCAGGAATCTAGAATGAGAGACCTGAGTGATACTCTACATTCTGCCAGTGGAATTGACACCTCCCCAGAATGAGTTTGCCAGACCTGATCCTGCAGAGCATGCAGATGCTGGGTACAGGAGTCTTATGACCAGAGTAATAGAATATATGGGTTGGGGTAACACTTCACCTGTTTTTGAACAGGATGACATGACGGATATAATTGTCAGAGGGCCTCAAAAAGATCCAGTTCTCCCCTTTCACAGGGCTCTTCAGAGGACGGTGGAGAAAAACTGGGATAGACCTGAGTATTGCTGCTGCAGATAGCACTTTTCCCAAAAAATATAGACCAGCTGGAATGGATCCTGAATACTTAAATAAGCATCCGACTCCAGAAAGTCTAGTCATTCAGGCAGCATCTACATCAAAACAAACTGCATATCCCACTATTCCTCCAGATAGAGAGGATAAAAAAGTTGACGCATGGGCACATAAAGTTTTCACGTCAGGCAGTATGGCCCTTAAATCGACAAATGTCACCTGTACCCTGGCGTGGTTTACCCATACCCTGTGGGACTGTATTTCGGCGGCGGCTGATCATATTCCGGAAGGCGAGGAAAGGGAAGGCTTCCTGAATATAGTCAGACGGGAAGGAGGCAATGGGGGAATGTCTCCAGTCTGGACTGGATACTGCTGATAGCATCAGCAGGTCCATGGCTGCAAGCGTTGTGCTACGCATATTTGCGTGGTTGAGGAAGTCGGGGTTTGCACCAGATGTGCAAGCCAGACTCCTTAACATAGCCTTTGATGGCTTGAGGCTGTTTGGCAGCAAGGCTGATGAAAGCCTAGAAAAACTTCAGACCTCGAAAGCGGCAGCTAAATCGCTTAGCGCCTCTATGCCCCAGCCTCTAAAACCCTATTCCGGCTCATCTTCCTGGAGGGATTGTTCTTTTCGAAACTACTCCTCTTTTGGTAGAGGAAGAGGACAGGCTTCTCAAAGGGGCAAAAGAAACTTCCGTCGTGGAGCACGAGGAAGAGGTGCAAAATCAGCCTCAGGAGCGGTATCTGTACCCTCAGCCACTCCTGCAGCCACCTCCAAATCCCTCTGAGACTTTGTTGCACAAAACACCAGTGGGAGGCAGGATCTCAACATCTGAAGGAATGGCGGGGCATTACCTCAGATGCTTGGGCACTGGAAACAGTAGCCCAAGGTTACTGTCTCCCCTTTCTAAAAAGGCCTCCGAATCATCCACCGGGAGCCAACTCCGTCAAAATTCCAGATCTGCTCCTGTTGCAGGAAATTTTAACCCTGCTAGAGAAAGGTGCCATAGAACTGGTACCTGTAGCGGAGAGGAACAGGTGTTGGTACTCCCCATATTTTCTCATTCCAAAAAAGGACGGAGGACTGAGACCCATCTTGGACTTGAGAAACTTGAACAAGTTCCTCAGGAAGGACAAGTTCAAGATGGTGACTCTTTCTCAGATCCTTCAGGCTCTCCAACTCCAAGATTGGTTGGTATCATTGGACCTTCAGGATGCTTACTTTCATGTGCCAATCCATCCAAAGCACAGAAAGTACTTGAGGTTCACGATTGGCAATTCTCATTATCAGTTTCGAGTTCTGCCATTCGGGTTGACCTCCGCCCCGAGGGTTTTTACCAAACTGTTGGCGGTTGTGGCAGCAAGTCTCAGGAGAGGAGGTATTCACATATATCCCTACCTGGACGACTGGTTGATCAGAGCAAGTTCCCCAGAACAAGCTCGGGAACATCTTCCGATCACCTGCCACTTCCTCCACAAATTGGGCTTCTCCCTTAATTTCAAGAAGTCCCACATGATACCATCCCAGAAGTTCTAGTTTATCGGAGCAGTCTTGGACACTTCCTCGGGAAAAGCCTCGCCTCCCTAAGTGAGCGCTCTCCACATCCAGCAGATGGTAACAAAATTCCAGAATGCCCAACGTCTACTGGCCTTTGATTTTCTCAGGTTGCTCGGCCTCATGGCATCCTGCATTTTCCTAGTACCAGAGGCCAGGTTGAGAATGAGATCCCTTCAATGGGCACTCAGAACTCAGTGGTACCAGTTCTCAGGGAATATGTTGGATCTTCTGCAAGTCCCGAGCGCAGTTGCTCAGGATCTTCTATGGTGGGCTTGCAACGACAACATTCTCAAGGGAGAGTCTTTTTGGCAACCATGGCCGGAGATAACAGTAGTGACGGACGCCTCACTCACAGGGTGGGGAGCACACACCAACAATCTGACCATCAGCGGTCGTTGGTCTCCATCGGAGTCCAAACTACACATCAACCTTTTGGAGCTGAGGGCCTTTCTGCCCTCTGTACAGGGAAAGAATGTCCTGATAATGACGGACAACACGGTGGCCATGTACTACCTCAACAAAAGGGGAGGAGTAGGGTCACTATCACTGTGCAGAGAGGCAATGCAGCTATGGTTCTGGGCAATACCAGAAGGAATCTCTCTATCGGCAATTCACCTAGCCGAAGAGAAGAACACGGCGGCAGACGCTCTGAGCAGGCAGAGCACGGTCTCTCACGAGTGGGAGCTGGCTCAGGAAGTCCTTCTGGAGAGCTTTGCCCTTTAGCGAATCCCTCAAGTGGATCTGTTCACCACCACGATCAACCGGAAGTGCGATCAGTACTGCTCAAGGGAATTTCCTCAAAGAGGAGCTCTGAGAGACGCATTCGTAGTGGAGGGGAAGTTTCCACTGCTGTACGCGTTTCCCCCAGTCCCCGTGATTCCTCAAGTAATCAGGAGGTTGAGAAAGTTCAGGAAAACCATGATTCTAATTGCCCCGGATTGGGCCAGGAGGACGTGGTACCCGGACCTTCTAGGCATGTCCATCTGCCCTCCAATACGTCTTCCGCAAAGAGAGGATCTTCTCTCGCAAGAGGAAGGTCGGGATCTCCATCCAGAGGTCAAGACACTCAACCCTCACGCATGGTTTCTGAGAGGTTGAGATACAAGGATTGGGATCTTCCAGATGACGGAATGGAAGTCTTGCTTTCGGCCAGAAGGCCAGCAACAAAATCTTTGTATCGATGTCGCTGGAACAGGTTTAGTAACTGGTGCAAAGATAAGGATGTGGACCCTTTTCAATGTGGCACTCCAGTAGTGCTCTCTTTTCTATTACATCTAGCCAATCTGGGGCTCCAGATAGGAACAATCAAAGGATACCTTGCTGCGCTGTCCATTTTCAAGCGCACCTCGGAAGAGGTTTCATATTTCAAAATACTACTAATAATTCAATTCTTAAAAGGACTTAGTAATGTATACCCTCCAATACCTTTTCATGTCCCAACTTGGGACTTAAATTTAGTATTAAAATTCTTGACTTGCATACCTTTTTGAGCCTCTGCACTCATGTCCATTGAGGCTTTTAACACTAAAAACTGTCCTTCTTGTGGCCCTATCATCAGCCCGCAGGGCTAGTGAACTTCAGGCTCTCTCATGCAGACCACCATATACCATTTTTTTATAAGGATAAGGTAGTCCTTAAAGTTAAACCTTCATTCTTACCAAAGGTAGTTTTGGACTTCCATTTGTCACAAAAAATATTACTACCAACTTTTTATCCTCCTCCTCATTTGGGCAAGGAAGAGGAGAGACTGCACAGACTAGATCCCAAGAGGGCTCTTAGTTTTTACATCTCAAGGATGTCTAAATTACGATAAGATGACCAACTGTTTGTGGGTTAAACCGGTCATAAACTGGGTTTATCAGTAACAAAACAGACCATATCCCGCTAGATCAACTTAGCCATAATTGAATGCTACTGATTAGCGGGGAAAGACCCACCAGATGGGTTTCGTACCCATTCTACAAGGGGAATGGCTACTTCTGCGGCTCTAAAGAGGGGAATCCCGGCAGCAGATATTTGTGCAGCTGCAACTTGGAAAACAATGCATACTTTTGTCAAGCATTACTGCCTGGATACTGCCTCCTCCAATGAGGGATTATTTGCCAAGGCAGTTCTGCATTCTGTTTACGAAAACTAAAACTAGTACTCCCGCCTCCAAAACTGTCACTGCTATGGGAGTCTATCATAAGATGAGGAATACGTGGGAGGACACAATCCATTCGAAGAACAAGTTACTTACCAACTGTAATGTTCTTTCGACTGGATGTTCCTCGCACGTATTCCTCATCGACCCTCCCATCCTACCCCACAGTACAGTTTACGTTTTCTTACACTTTCCTCTCACGATGAGTGCATCAGTTATGGGGCTCGCCTGGGTGTTCCTCCTATATGTTTCATTGAAAAAACAGAACGGAAGCAACGGGCGCGGCTCGAGCTATTTATACCATCGGTGACGTCGACAGAGTACAGAGTCCATCGAGGGACAATCAACGCCACGACCTCGAGCACAGCGCCCTCTGCCGAGAGAATTTTTTTTCGGAAGCAGCGAAGCTGGGGACAACGAGTTATCATAAAATGAGGAATACGTGGGAGGAACATCCAGTCGTAAGAACGTTACAGTTGGTAAGTAACTTGTTCTTTTGCCTTATCACGGTTGGTGAGCAGCAGTTTAATGGAAACTTGAGCATTGGCCAATATTTGATAAACTTTCTGTGTCCAAGCTGTCACAAAAGTATGTTTTACAGAAAATATATAGTGGGTGAGAGTTTTTAAAATAACCAAAGACTCTGTGGACACTAAGCATTTACTAAACAGTGCAGTAATGCGCCAATGATAAAGTGCTTGGAGTGAAACCAATCCCAACTCAAACCTCAGCCAGGTGGCAGGGGTGCATTGTCATTTATAACGCGCCTATACAAAAGTGTTTCAAGGCGCGACGAGGCAGGGGAGGGGGGACAGAGGGAAGACAGACAACGATCCTACTAGGCCAGGTGTCGTTCAGATCACGCAAGTGCGTAGGAAGGGGGAAGGGGAAAGTGCAACGGGAAGCGGGAAGGGACAGTGCAGTAAAGGATAATAGAATAAATAACAATAAGTAAAGTACGGTCAGCAGCTGGCCAAGTGCAAGGGTAAAGAGTAAATGCAGGCATCAAGTGTAAAGTGCTGGTAAAGGGACTGTAGGGATACAGAAAAAAAAACCGCCCCCAAGTGCAGGGTTGCAAGGAAGGCAGTGCAGGTGTGCAACTGGTGAGGTGGGAGGGGACCTGGGCCTGAGATCAGAGGGTGGCCAGGTAGCCAGTGCAAGGTTTCAGTCAGGAAATTAGCAGGGGAGAGGAGGAGAGAAAGCAGAAGCAAAGAGAAAGGTTTTGAGGTGCTTCCGGAACTGGGAGGCCCCAGCCGAAGAAAGAGATCTACCACTAATTTGTTGCTTGGAGAAGCGACTGACCCTGAGGGAGTTGGAGGCGGAAGAGCAAAGCGCTCGAGAAGGAAGATATTTAGGAAGAGAGAGTTGAAGGTATTGAGGCCCCAGGCCCCAGAAGGCCTTGTGGACAATGCAGAGGGTTTTGAACTTAATCCTTGCAGCCGCTGGGAGCCAGTGCAGATATTTCAGTCCTGGGGAGATACGATCCCTGGGCTTGAGGCCAAGAAAAGTCTTGCAGTCCTGTTCTGTATGAGTTGCAGAGGGCGGAGCGTGGAAGCAGGCAGATTTAGAAAATGGTACCATTTGAGCTTCTCCACTAGGTATGACGGTGCAAGACCATGCAGACCTCTAAAAACCCTTTGTAGATACTGAGATCAGGCAGATCTCATTGGAAAGTTCTGTGCAGCAGCTAAAGAATAAACTGTAGCAAAAGGCACCAGGACAGATGGATTAACCCCGAATTAGCACAGGAGTTGTTGCCCCAGAGACAAGGAACATAGAGGCTGCCCACATCAGGTGTCAGATTATGGTTGAAGCTATGTCAGGAGGGTCTTCAATATGTTCCTCATAGCAGGGTGCATTATCTCTCGGCCTACTGCTCCCTAGTTCGAATGGATTGTGTCCTCCCACGTATTCCTCACCTTATGATATCTTCGTTTCCAGCTTTAGCTGCTTTGGAAAAATGTTATCTCAGCAGAGGGCACTGTGCGTCGATGTCCCTCGAGGGCTTCCACCTCGGCTGATGTCATCGTCGAGTACATATACTATGCGTAGCGCCAGTTGGCTTCGGTTCTGTTTTTCTGCGAATGCAATTGCTTCGAGATTACCGCACGCTTCAGTTTTCTTCAAAAATGTATCGAAAATGACCTCCTCGTCAGCTCTGAAATACTCAGAAGACAAGCTTAAAAAAGTGTAAAAAATGCAGTGCCAAATGTCGATCACAGACCCGCATAAGATATGCCTCTGGTGCCTGGGCATCGAGCATGTAACCGACGACTATCGATCCTGTCACTCAATGACAGGTAAGGCCTTAAAAGAGCGCAACTCTAAACTTGCAGTGGGTAGGATTGTCCTCAAATCCCCATCCACTCCTTCTAAATTTGGGTCATCCCACGAGTCGAGAGATTCTCTCCTCCAAAAAAAGATTGAAGAAACGATCCCATTCAAGGAGCAGACATTCCTCGTCATCTTCAAAAAATGTGCAGAGAAGGCACAGATCACTTTCTTCCTCGTCTTCCACGGAAAGGAGCATAGTCTGTCCATCTAAATCTTCCTCCAAAGAGGAGTGGGAACTCTTTAGGAAGAAGATTTGCGAAATCTTCGAGGATCAGGCCCTGACCTCCTCAAAGCATTAGAAAAGTGGGCATGCTACGGTCGAAGATAAGCATGACGCCAAGGCGAAACCCAGCGCGCCCTCGAGCCTGGGTCATAAGCCTAAGACTACTCGAGAGTCTTCGAGAACTCGATGAGATGAGAAATCGTCGAAGAAAACACAGAGTCGAGGGCTAATTCCCTCGAAGCACAAGACAAAAGTCAAGCCATCGACACCATCAACGCCACTGACGTTGACATCATCGCCTTTGACGTCAATAAAAAAAACCATTGACGCCTATTGTACATTCTTCGACGTCTTTACCTCAGAAAAGCCAGGAAAGGGTTTTTAAACCTTTATCTGAAAAGGATTTTTTCAGGTCCTTGACTTCAATATATGAGGACTATTAAACCTCTGATGATACCCCTCCATGTGGTCTCCAATTGGATGCACCTAGTATTCAAAAGAATACTAATATACCTGAATGCTTTATTTCAGAAGATACCAGTGTTGGAGAACTACATGACACCCTACAGACAGCTAGTGGTTTAGACTCCTCCCCTGAACTAGATTTTAGGAAACCGGACCCTGCTGATCATACAGAAGCCTAATGTCCAGAGTGGTGGAATTCTTGGGATGGAGTAGACTGGCTCCTGCATTTCAACAGGAGGACCTGACTGATATTGGACAAGGGTCCTTAATATGACCCCATTTTACCATTCCAAGTAGTACTGCAAAAAAGCAGCCAACTGGGAGGTTCCAGAGTCCAGCACGGCAGTAAACAAAAATGTTACCAAAGAATACAGGCCATCCAGTAGTGTGACCCTGGCTACCTGTCAATCCATCCAACTCCAGAAAGCTTAGTGGTACAAGCAGCTACATCTGCCTCCAAGCAAGCTGTGTACCCAACCATACCCCCTGATAGGGATGACAAACGCATTGTCTCTTTGGCAAAGACAGTCTTTTCGGCTAGCAGCATGGCTTTAAAGTCTGCTAATTCCACATGTGCCCTGGCAAAGTTTACATTCACCCTGTGGGACTGCATAGCGATGGCGGCTGATCACATCCCTGAGGAAAGATACTGCTTCATGAACCTGATAAGGGATGGCAAAGAGGCCATGTGTGAATCTCTGCAATCGGGTCTGGACACTTAGCGGCAAGCACTGTCATACAGATTTGTGTGGTTGAGGAAGATGGCATTTGCATCTGATGTAAAATCGTGACTCCTTAACATGCCCTTTGACGGCTCTCATTTATTTGGAAATAAGGCTGATGAAAGCCTTGAAAAGATGCAGACCTCGAAGGCGGCAGCCAAGTCCTTAAGTGCCGCAATCAGCCAGCCACAGCCTTTTCACCCCAGCGGATCATCTTGGAGGGGTAGGTCTTTTCGCTATTACTCCTCAGTTAGAAGAGCGAGAGGACAGGCTGCTTAAAGAGGACAGACAGGATTCCCTCGTGTTGGATGAGGGAGAGGTGCAAAGCCTGCCCATGCAGTGGCACCTTTACCATCAGCCGCTGCTTCAGCCGCCTCAAAACAACTCTTGAGGTCTTGACTCACGACACCCCATGGGATACAGACTGTCACTGCATCTGAAGGAATGGCGAGGTATTACTTTGGATGCATGGGCACTGGAAACAGTAGCTCCGGGTTACTGCCTCCCCTTTATTCAAAGACATCGGGATCATCCACCGAGAAACCATTCGCTAAATGTTCCAGATCCATTCCTGTTGCAGGACATTTTGGACATGCTAGAGAAAGGTGCTATAAAACCAGTACCTGTGATGGAGAGAATTAGAGGATGGTATTCTCCCTATTTCCTAATTGTTAGGGAGAATTCTCTATTAAGGCTAATTTCACAAACCTAGTGAGTCCCCCAGCAGCTTTGCTGGATTTTTGGGGTTTATTTTTTTCTCCTGCTAAGAGTGAGACTCTTTTTTTCTCCCACTCTTAGACATGATTTGAGATATCCTTTGACTTTGTAATGTGTTTAATGGGCTATGGGGTCTTTTACTCCATAGGGTTTCATGTATTTTTGGTAAGTGTGTTACACAGCACCCTCAGTGCAGTAACACAGGGGTGTCATAGTGACCCCCAAATATAGACTCCATACCCTGGGACTGACTACTGTCTCCCAGGGCATGTGAAGTCACCATTGACTTTACTAGTCTTAAATTGTGAACGGAACCCGTACAAACCATCCTATTGTGGAAGTACTGGTAGGAGTAATTAGATTGCCCATGGGTCTGTTTTTCGAGGGGGCACTGTGCAGTCCCCCCTCTTCGAGTTTCTGGCTGGTGGCAGTGGTTACCAGGCAAAATATTCCCCTGGAATATTTCCTATGGGATTTTCCCATTCATTTTAAACGCATCACTTTTTTTGGTGCAATGTTAAAGATACCGCAGGGTTATTTATTTAATATTTATTCCCCGGTTGGGTCTTTTTGCCAGGACTCGGTTTTAAAATGGCGTTTGTGTTCGCCTCTGTAACTCCAACCCAAGTCGAGCCCTTTGTTCCACTTTTTGGCGGGCTTCTCCACAGAAGCCTCCAAAAGTGGTCAGGATGTGTGGGAGGGGGGTTTAGGCACCCTGGACTGAGTTGCCTCGGCAACTACTCAAGTCGCACTCTTGTGTGATTGGCCCAGTGGTGAGCCGCCCGGCTCACCACTTAGCATGTTTGAGTGACAGCTAGGACTGATAAATGGGGGTTTTCTGCATAAAAGCAGGGCTTTGGTAACTGGAACTTCAGAAGTCGCCACAGGACCAAAGAATCCGAAGAGGGAGAAGCTGAGCCGACCTGCAACGACGACACCACCAGTGGAGCCCTGCTGAACCGTCTCACCACTTCCCAACGACAGAGAAGATCTTCATCCCGGAGAGTCTTCTTCCTCTGAACTGGTGGGGATAACCAGTTCGCCCTCTTTCGCCTTCCTGGATCGTCTCGTGGTCGAATCGCCCGTGCCAAGCACCCCGGCGGCCGGATAGCCATGCTTCACCACTACTGCATATAAAAGGGTAGTACCTTTTAACCGGCAAACTCCGCGGCTGGTTTCTTCCCTGGCAGTGCAACAACCTTCAGCTTTCCTCCACGTCGAGATCTCCTCTTCCCCTGGACGAAGCACCGACTTGCACCCGCTGCCAGGAACAACTGCCCCCGCTGGAGCTTTCTCACCATTTCGGGTACTGAGCCCCGCCTGGTCTCCCTTGCAACAGACTGTTCAAGGTGTCCCGTAAATCCTTGACTTTCTATCCTGGGGTGACTTGGGACCTACTAACTAACTTTTCCTGACTTGATCCAACCCTTTTTGAACTCTTTGCAAAGACTCTTTAAAAGTACTATTCAACTGTGTGATCTTGGACACATTCCACCTTGCTCTCACCAAGAGTGGGCCTGGCCTATGACTTTCTTGCTCCTCAGTAGATTCTGCCTTTTTTGACTTGCTCTGGTTCTCCTAAAGTGTTGGTATTGTGTATGTTCCTAATTCTGCCTTTTCCCTTATCCTTTTTAATTAACTTATTGGAGTGCCATCTTAGGTTAAGCGCTCACCTCTGTCTGAAAATAAGTGGTGTTTTACCCAAGACTTGTTCAATAAGTGATCAGGGATGTATATATATTGATAGTGACTGTGTTTGAACTTGCTTGCCATAATATTGTTAGTGTATTTTACAAAGTGTGTTTTTAAATAAATAATGATATACTTTTATACCCAAGCTCTGGTCAGTGTTTGCTTGTGCTACTGTATTTTGGTACCTATCTTGTATACTCTTTATACAGTCTTACTCTTCTTGAGAGAAGTCTGGCTGCTCAGCCACAGCTACCAGGTAAATCTGGGTGGTACAGACTGCTACCAATTGGGTTTACTGCCAACACCTGTAGTCCTAAGCCTTTTGCAGTGGTCCCTAACGGAACTGCACAGGTTTCTGCCTAACACTAATCCCCAAGAAGGACGCAGGACTGAGACCTATCTTGGACTTGAGAAATTTGAACAAGTTCCTCAGGAAGGACAAGTTCAAGATGGTCTCACTTTCTCAGATCCTTCAGCCCCTCCAGCTGCAGGATTGGATGGTATTGTTGGACCTTCAGGATGCTTTTCACCAAGTTAATGGCAGTGGTGGCAGCAAGTCTCGGGAGAGGGTATATTCTCATCTACCCCTGCCTGGACGATTGGCTGATCAGGGCACGTTCACCCGAACATGCCCAGGAACATCACACTATCACCTTCCACTCCCTCCTCATACTGTGCTTCTCCCTCAGTTACATGAAGTCCCATATGATACCATCTCAGAGACTCCAGTTCATTGGAGCAGTCCTGGATGCATCCTTGGGAAAACCTCGCCACCCGAGGTGAGGGCTGAAGACATACTGCAGATGGTCACCAAGTTTCAGAGTGCCCAGCGTCTTCCAGCCTTTGACATTTTGAGGTTGCTTGGCATCATGGCATCCTGCATTTTCCTGGTATCGGAGGCTCGTCTGACAATTATATCCCTTCAATGGGCTCTCAGGACACAATGGTCTTTATTCTCGGACAACCTGTCGGACCTACTTCAGGTTCCAAACAGGGTCGCACATAATCTCCTGTGGTGGGCCTGCGAGGACAACATTCTGAAGGGAGAACCGTTTTGGCAACCATGGCAGGAAATAACAGTAGTTACGGATGCCTCACTCGCAGGGTGGGGAGCCCACGCCAACAATCTGACAATCAGCGGTCGTTGGTCTCCATCAGTGTTAAAACTGCACATCAATCTTTTCCAGCTGAGAGCAATCAGACTTGCGCTGAAGGCTTTTCTGCCCTCAGTACGGGGAAAGAATGTCCTGATAATGACAGACGGCACAGTGGCCATGTACTACCTCAACAAGAGAGGAGTTGTAGGGTCACTAGCACTGTGCACAGAGGCAATGCAGCTCTGGTTCTGGGCAAGGAATCTCCCTATCGCTAGTTCACCTAGCTGGAGAGAAGAACACGGCGGTGGATGCTCTGAGCAGGCAGAGCATAGTCTCCCAGGAGTGAGAACTAACTCGGGAAGTCCTTAAAGAGATCTTCACCCATTGGGGAACCCCTAAAGTGGATCTGTTTGTGACCAGTGCCAACCAGAAGTGCAAACTGTTCTGCTCCAGGGTATTTCCCCCAAGAGGAGCTCTAGGGGACGCGTTTGTAGTGAACTTGGAGATTCCATTTCTGAAGGCGTTTTCTCCAGTCCCTGTCATTCCTCACGTGATCAGGAGGTTGAGTAAGTTTGGGAAATCCATGAACCTAATTGCCCCGGATTGGGTCAGGAGGATGTGGTACCCGGACCTGCTGGACATGTCCATCTGCCCTCCAATACTTCTTCCACAAAGAGAGGACTTTCTCTCCATGTTATTTCCATGTTATTGCAGTTTTACGCTTCTTCAGAGTCTAGTGTGGTCTAAAACAGTTTAATGCTGGTAGTTCTACTGTACGAATGACACGAAAAAACAGAACTGAACAGAAACAGACAGAACTGAAGCCAACGAGCGCTGCACATGCTTTATATACCTTCAATGACATCATACTCGAGACAAAGGCTCTCGAGGGATATCGAGTTGACCGCATCAACGCACAGCACCTTCTGCCAAATTCTTTACTGAATCAGGTGGAGTTGGATATTGGAGCTATCAAAGATGAGGAATATGTTTCAGGAACATCCAATCGAAAGAATGTTACCAGGGGTAAGTAACTTGTTCTTCTGCTCTACTGTTTCCCAGAATCTCTCTCTTGAGTTGTTGTCCCTCTCCAGGTTAGGGCACCCGCTAGTCTAGCCAGTGCTGCAGCTTCCCGATTGGTATTTCTGATTTCTAGCTCGTGGCATATCCCTTCAATCAAATATAACGTTAACCACAACTATATTGAGATGCACTAAAGGTGGATAGCTAGAGGGAGGAGAGCATTGATTTCTGATCTGAGGGCAGCCTGCACTTCGCAAGTTCAAATCCAGCAGCAGGCAGACTTAGCTTTTCATCCTGCAATTAAATATAATGGGGTAATGAAACCTGCAATGACTGTGATCTTACTACACTTGGAAGCTGGAGGAGTCTGACATGCAGCGCTATATAAGAACACAATGTTATCACTGACGTAGACTGTTGTCATACCCAATGCACACTGACCATGGGGCACCATGCCTCATCAACCAACACGCACACGCACACACACACCCGCCACAGACTGGGGCCGCTTTGCTAGGTCACCTCAGAGACACAGTGAGTGTGCTCCGAGTATGGCCTGTCCGATGAGTTTTTGGATCTACATATATGAATTGTGAATGAACTGTTAGAAACATGTATATTCTACAAGGGGATGGCATGCAATTCGATACAGCATGCTTTGTTAGCGCATGGCCAAAGCACAATAGAAAGTATCCCTTATGGTGATGTCCCTACTGTTAGGGGAGTTTTCCTAAAGTTCAGTTGAGGTAAGACTTGCCTTGGTGTACAGGTCCCCAACTCTTAGTATACGTTTTTACTGCCCCAAAGGACCTTGGAAGAATGGCAGAGCAGCCAGGCTTATCATCGGAGGAAGATATGAGCTGTGGGTAGATAGACTGAACCTAGTAAATAGAATAGTCCAAAGAAACATTTACACATACAATGGGCCTCATTACAAGTCCGCCGGTAAAAAAATTTAAATGCCGGTACTACCCGGTCCGTGAAGCACTGCTGCTGGAATCAACGGTTGATTCCGTGTTAGCGTGCACGCGCATTCCAGCATGCCGGAAACGGTTGCACCTGCATGCCGGTAATACTACCAAACCCCCCACCAAACCCCCACATCGGTGCCCTCAGTGCCGGTGACTTTGAATCCGGCTCCACGCTACTGGACTCACTGACACCGGTAACAACGGTGCCGTTATTACCGTGACCGGAAATAACATGATCACCGGAACAGGAAATGGACCAGCTGGCCATTAACAAAACACAATCCATTGCAATCCTCTGTGCACAGGAGTGACATCCACATATCGAGCACAGATTATTCACAGGAGACGTGTCTGCCAGGGTACTTGCAACACGGAGGCGCAAGCTGCAGTTCAGCGAGGCTGAATTGAACATGCTGGCTGACGCCCTATTTGAGCATGCAGATAAGGTATTCAGCAGCGACCTCAGAAGGCAGGCACAGTTGCGGAAGAAGGCAATCTGGGAGGTTGCCCAGAAGGTCACAGCACTTGGAGAAAACACCCCGAACAGTCCGGGACTGCCACAAAAGATGGGACGACCTTCGACTGAGGGTGCGAAACCTCCTGTTGGCCCAGCGCACCCAGGGCATGGCCACCGGAGATGACCAAATATGAGGTCAGACTTTAGCCGGGCATAGGAGACCGACTACCAACGTCTCCTCCATTTGCACTTTCATCCTGTGCTTTCTACATTCATTGGCATGGAACATTTTGCTTACAAACAAACTGCCAGTTAAATGTACAAGTGAATGATCTATTTTCCATGCCTTTTGCATTTATGTCATAGTGAATGTATAACTATGCTTTTGTGTTCCACAATGGACATTATAGATTGTCATATATAAAAATCTACTAAAATGTTTTGCATAAAGAAAATAAGCATCAGCTAATTAATAAAAAGCTGCAATTTTGTATAAAAACGTTGGAATTTTGTATATAAATGGTGTATATGAATTAGAGATACCTGTTTGACAGCAGCAAGCATGCTGTTTCTTACAACGGTTGCCAAACTGCACGGGCACCCGTAAGGGTCTAAAAACCAGTGTGCACTGAATTCACCCTGCGCACCCCTGAGATCCATAGAGGGCAGGACAACCCCCCTTGTCACAGTTGCGGAAGAAGGCAATCTGGGAGGAGGTGGCCCAGAAGGTCACAGCAGTTGAGAAAACACCCCGAACAGTCCGGGACTGCCACAAAAGATGGGACGACCTTCGACTGAGGGTGCGAAACCTCCTGTTGGCCCAGCGCACCCAGGGCATGGCCCCCAGAGATGACCCTGCATCTCCCATCCACCTGCAGCCATGGTAGGGGACCTGCTGTAGCCTACTGCACCTGGAGGCTGGTGCAGCGGAGGCTGGAGCTGTGACATCAGAGGAGGCTGGTGAGTACCCGTAACCCCAATGTCAGATCATACACCTTATACCCTGTATACAATAGAGTAGGCAAACATGTCAAGTATGTTGTGCCCAAAACCAGGATAGCCCTGCTGGCGGACCCCCCCCCTTCAACCTGGTTGCACACATCCACATAGACCTTGCACCAAAACCACATTCATACACCACTCACACATAGACCATCACAGTGGCCCCCTGTATCACCCTCACAAGATGCACCTGCTGGCACTCAGACACACCTCCCCCTGACAAAGCCCAACTTCTGTTGTCACCGTCATGCTAGCACATGCCCAAAGTTACGTCAGTGTCAAGCACCTCCACCACCAACAAATGACCTGCCGCACACATCAATGATACATGTGGGCATCTCGTTCCATCCACCATGGCCCATCCCTCAAAATCATCACCAATGCAGTGAGTGCCATAGGCAGCAGTCATGTGTAACACATCTATGTCACAACCAGCCACAACACCATATCATACAGCTTGTGTGGTACACCCATAACACACCGGGAAACAACAGTACACCACGCAACAGCCACTGCACACGCCATCTTGGCACACAACACATGCACCCGCACAGCATCCCCGACACATGCATGTGTGCACCATTCCATGGCCACCACCATTTCCATGACACAGCATTGTCATCAGAAAGTACTAGCATTTATGTCCGTCTCATCAATCCACACTCATCACTGATGACCTTTCTTTCTGACCCCCTCAAGCACATCATCTGGCAATGAGGCTGAACAGCTGAGTACATCCAGGGCCATCAGGCCACGCTGCTGACAGACCACCACTATGTCCACCAAGGACTCAACAGTATCCTCCGGAAGACGGGAGAGGGCAACATCTGCATCCCACCAGCCACGCACCATCCCGTAGGCACCTGCACCCCAGCCACCCCCCTACCAGGAGGCACCTGCACCCCAGCCACCCCCCAACCAGGAGGCACCTGCACCCCAGCCACCCCCCAACCAGGAGGCACCCGCACCCCTGCCAGCCCCACCAGGAGGCACCTGCACACCTTCCGCAAGGACATCCACAAGGTCGTCCAGATGAAAACACTGGGGGGGGATGGTGGAACAGAAAGCATTGAATCAGACCAGAGTTACGAGGAGGATATGGCCTTTAGTCCCGTGGGCCCAATGAGCCGCCAAGCCCACCCCTATGCAGTGTCAGGGACATTGAAGGGCGCCTGTTGAGAATGGAGCAAAGACAGAAATCCCTGACTACAGTCCTCCAACAGCACCTGCATGAGGCCCAACTCATGCGTGAGACTCTACACGCAGGCTCGAGGAGGAGAGCACGGGCACTGAGCAGATGCCCCAGTGCCATTTTGCAGATGTCACGCCGTGCGAGGGAGGGCAATCGTGTAATGTCCACCATGGCTGAGACAATTACCATGTTGGTCCAGGCCCTAGTGGACCAAAGGCACCTGCCCATACCACCGGCTCCCTCCACTAGTTCTACAACAGGGAGTTCTGTACAGGGTAGCTCAAGGCGTCACTCGGAGCGGCTGTCTCGGCCTGCAGAAGTCTGCACCCCAGAACTCAAAAGGGGCCGTAAATAGGACATTGCGACAATGGCTTTCCTGTCAGGGTACTCTGCCTATGTAGATAGTTGTGCAGGACATGATATGCACATGAACAGTTTGGTGACGGGGTGTGTGGAGGGAAAGTTGGGGAGGTGTTGGGGGTGTGGGGATAGTTGGGGGGGATGGGGTGGGGAGGGAAAGTTGGGTGGGATAGTGTAGTGTGCTAAGTTCTTCCACAAATGTACATAATTTATTCTAACGTAATATATTTGGTGTTACAAAAGAAATCATGACTGGACATTGATCTTTCAGTGTGAGTGCATTTATCCATGTGCAGTGCTTAGTGCCCAGTGTGCTAGATGTCCTGTGCTGTGTGTGTGACAGGTGCTCAGAAGTAGTGGTGTATGAGGTCCTCACGTGCAGCACGTCCATCCATGCCATCGCGGCGCTGTGCATTTGCCATCTCATCGTCACTGTCTTCCTCAGCCTCTGGTGGCTGCATGTCCATGTCTGGGGGCAGGGGGATGTTGCGCCTGATGCACATGTTGTGCAACATGGCACAGGTAAGCACTATTTTTCCAACCTTTTCAGGGCTGTACATCAGTGCGCCCCCCTACCCCCCGATCTGCTGAGGCAGCGGAACCTGGCCATCAACAGGCCAAATGTCTGTTCTATGGTGCAGCGAGTACGTACATGGGCACGATTGTATGCCTGCTCGTGGATGTTGTGGGGTTTACTGACGGGGTCATCAACCATGGCATCAGGGGATACCCAGCATCACCGGCATGGGAGCAAAAAAGTGTACATGTCAATTTCCTGGTCATTTCATGTTGGCACTGGCTGTTCAGTGTTCTTTGAGGGGACAAACATGCACAATCAAAATTGAGTGTAGCTACCATATGTCAATTTACGGTTACCAGAACTGCACTTTGTCACAATGCCTGTGGGTGTGTGCTGTGCAGTGGCATTCACATGGACCATTCACAGACAACATGACCTCAGATGCTTCTTCTACGACTGCCACACAAGTAATTGATGTTAATTATGTGTTACAAATCAATTCCAGCTATATGCCCACGTACAACGGTACATTTTACTTTTCAGTGATATGCATGTGTAATTGTGCAGTTATAACAGGCAGTGTACCTATCTAATTTGTGTGCAGCCAAAATGTGTTTTGTCGGTGGGAGATTCAGTATTCTCTGGCTGTGCAACATGAGTTGTGGGTTTGCTTGACTGTGTTTCTGCTTGTCGTCACTATGGTGTGTTGCATTCTGGTACATGTAGTTCTTTATTGCATCGCTGTACGGGATAGCTGTAGTGATGTATGCAATGGATATTTTGCATATCTGGTGACGCGCCTGTCAAGGACTTGCACTATGGCATGCTACTACTGTGTTGCACCTTCAGTAACACCACATACTTGCACATTTCATACACTCACAACACTGAGTAGGGTCATCTCCCCATCAACGTCTGAGGTTTACTTGTTTTGCATTTGTCGGCAATGATGTTCCTTGCTCTCAATTTCGATCTGCCTTACCCTTTTGGCACCCTATCTGGCCTCAGTGCACTTACATGGAGGTTTTATAATTGTTTCTGGGAATTGCAGTAGGAGTAATGATGGAATTATGCATGCAGTGTGCACATCCACTGGTCATGGGTGTCATACTGGGCCATTATTATACACTGCACATGGCCTTGTAGTTACTCTCCCAGTAGCAAGGTATGCTATGCTGTCTACTGAACCCCCCTCTCCCCCCCAAAATTCAACACTGCACATGGCCTTGTAGTTACTCACCCAGCAGCCTGGTACCCTGTCCACCGTGTCGTGCCATGTATCAAGGCAGCGTGGAGTTCCGCAGCACCATGGAGTCGTGTGTTGACCCGGGGAATCTTGCACAGCAATGGGTGATGAGGTGGCGTGCGTCACACACCATCTGCACGTTCAGTTAATGAAACGGCTTCCTGTTGCGGTACACTGCCTCCACAACATGCCTGGCCACCAGTCCCGCATGTTTGCAATCCAAGGCACCAATGACGTTAGGCATGCCTACAAAGGGCATGGAATGCTATTTTTGTGACATTTACCTGGTCAGCAGTCCTGGGTAGGCAGATGTGGTCTTGTACGTGACACAGGAGTGGATCAATCACCTGGAATAGCACACAGGAAAAACAGGGTTGCGAGATCCCATACAGCTCATCAACAGTGTGCTGGTATGTGCCTGTGGCTAGAAAGTGTAGCACAGACTACAAAGATTACCTTCAGCAAGGGGGGATGGCTGTGCAGATATTGATGAGTCTGACCAGGTTGTCATGGATCAGGTCCACTATTGAGGTGATGGTGTCTCTGTCTAGCTAGTACAGGGTGTGGATCTGTCCTTGGCTGAGGTTGAATGGTGTGGCCCTTAAGCAAGGGATTGGTGGCTGCCTGCGGGCTGCTACCTGCTGGAAATTTGGGATTTGATGGGCCATGATAGCCCTCCTCCTCCTCAAGTGCCTCCACTGCGTCCTCCGCCTCCATGCCTCTTCATGTAATAGCTCTGCAGGCATGGTGTTGGAAGGGGTGTGGGGTGTGGCAGTGGTCTTTTTGTGCTGTTGCACAGCCCATTGGGGCCACCTGTGCTGATTGTGTGCACCTGTGGCATGTTTCTACACACCAGAATCCACTTAACGCCGGTATCTCAGGCATGGCGGTGTTGCCGGATGCAGCGGGAAACTTGCAATGCCTGTGTCACCGGCATCGCAACTCGGACTATGCCGGTCCGGAAAAAGGTGCCAGTACGGAACTACCAGCAACGTTGTTTCCGGACTGTTATACTTGTAATGAGGCTCAATGTTATATTAAAATATACATTTTATTATATTTACACAAGTAAGGTAGATAAATACTTGATTCACTTAACCAACACACATTAACATTCTTAATAATACTTTTCAAATGCTATTACTTTAATGGTAGTTGATTGCGGTTATAATTGTTACAGAGTCTGACACTAATGACAGTTTTACCGTATTATCGGTACTAACGTGCACTCGCGTTACTTCACAGATATTCAGTAATTGTATTTAGTTAGCAAAACCACATAAAATATAGTATTTTAGGAAGGAAAAATGTTGGTTAATCACACAGCAGCAGAGCTTAACGTTTTAGAGACACTTTTCACGCCAACTAACACTTTTAAAGTCCAATCCCTAACTATACAAAAAGCCAGCGTAGGAGTGGATCCAAAGTCTTAAGAAGTAGCAGAACAGCAAATGTTCCTCAGGATACTTTCAGTCTCTAGGATAAGTTACTTAGCAATATAACTCAAAGAGGGAGACCCTGCAAAAGGACTCACTAAAGGGACACAAGCTGGCAAACTTGGGTCAGAGGTCGGGTGGACACCCTGGATACCTCTACATGCACTCCAGTCACTCAAGCGTCTTCTTGGTTCAAGGTAAGTTGTACCTTTCCCCTCTCAGTACTTTAGGTTAGAGGAAATGTTCCTTGCTGGTTTCTCCTATGTGCTGCAGTGACGGGCCCGGTCTTATGATTCCTCGGTCTGGTGACGAAAGGAAGGCCTCTGAATGGGATGTCTAGGCAACACTCTCGAGAGAGGACTGAAAGTATCCTGAGGAACATAGAGGTATCCTTGGCACAGATTTCTTCAGTCTCCTTGGTCGGTCTGCGCTTTTGGCGCCTTTTTCTCAGCACCAACAAAGGACGTATTCGCCTGCTCGATCTTCTTCGTTTCTAACCTTCTGCACTCTGGTGAGGGGACTTAGGTGAGTCAGATCGTGCCTCTGGAGGTCCAACTGGAGCTCACCAAAGTTCTGGACAGATTCGGCCTTCCAAAGATGTTGCATTGCAAATGGGTCAGAGGTCTCCTGGTATTCACGGTCTGCAGCTCTAGAGAGACACAGCACCTGGGGAGATGACTCAATTTGTAGTGTCTCGGGGCTGGTTCGTCCCATCAGCCAAAGGGAAGGAGTCGTCCTCTACGGAGCTGCTCCTCTGTCGATTAGAAAACGGGGTCAGGACAGCAGTGGTTGCTTCACAGTGATTTAGAAGGGGCTGCAGGCGTCTCTGGTTGTCTTCAGTTTCAATTCTTCTGTTCCAGTGGTCAACTTGCCTTTTACCTCACTAGCCTCACCTTTTATTCAGTTTTCCCACACTCCCCTGCAAGCTCTCTCAGCATTTTATAGAAAGGGTGGGTGGTTGTCTAATCAGGACAGCCAGCCCTCCAGTGGGAACTGGTTCCATTCAGGCACTCTGGCAGACAAAGGGCTTGGGATTTAGTAATTCCTCCCCCACTTCCTGCCTGCCCAGACGCACAGGAGCCTAGGCGGGGACACCCAAAGGCAAAACACACACACAAACCTCCCCCTCCCAGAATGGTAGAAGAAAAGCTAACAAAGAAAAACCACAATAGAAATACCGAAAAAAGAAAGGAGCCACCATGTTAGAACATAGGTTACCCTTTTGTGCACATAACCGAGACTGTGAATACAGTCTGCAGTAAAATGTAGCACAATAGTTGGTAGAACACGTCCGCTGCCACCAGCCATAACTATAGGGTTGTCTATGTGACTATAAAGTCACACAAGCAGAGAGAAGGGGGATGCTGAATATCCCCTTAGAATTCCACATAGGCTGGTGTGTGCTAATCTCTCTTAGTATAACGTTTTAGGAAGGATACAAAGTATCCCTCTATCCTTCAGCACTGTAGTTACTTGAGGATAGTAAAAGAATCTCAAAGGAGAACCCTGCCTTAGGATTAGGTCCCGGTCTCGGTAGTTTAGCAAACGTGCTATGATAGTCCGGGCTGGAGCACCAGGTTTTGGAGGGGGGGTGCAGTGCTCTGTGGGCTCTTTCAATAAGGAATTGGCTTGAGAATTGGGTGTCTGGGAATAGTTTGTGAAGGACCCCTTCGAGGAATTGCTCCATTGGGATGTTGAGTTTGGCTACTGCGATCCCGACCACTTGTATGTTGTTGCGCCGTGATCGCCTCACATTTGGCGCGTAGGGTTCTGATGTCTTTATGTATGTCCTCAATAGGTTTGCCTTGTGAGGTGGCTGTGTCTCCCAGGGTGCTCACCCTTTCTTCTGCCTTAGAGACTCTGGTGTTTACCTTTCGTATGTCGGCTCGTATGGACGCTTTGTTGCACCCTATATCGTCAAGTTTATTATTGATGGCGGCGAACCCCTTTTCCATTGCCGCTATGTAGGGGGCCATGCATTGTTCAGAAGGCTCTGCCGTGGGGCTCACTGGGGAAATTGGTTGGGTTACTGCATGTTTCAAATTTGTGGTGTTAGCAAATGCGTCCATCGGGCCTTTTTTCTTGCTCTTTGCTCCCCCCGTCATTGTGGGACGTCAATCATTGGCTGTACCGTGTTGTTTAGGCGCCATTTTTTTTTTTTTTTTTAAAATGTCATTGGTTTATATAATTAAACCTTACATTTATGTTTTAACAGAGAAAAGTACAAGTAAAAATTGGTCATCAAGCATTGAAGAAAAATATATCAATTTAAATCAATGATTGTATGTCTTGCCAAAATCGTATAACAGCTGTAATCCTCCTTCTGTTATTTCCTGCTAATATCAATGTCCAACGTACTTCGGGGTCTAATATCCTTGTGGATTTTAGGTATAATCGAGCTATTGTAGTACGTTTTGGTGCGAGCACAGTACATATCATAAGCAGGTGGTGTATCGATTCTATAGAGTCTGTTTTCTTGCAGAATCTACACGTCTGGTTGCGGGGGATAGTTCGATTTCGAAGCCCGTTGATTTCCTGTGTGGGTAAAATGTTCAATCTTAGTCGAAGGTATAAGTCTCTAACGCCCCAATCAGGGAACATTTTGAGGTAGGGCGGGAGTTCATTAAGCGCTCTCATGTCATTTGTGCAGTTCAGGGTTAATTTATACTGGTTTTTGATTTCTTGTGTCTTCATCCAGTCTAGTTTTGCTACCTGCAGTTTTGCTTTTTGTGGTCGGTTTAGTAGCATGTCCAGAGATATGTTGTTGACGATCCTTTGTGCTTGGACAGAGTTTTTACACTTGTTCAGAGCTGCAGCGTTGATGTTTGTGGAATTATCATGTACTATGTCCCATGCTGGAATGCAATCGGTGTTCAGGATTTTCCTTAGTAAGTCAAGTTGCTTCCATTTTATGATAGAGTTTAAAGACTGCAGACCTAGTTCAAATCTTATACGTGCCGCAGGGACAGCATTGGGTAATGAGAGAACCTTTGCCCAAAAGATTTGTTCTATTTTGTTCCATGTGTGTTCGTGTAAATTAATCATGGTCTCTCCACCATAAGTCAGAATTGGCACGGCTTTCTGTTTGTAATATAGAATAATCGGTTTAATTGAAATTTTTCCAAATTTTCTATGAATGATTAGTGCTTGACGTGCCATTGATTTTGCTTTGGTTATGAGATGAGTTGCCCAAGGTTCTTCATTTGTCGACTGGTTAATCCACATCCCTAGATATTTGAAGGATTTCACTTGGATGAGTTTTTCATTCTTCAAATAGAAAGTCTGTCTCTTGATCGTCGGGGTTATTCCAGCTGTAAGTGCCATATCTTTTGTTTTTTTTATGTTGATTTCAAGTTCATTGGCTGCCATATAGGTGTCGATGTTCTTCAATGCTTGTTGTAGTCCTTTAGGAGTCTTAGAGAGTAGCACAATGTCATCTGCATATGACATTATGGGAAGGACTACTGAGTTCAATTTTGGTGGATTTGTTAGGGGAGAGGCTATAGAGTCTTCGAGATCTGAAGTGAAAAGGTAGTAGAGTGATGCCGCCAAAGGACAGCCTTGTTTCAGCCCATGTCAGGTTTTAATGGGTTGTGTTACCAGGCTGCCTTTGGAAAGTCTGATCCGTATTTCGGTGTTCGAGTACAAAAGTTTGATTGGTTCGAAGATGTTCGATGGGCAGCCCCATTTTGTTAGTTTTGACCATAGCAAATCTCAGTTAATTTTATCGAATGCTAAATGTAGATCAATACCTGCAGCATATGTCTGGGTTTTTGCTCTGTATGATTCGTGTTTTAACAAATTGAGAAGGAATAAGTTAGTCGTCGTGCCAAGATATTTAGTAAAGCCTGTCTGTCTTGTTGCTAATCGTTGTCTCTTTTGCCCATCTGGTAAGTTGTTGTTGAAGTATATTTGTGCAGATCTTTCCCAAAGGGTCTAACTGTAGTTTATAGGATCATTAGACGGGCCTTGTTTATAAATGGGGACGAGTACTGCTTTTTGCCATGAGCAAGGTACAGTTTTTGTGTTGTTGATTTAGGCCAAGATTTGAGCAAACATTGTAGCCCATATCTCCGGATCTTTTTTGATGATGTAATTTGACAGGGCCATCTGGCCCTGGTGCTCTTGATACATTCAATTTGATGATAGCTTCACTGATGTCGATAGCACAGTCCATTGTCCAATTAAAGTTTTAAGGAATTAGTTCTAATGACTTTCCATTAGAACGTTGTTGGTATAGTTGTTCGAAATGTGACTTCCAGTTTGCCTCTGGAACATCAGAGATTAACTTATTCCCCTGTTGTTTTGAGCTGTTTAAAAGCTTCCATAAATCACAGGTATTGCCCGGACCTAGTAATCGCAGCATGTTTTCTGCATCGTTTTGTTCAATGATCATCTTGTTGTTTTTGGACCAATTTTTAAATTTTTGCTTAGCTTTTTTAATTTGTTGGTTCTGTGTTGAATTTGGTCCTTTTTTGATTTGTTTCATCAATTTTTTAAGTTCTTTTTTCTTAACCGCTATTAAGGGATAGTAGGCATGTTTATGGTCCTTAGAATAATTTTCTTGTTGTTCGGTTTTTGGTGGAAAGTATGTAGGATCCATTCATAATTTATTTGAGTACTTCTGAAGATATCCAGACGTTGGTTAATTTGCTTTTTGGTCAATCTTAGTCGGTTAATGGCATTGTTTATTTCTAAGTCTGGTAGATCTAAGTAGGTCGAATTGGGTCTTGAAGCCGGCCATGTTCTTATTAGTATATAGTGATCACTTGTTTCACAACAGATGTTTTCCGCGTGTTGAATGGGGGACTGTATTGAGTATAGATAATTCCACGACTCTGGGCTCTCGCCCATGTAGCAGCCGGGAGATTGGTTTGTCCGTCGATTGCATCTAGCCGTGTCATGCTTCTATGTGTCATCTCTTTGGTCCATCTTCTGGCACGTCGGTCGAGACTGAGGGTATCAAGTTCTTGACCCAGTTTAGAAAAGAGGTGCAAATTCAGATCACCACAGACTATAAATTCAATGACAGGATAGTTGAGTGAAGCTTCGTCCATTGCAGTAAAGAAATTATCTATGTATTCATCATCTGTGATACTTTGAGGGTTCCAGTATGTATTAAGTACACATATATGTTGGTTTTGGATATTTAGACATTCAGATTTATTGATGGTTTCCGTTTCATGGATACATTGGAGAATTATAATGTGTATCCAGGCGTTAATAATTTCATGTTTAATTTCCTTAAGATGTGAGTCCATACTAATTACTATAAGTAAACCGGATGAATGTCGTCCTTTGTGATTGGAGATAGCTGGGTTCATATAGATATTGAATCCATCGCATACCTCTTGTAGACATATCACATCTGCTGTTTTAAATTCCTGCCTGGTTTGGCCAAATAGATGGTGATGGCCTCTCGTATTCCATGAGCATACAGTTAATAAGGTGTTGGCGTTGCAGCTTGATTGCTAATGCCGACGCTGAAAAGTGGTTTCTGCATAAGAGTATGAATCATCTAGTATCCTCCTAATCGGATAGCGATGTGTCAGAGATTCTTGAGGTGCCGTTCTTCGATGATCGTGGGCCGAAGAGTCAGCGTAGGTCCTTTGATTGAATGATATACTTGAGTTTGATGAATCAGTTGTTATCGTGATTTGTGAATACATTGAACGATCATCATGCGAGTTGTGTTCGATGCTTGGCGCTACTTGGTTTGTTTCAATTGTTCTCAGCCGAAATCCCAGAATTTGCAGAGCGTCTATTTCGGACGAGATTATGCGTAGAATCTTGTTATTACTGCAATGGTACCATATGGAGTCTAGCTTGTCTGGGCTGATGAATTCAATCTGGTCGATATCTTTTGTTGTTACAGCAGCAAGACCAGGGATGGCATGTAGAAGACGAAGAACATTTGTTCGGTTAAGGACCAGTGTTTCATCATTTCCGCAGGATCTTTCCAGCTTTAGTATATTTCGAGAGGCAGGTTTCCTTGGATCTATGAATTCCGGTAATTTCGGTAGGGTCAGTTCTCTTGGTAATAGTGATTCCTCTATTAGGGAGGTCTCTGAGATCAGTGAACCATCTAGATTTGTCACCTCGCATGAGTGGTGATCTTGACCAACATTTTTGGAGGGTAGCTCCATCAAAGAAGATGAATGGTGGACTTCAGAGCATGTTTGGTCATAACAGTCTATTACTAGTTGTGAAGATTCATTCAGTTGCAGTTTGTTGGGGTTACTTATATTTTGCTCTTGATTTGAATATGTCGAGAGGTCTATTAGCAGTTCCAATGTTATAGCGTCTGTTTCAGCATCATGAGAAATCTGTGATCTCTGAGTTGTTATTGGGCAGGGGAATCTTGATAGCTGCTTTGTTAGGTGGTATGATCTGTTTGGCTGGAGGAAGCGTGAGATTTCGGAGAAAAGCTCTCGAGCCTCTTTGTTGTTTTTTGTTTTTCTGTCTTCGGTTTGGTGGATTAGGTGGTGGGCGATTGGGGTCAAATATACTGTGTGTGTCTTTTGCCCCTTCTCTCTGTTTATTCTGGCCCAAATTTGTTTGATCCGTGGTTTTTCCATTCGAGGAGCAATTGATTATGACAGGGTCTCCGTGGGGCGGACAACTCTCACCAATGGAATCAATAGTAGGCGTTTTGGACTCATCTACTGTGATTAGTATTGGCAGATTCTGTTTGTTGTGGTTGATTGCTGTCCGAAGGGGCGGTATTACAACTGATGGATCAGTGGTTTGCGTTTCCATATATTGCTGTGGGCGAGGCTGGTGGACACTCTCAGTATTCTTCATGTTTACCCGCATGAGGTCGATTAGGGCACCTGTGAGATGCATTTTTTCAGACCTGTCCTTCCAAGCTATGTCTGCAAGGCGTTGTTGCCACATCAGGGTTGCTTCGGCTTCTACTTTCAGTCTTGTTTCGAAGTTTAGCATTAATACTTCTTGTATCTTTAGTTTTGAAAATATAGAGGCAAGGATTGTAGCTTGATCTTTAGCAACTTCCATTTGTGTTTCTTGAATCTTGATGTAGGGAATTAGTGCTTGCGTACATACAGCAATAAGCATGTTCTGCAGGTCAACCATCGTTGTAGCAACCGATTCTTGCGGGTTTGATTTGTCTGCATTATGGAGAGGATTTCTATTTTCTGTGTTAGAATTGAGTGGGATATTATAGTAGAAACTGTCAGTAATAGGTGTACTTGTTAGATACTCTTGATGTTTGTTCGTATTGTGGATGTGAGGGGCTTGCTGTTTTAGTCTAGGTTCTGTCGGATTTCTTGATAGTTTTTTCTTTTTTGCCTCTTGCAATTCCATTAGTGCTTCAATTTCTGTGAGATCAAGTGAAAATGTCTGGAGACGTTTATCCGAGACAAGTTGGGAAAATTCATGTTGTGTTTCTGGATTGTGACGTCGATCATGGAGAGCTTTCCATTTTAGTTTAGCAGCCTTTGCCCGCTCTTTCTGTGTGGATTCTTGTCCTGCACCTTCAGCTGCTATGTGAGTTAATGGGGTATGTGCTGCCGCAATCTGCTCATTATAAGTAGTTCTTGGCTGTTGAGTTTTATCTGAACAATCTGTAGTTGTCATTGGTGATGTAATTGCAGTTTGAAGATTTTCTTTAGTATCGGCTTGGACGGTTGTCTCCATTAGTGATTGTAGTTGCGTCCGATGCCTCGTTTGTGGGCCGATCAGTGGAGAATGTTGTTGTTTTCATTGTTGGAGCACACTTAGGCCCACGGTTATACAGAACTAGAGAGTTCCGTGGCTTGTCGGATTTGCGCGCAGTTCACACTCGGATGTCAAAGTGATTCGAAGAAACAAGCCTGTAGTCTTCACCCAGGTGCCAGAGACGGCACCTTGGGAAAGGTAAGGCTGTTTTCTGCGGAGTATTCAGATATCTGCTATTAAGCAGAAAAGAGCGGCCCATGTATCAATTATGTAGCCCGCAGTCGCCGTATAGATATCTGTGAGGATCAAATGTATAAACCCGCAGTCTCCACACAGATGTTAATGGTTTAACTTGATTCTATTGATTGTTCATAAAACCGTAATTCAATATAGTAATCCGCAGTACCAGTGCAGTGTCTGGGTGGATCAAAGGATAAACCCGCAGTCTCCACGTCAGTAACAATGGCTGGACTTAGACGATCCGACCGAACAGCACAGTAATGACAACGTTTCTTTGTAATGAGATTGTTCGATATTGCTCATAAAGCAGCCTGCCTCGGTTACGTACTGGCACAGAAACAAACGCGTGTTGTGTGTAATGAGTTGCTGTACACTACTCACATTTAACGTTGATGTTTGTTGTAAGCGTGTAATACATAGGCAGCTTTAGTAGCGGACAGTTAATTGCAAGTGTCTTACCGGAGTTCAGTCGTATTAGATGTACTTCCTTACAAAATTGTGTGTGAGCACCTCCAGCGCCAAACAGCCTCACAACAGCCAGTGGGCTTGTCTCCAACGGGCTTAACGCTGCAAGGGTGGCTGTATCGCCTTGAAGTAGGTGCTGGAAGTCACGTGACCTCTCACGTGCTCGTGGCTTGACCCGCCTCCTCCAGGAAGCGTGATCGGCAAGAGCCTGGCTGGCTCACAGTGCTGATGCAAGCAAGTTCAAATACAAAACAAACGCTCCTTTACTCTACCGGTGGAACTCCAGGCGTGTGCAAAATAGGCGCCATTTGTTTTGATGTGTTGGGGTCGAGCACCTATGAGGGGGGTGAGTGCGGCGGGATGTGATGAGTGGATGTGTGCACTCCCCTGTAGTTCAAAGGATACAGGCCAGGATGTTGGTCTGGTACTTAAGTGGGAGATGCTTTAGCTGGGGGGTGCCGGTGTTACAGGTGGTCCCAGGAGTCTAGCGTGATTATGTCCCAGTATGGCTGTCGTGGCTGCTCGCTGTTTATCTCTGGCCTAGGAGGGCTGGGTATTCTGCTCCTGGGTAGTATGGCAATTGTTGTATTGGTGGGCCTCTGAAGTCTGCTGCCATCTGGATTGTGACAATCGGCGGACCAGGAGGGGGATTTAACACATGACTGTGTGTTTCACCCAATTGAAACCGTTTGACTTGAGATTTAGCATTGCTGCCAGCCCTGATTTGAAAAAGACACTGGTGTGTCGAAACACGTGTCATCCGTAAAGGGCATTTTCAATTCAATATAATAAACCAAATACCCAGTGTGGTGATCTTTTGAAGTGTGGAGAAGTCCTTTCAAATATTCCTGAAGGGCTTGGCGGAGGAAGCACTGCCGGTGGACCTCCGCCAGGGCCTGGTGGTGGTGTGCATAAAAGAGGAAGACCTGCGGACCAGTGTGGATTATATTGCCCCATATCATTGATTAACGGGGAGGCAAAGATCCTTGCGAAGTGCTCGCCAACAAACTGTTGCCATTGATGGGCAAACTAATTCATCCGGACCAGTTCACGATTTTTGCTGGGCAGAGAGACCACAATGAATATCAGACGCTTGCACAACGTGCTGGCTGCGTTCTCTCCCTGCAGGGCCTACACACAGTTCTGGTGATTAGATGCTGAGAAAGCATTTGATTCAGTGGGATGGAAGTACATGTGGCCAGTCCTGGATGGGTTTGGGTTTGGGCCTGAGTTTATCAGTTGGGTGAAATTGCTTTACACAGATCCGGAGGCGAGGGTAAAGGTGAACGTGTGCTCTTCGTGCTGGCTATGGAGCCGCTGGCGGTGCGAGTTCGAGCAGACCCTCAGCTGCAGGGTTTTCAGAAACCTGGGGGAGGGAAAGACTGCATCTCGTTATATACGGATGACGTACTGGTCTACCTAAGAGATCCTAAGCGTACAGGGACAAGGGTCATGAAGATTTCTGGGATTTCTGAAATGTTAGTGGCCTTAAAATTAATTTGGAAAAGTCAGTCCTAATGCCGGTTAAGGAGGTAGATGCAGCAGTCCCAGAGGATTGCCCCCTAGTGATAGAATGGTCATCCTTTAAATATTTGGGCATTACGGTGGGCACAGGGAATGAGCAGTTCCTCAAGAATAACTTAGGCCCAGTGCTGGATATCCTGCGAGCGATATGAAACACTGGGCAACGCTGCCACTATCCTTGGCGGGGAGAGCAAACCTATTTAAGATGATGTTGATGCCAAGGCTTATGTATGTCTTACAAAATGCACCATCAAGGATTCACGCCCCACCTGGCCCCCCACCCAAGGTCTTCTGGACCATAAAGCGGCTGCAGAGGGGGATCACTTCCTAGATAGGCGTTGGACGGGGGATTGGGCATCCCAAACATACAACATTATTACTTACATTATTACTACAGACCATGCTCATTGGCACCACCATTGACATGGTGGAGCCTTGGGCATGTCTAAAGGCCTAATGGAACCAAACCTCTGTCACCATCACACTCTACTCATGAAACCACATATGCTCTTATATGCTGTCATAAATGAGACAGCTCTTCCAAGTCAAGAGCGACAAAAAGAGCAAAGGAAAAATAGTAGTACCCCAGAATGGTTATGCTTACTTTTCCTTTCATTTGGGGCCCAAAACAAAGCCCAAACGCACTGTAAAGTTTATTTTCAACAGCCAACTTTCCATGTAAATGAGCAAAAGACATCATGGCAGTACATGGGCAGTACATGCCAGTGGGTTGGTTGTGGTTCGTTTATGGACCATAATTGGCCAAAATGTTTTTTTTTTTTCTTTTGCGATATATCCATGATGTTGCTTTAACCAACGTTCTTTCACTGAAAATATATATTTATAAGTAGGAATCGTCTTATTGGGTACATATTATCTACAGTTTATCAAGCTAAAGGGTGTATCGTACATACATAGATACTGTGTTTATTTCAATGTTTGTAAGAGGTGTAAAAGAGGCATGGTATGACAAGTATGACACTGACAGTTTCAAAACCTTTGAGATTCTTAGGGTTTGGAGAAACTCATACTTTGCCCTATAGCTATGATGGCAGTAGTCTCTACCATCAAATAATAAAGACAATACAGTCCTAGTCACTCTTTGTCAAATTAAAATGGCCTGTACTAGCAAAACCTAATGCCTGCCCTATCTCTCATACAAGAAGTGTGTAAAGGGGAATATGTATGCAAAGGATAATCAGTGTTATAAAAAGGATCAAAGTTGCTGAGTCAGCTCTTCTCCCTATGTTGGACAGCACAGAGTAAGGCAGCTCCCGTAGACAGGATGACACACTCTGGCTCCGGTTCTCAAAACAAAGGCAGCTCAAAACGTGGATCGAGGCCCAACTGGGCTTCCACTTATTCCAGTGTTGCAAAAGTTCTTTCACAGTTCAACAAAAAGTTCACGTAGGTCACGTAGGTCTCCCTCAGCTGTCCCGGACCTCTCAAACACAGCACTGGCAGATGTTTCCTTCCCCAAGCTTAATGCTCATTTGTTAGGGGTTCCCTTCCCCTAACGTATCACACTTCCGGTCGTGCTCAGATGTTTTACGGATGTCGACTTTCGAATTTGCAAGGCTTTTACCATAGACCTCCGCAGGACCACTTCGACTTTCTCTTCAGCTCACACTCTTATTTCCTCCCAGTGTCTCTTGGTCTTGATAGTTCAGTTACATAAGCACAAAAGTTCAAAGAAATCTTTCTCTAAGTATTCACCTTTTCACTTCCTCTTTTGCCAGGGTTAATCTTGACCATTACGCATTTCAGAATCCCTTCACTTTGCCGCTTTATAACAAAACATTTCACATTTTGCTGAGAATTTCGAGTAAGCTACTTCCTTTCGCTGGACCACTCTGCTACTCTGTATAACTGGCTTCACGGTTATCAGTCACTTAAAAGTTCATCACTGGTTAGCTTTCTTTCGCGTCTCATCAGCATGTGCGCAACCTTCAATTGTGAGATACACTGTTGCGGCTTCAATTTTTCATTGACATAAACCGGCCTTTCATGTCTTTCACTAACTCACCGCTTGTGCGAATTCATTTCTTGTTTCTGCGCCTTGGATTCACGAATCAAGGTTAATACAGCAAGCTTGGTCTCACCTCCCCAATTTTGTCATACACCTGGGAGGGTTACTGGCATCCTTGAAACACAATGCAGGTTTCTTCTTGTCTACGATTTGGCATTCTTTACCTCTCCTTCACGGTTTCCTGGATGCAACAACCTCCTGCAGGGATCTTCAAGGTTTCCCTACTCTTGGCTCTAATCGCTCAATCGCTCATCCTGCTCCAGTAGGTTTGCCTTTGCCCCGGAAGTTCTGCTCCTTCTCGTGTTCCACCTTGCTCAGAGTGTGGCTCTATGTTCTGCCTTTTATCTGTTTGGGGAGAGCTAATGGATATCAGATGTATGTAATTGTCTGACTTTGCCTGACCCGATTAACTGGACATGTCCAATGAGATATGTAAGTGTTAGCCTCTTTAATCTGTCACCCTCTTCTTCTGTCCACTGTTTGTGTAGAAAAAGGGGCTGGGTGGGGGGACGTTGGAGGATCCTATAAAACCATTAAATTAGGATGGGGCATGGGTACGGGAAAGGGGGGAATACCGGGTCTCACCATCGGTTGCCACACCCTCACTCCCCAAAGACCAGGTGATCCTCCCGCACTGGTCCACCCCCAGCGTCTGAATCCAAAGGCGATGGCCGTGCCCTGGCCACCTGAGAGAGAGATCCCCGGGGATTAGTAAGTGAGACACCCTTTGGTTTCTCACAGCGGCAGTCATGAGTCTGCCTACCACCTGCCTGTCATGAATACGCTGCGGAGGCAGTAAAATGCCTAGTATGTTAAAATAAACAGGCTTAATTACGCACTCCACCTGCAGCCGCCTTTCTCTGAACTCCGCACTATTTCCCAGCTGAATGTCCATACAGGAGGTGTCCTCTCCAGTGTGCAGCTGCCCCAGTCGTCTTATGTATGTGGACATATTGTTTGTGAAAACCCCTATGCCACAGCTGGTCGAAGTACAAAAAGATTCTTAGATAGAAATTGGAGGATCCACTAGCACCCCAGCCACGATCAGCCTTTACTCCCAGAGGTTGGTCATTTGATGGCAGAGTGTACTCTGTGAAATTCTGCTTAAATAGTCCAAAATAATTCTACTGGACCCAGTCGCAGACATATGAATTTCTGTATATCTCTTGAACTGCTATACAAATGTTGTCATAATGCTTCCCATTTGCGCACTGCACCATCCTCCCTCTCAGTGCCATACATCTACACACAGCGTCCTGCAAACTCAACAGGTTTAACTATTTCCCTGCCTCTTCACCTCTTGCTGTCTTTCTTCTGGTCCCCTCTTTCTCTTGTTCTTCTCAGAGACACTTTCTATTGCCTATACCAATGCCTACTGCAAATGCTTTTCTTTCTTCTCTTAGAGAGCTAATCTTGTCTGTCTTGTTTCACAGAATGCTGTTTTCTCAATCTGAGGGTCTTATATTTTTCTCCTCTTTAGTACTGTCGCATTATATAAAAATATTGTAATTGTTCACATTGGACGGATCGTGTACTATATCAGCATCTTGTCCTTAGAGACTTCAGGGAAATGTGTTGTGTGTGGTTAATAAATGGCACATTCATTGCAATATGATTTGGTACTGACTTTCAAATGTACAGCACTTTGGTTCCTCTTTTTTTTCTCCATAGAATCTGCAAGGCATTTGAAGATTTTAAGGAACGTGCATTAAGAATTCCTGAGACCACCGAGGATATGATTGAAATGATAGCTTTCGTGGAGCATGCAAAATTCAAGGGTGTTGTGCAACTAAACAAACGGATTGCAGTAAGTTATTCCTTCGAGTAGTAGTGAATTTGAGAACCTATTCAATAGTTTGTGAATCTAAAAGTCTACCTAAAGATAGCTTATGATGGCTAGCATTAGGCTAGCGTTGGCAAGAGCAGATTATGTAGAACTATCCAACCTAAATAAACTGTGTGTATCTGATCCTTTGAATAAGTGGCATGCATTTCAGAAGAGATCTGAGGCATTTATGATCGTGATTCTGCGTTTTGGCCTCATTAAAGGTAGGAAGGGGTTAATGACGAGGTAGACATGATGAGTCTGATGAAGGGGAACAGAAGTTGTAATAGTAAAGTCTTCTGCACACTTGTAGGAGAGTATGCAGAAAAGATCAGGTGTACAGGCCTTCTCAGTCCTTGCGCAAACTCTTTGGAACTCACTTCCTTCAGAATCACAATCAATATGCATTCAGCCTACCTTCCATAAGGCTTCAGAAACCCTGGTAGTCAACATTTTTATGAATCCCATGCTACATCTGTCCTTCATCTATTGATGCTAAGGGGACTGCTTCAAGTGTATCGCCTTTCTCATGTCTGTTATTGGAAGCATATTCTAAGGTAAAAAGTGTTGCAAGGCAGAACTTTGCCAGTGCTTTCATTCACATTTTCGGAATCCCAGATTGCACATTCTCTTGATAAAGAGAAAAAAGTTTGGGACAGTGTGGAAAAGAAAATTTTTCTGAATTCAGGCTTAATCCTTATATAACTTGTTTCTTTTTTGTCTAGTTGCTCCATGCACGTTTTCTAGGTGTTTTTTTTGCATCATGTTGCTCTGCTGGATTTCTGGACAGAGGGAGGCGTGCATTCAGTTGTATCCTGCTGCGCTTGGGCTCCCCATGACAAGAGTTTTGTTTCAAATGTATGTTTTGTGGCTCCCAGGTTGTCATTGAAGAGGAGAGAGATATTTTACAGTATTGCTCAGCAAATACAATAGAATATTCATAGATAATCATCTGGTCTCTTCATCTGGTGGCACGCCACAATTTGATATGTTTACTGACCTTCTAATCTCAGAGATGGTGGATGCGTTCTCTCTTCCTCTGAATTTTGGCAGACTCCAATAACTACTTGACACAGACCTAGGGTTCAAAACGTTCATTTACTTGTATGTCCTGCTTCTTTCCACCATACGGATGGGACACGCAGTGGGATGTATTCAGCGGTACCAGAGTCTGTTACATAGCAGCATTTACTAGAACTTTCTCATATAGGTGTGCAAGTCAGGGCCCGTGCAGACCCTCCCTAGTGCGCCCCACCCACCTGTCAGTCCTTTTCGCCTCTTCGGATGGGACAGAGCCAACCGAAGCAGCTAGCCGTGTTGCGCCTACATTGCATCAAATGCCCAGTGGAGTCAGGCACTTTGAAAATTGTGCAGGAAACTTTTCTACTGCTGAACCACACAGATATATTAGACGATGCATTTCAGTCCTGCAGCACATGCTCTTCGTTTTCAGGGGACCTTTTTGTCTGCTTAGCATGCTTGGAATTGACGATCGGAACATTGGCACCACAAGAGGTGAAGAGAAGGAAGGTAAGAGAGGCTTCTTCAAAAAGGGCACCCTGTGCGGAGGTCAGACCCTCAGAGCTGGAACAGGGTAGGCGCGGTCACACAGAGACTCTACCTCCCGCCTCAGCAGGGCTCACTGGGCAAGGCCGAAGTTCCCACATTGGACCAGTGCTGCACCCCATGCCGGAGGACATAAAGGACACGGGCATGGGATTGGAACACCCCTGACCGAATGACAGGTGCTAACATACCACTGGCCTGTGTAGAACACAGGCACAGGAGGATGCCGGCTCCTACTGGCATGGATCGCACCCAATTACCCCCCTCCCCCCACTCCACAGAGCAATGGCATGGAAGGGAGAAATCTCCTAAAAGGCACGCACCACGCATCAGAAGTGATGACCGTTAACCGGCCCCACGCGAACATTCGCGTTCTGAGCACAGACATGGGGGCCGACACAAAAAGAAGCATCTGGATTCCTCCCCAACTACTGCCCACTTGAAAGAAACAGGAGAGCAGGTTGAAAAGGAGTCATTAGAGACAACCAGGACTACTGCTTTCACCAGTATACTACCAGCGAGACATATCCAGGTCCAACCAGGTATAGTAGAGCCACAAAAAAAGAAGGCCTCTGTTGCGTTAGGGCGGCTACCTGACTCTGAAACTCTGACAACTGACAGGGGCACAGTCACAACCGCTACCTCAAACTCCGAAACCAATACTAGCACGATGCATAGTCATTCATATCACCCAAGGATTGAGCGCACAGTGCCAAGCAAGGAACCATACCGTGAAATGCCCATGTGGCTTCCACCGCAAAGAGGAGGCTATGATGAATTGTCATTAATAATTAACCTTTTAATACCAGAGACCATTCTCCAAGCGTGGGACTGGGGGTTGACCGTGTATTGCTTTGCTCTGTCTTGCTTCCACAACAAGTGCATTGCCCCTGAGCTATTCGACCAGCCATACTTGGGCATTGCCACAAAAACATATGTTCCATGCGAAGTGAATTGAGGACCCTGTTGTGACTGGCATATGGACTTTTACTAACTAGGTTCAAGCTATTTCTCATGGCCCCAGATGTTATGACACTTTTTGAGGGCTTTTATCAAAGACATTAGTCCATTAATCTTTTATTACATGCTTAACAACAGAGACAAGTCTCTAAGCGCAGGACCAGGCTTCAAACTTGTGGTGTTCTGTGTTGTCTTGCTTCGAAGACAAACGTGTCGTCACTGAGCTATCCTCCGGACATTATGCCATCAATCAATACCCCTCATTGGGTGGCCAACCAATAGCCACAACAATACAAAGGAATCTTCCACCGCTGGCATAAACCTCTGTGCTATTAGGGGCCGCTACGTCCACCCCACCGGATCCCAGAGAGCCTGTAAAACCCACTGGTTCGTGCGATGATGACTATCGGGACTAAGTCACTCAATCAGTCGGGATTATTCACAACAAATTATATACAGAATGGAGTATTTAGACTGCAAATTCCAGGGACACCCCTGACGGAAACCAGGGTGTTTCCTGAAGCATTGAGCAGGAAACCTGATGTAACAGAATTGGCAGAGAGAACAGCAAAATGTTTATGCATGTCGCCAAAGAAGCCAAAGTGCATAAAGCAATATGGAATATTAGAAAAAAGCTGAAAGTCAAAATGATCACTGCTGAAGGGAATATTACTTTCTTTTTTTTTAGTTTTTTTTAAAAACACTTTATTTATTTTTTTAAAACCTTTATTTTTGGTTTTTAACAAATCGAACAAATACACACCCACATTAGGGTGGATCATTAACTTTGCGCCTTCAACTAGGACCCGATTCCGTCTCCCCACCCCGAGTTCCCTTCCCAATCCCCCTCGCCGCATCTAGCCCGAGTCACTGGTAAGCAATAGTTCACCTCACTGCATCCCTGTTCAAGGCGACGCTGGCCTGATTCCAGACTGCCTCAGGGTAAGTTGTCTGACTCCGATGCTCCCGTCGAGGAGACTTCTTCTTCATTCATCAGAAAGGTTATCAGCGGGCCCCAAATGTCTGCCGGGCGCGGGTGTTGAGGGAGTAGTTTAATGAAGTCTGCCTCTACATCTTGGTAGTAAAGTAATTCCTTCCGCCAGGCAGAGTAGGACGGGGGGGCCACGGCCCCATGCCATGGCGACTCTCCTGCGGGCTAGCGTTAGTAGGACTCCGGCCAGTTTCCTTGACGGGGCGGATAGCAGTCTAGTCATTCCCAGCATTGCTGCCGTGCTTCTTGGTTGTATAGCTTCTCCCACGACCGCCGACGTCATATCCAGCACCCTGTTCCAGAAGGGAACTACTTCAGGGCATTCCCATGCCAAATGTAGAAAGTTCGCGGACATAGTTCCGCATCTTTTGCACTCTGCCTGGGCTTCGGGATGGTGTTTGTTAGCTTTTTACGGTGTGTAGTATGTTTGGTGGAGGAAATTGAAATGAATGAGTTTGAGCCGGGAATTAAGTGCAATTTTCTGAGTCTGATTCAAAATGTAACTCCAATCTGCGTCTGTTATTTTTGTGTTTAGCGCTCTTTCCCATCTTCTTTTCGCCCCAGCGTTGACGGGGGGTGTTCCAGTGGTCAGAGCCGTGTAAATTTGGGACACCAACCTGCCATCTCCCTGAGCTTGAATAACATGATGTAGCAATTGCCAGGTAGGAGGTTGACGCGGGAAGTCTGGCAGATGGGTCTGCAGGGTGTGGCAAGTTCGGAAGTAGAGGAACACATCTAGTGCAGTGTCGCCCCCTTTCTGTTTGGCTTGATCTGGTGTCATAAAACCCTCTTCCGTGAAGAGGTCCCCTAGAGCTTGTATGTGCAATTTATCGACCCACTGGTGAAACACTTTCTCTGCCGTTAGTGGGATTCCAGGAATAAATTTGACTGGCAGGAGGGGAGAGTACCTTGTTTGTACCCCCAGCTTCTTTGCCACAGTCCTCCATAACTTGTATGTTGAAAGCATCACGTTCATCGTGCGATTGGGAACCGGGAGCTGGGCGAAGACCACGGCCGTCTGCACCTGTACATGAGGCCGAATTGTGTGTGTTGCATACCAATAGCTAAGGTACTGTGCTTGGGCTGCCCAGAAGTACTTCTCCAAGTCGGGGAGGGCCAATCCGCCGCTGGACACGGGGAGTGTCAGTATTGAGTACGCCACTCTGGCTGGTCTGCCAGCCCAAAGTAAATCAAGGACCAAGCCTTTGAGCTTTTTTAGGAAGACATGCAGAAGTGATATTGGAATATTATTGAAAAGGTACAGTAGTTTTGGCAACACTACCATATTGACTAAGGAGGTTCTGCCCCAGAGTGTCAGTGGGAGCGTCTTCTAGCGCAAGACTTTGAAGGGGAGGGACTTGAACACTTCTTCATAGTTATCGCGGAATACCTCTTGATGGTCTAGTGACAGCTGGATCCCCAGGTAGCGGACCCCAGCGGTTCTCCATGTGAGACCGAAGTCATCGGCAAACTGTCTTGTGCCTCGAGTCAGCGGGAAGACCACTGATTTCGAGTGGTTGATCTTCAATCCGGAGGCTGCCCCAAATTTGATGACTTCCTGCATGACCGTATTCAGGTTAACCTCCGGGTCACGTATATATAGGGCCACGTCATCGGCGTATAAGGATACGATGAGCCTGTGAGGGCCGATGATGAGACCTCTCTGCTGACGGAGTTCCCGCAGATTGGAGGCTAGTGGCTCCATCACTAGAGCGAATATTAGAGCCGAAAGAGGGCACCCTTGATGCGTACCCCGCTGTAAGTTTATTGAGGTTGACTTTGCCCTGCCCACTATGATATTAGCTTGTGGGTTCCATGAACATAAACGGCCATTCCACCGAATCGAACGCCTTTTCTGCGTCCAACAGGACCGCAACTGCCCGGTCTGATGGGTCTAATGCCTCGATGATTTCAAACATTCTCCGGATCCCAAAAGTCATATTGCGGCCCGGTATAAAACCTGCTTGGTCTGCCAACACCAATGCAGGCATCAGGGGCATCAATCTGGTCGCTAGGATCTTGGCAAGAATTTTATTGTCCAGATTAAGGAGAGAGATCGGGCGATACGAGGCACATTCTTCCGGTGGTTTTCCTGATTTATGTATTGGCCTCGCGGGAGGAGTGAGGGAGAGACCCACGCTCCAGTGCTTCCTCGTATACTGCAGCCAGGAGGGGAGCCAGGGTTTCTCCAAAGGCTTTGTAAAATTCGCCCGTTAGTCCATCTGGACCCGGTGCCTTGGAAGATGGCAGGGTTTTTATTGCAGCTCTAATTTCTTCCTGTGAAATCAGATCATTCAGGGGTTCGCGCAGATGATGTTCGACCCAATAGAGTTCAGTGTCTTCTAGGTATTGCAGAATGAGGTTCGAGTCCTTTGGGAGCTTGGCGCTGTAAAGGTCTTGGTAGAACGATCTAAATTCTTCCGCTATCATTTCATCAGTGTGGACTTCCTCACCTTGCTTTGTTCTGATCCTATCGATTTGGGATTGCTTGTTGTCGGCCCTAATTAGATTTGCTAATAGAGCCCCTGGTTTCTGGCCCTCTCCATATTGACGGATTTGACTGGGGCGGTTTAGAAATTTAACCTCGCGCTCCGCTGCCGTGTTGAACTTCTGCAGCTCCGATCTCGGAGCGGTCGCAGACTCCGGGTTGGTTTTGTCCGGATTCTGGATCTCGAGTTGCTTTAGTTTAATTTCGCTGTTTGTCAGCTCGCTCCGAATAAGTTTGAGAATACCATTTTCTTTAGCGAGGCAGACCCCTCTGATGAAGCATTTGAGGGATTCCCAAATTGTGCCAGCTGAGGGAACCGAACCCAGGTTGGCCTTCAGAAACACGTCTATCTCCTCCCTCAATTCGGATGCAAAGACCTCATCTCGCAGTGATCCCTGTTTGAAGCGCCAACGCTGTAATGGCGGAGTTGGGATAGCTGGTTTGAGCACAAGGAGGAGTGGGGAGTAGTCCGAGAACGTTCTCGGATGGATGCAACACTGGCCGGACGACAGGGGGCCGCTTGCTGAGGTGAAAAAGTAGTCAATTCTGGAGCTTGTATTGTGGACCGCAGAGTGAAAGGTGTACTCCCGCTGTTCTCCGTTAAAGACTCTCCACGTGTCCTGTAGATTGAACACTTTACAAATTTCTTTTATTTGAAGGCTAGCCTTAGAAGGTGGATATTGTGTGGTCGACGATCTGTCTCTCGAGGGATCCATTGCCGTGTTCATATCTCCGCCCCATACGATTGTTGCCAGATTGAGCGAGGAAAGCTGTGTTAATACCCAGCTAAAATTGTCGGGGCCATCTGTATTGGGAGCATAGGAGTTAACAAAGGTCACTTTCTGACCTGAAATGATGCCGCTCACCAATAGTGCTCTGCCTTCATTGTCTTTTGCCGAATGTAGTAGCCGGAAGCTGAGCCGCTTGTGTATAAGGATAGCGACTCCTCTCGAGTATGTGGAGTAAGATGAGAAGTATCTGTGGCAACCCCAGCTTTTGGCCCACTGGTGGTCATTCCCCTGAGTAAAAGGAGTCTCTTGAATCAATGCCACGTCCACTTTGTGACGTCGCAGATAGTGCAGAATTTTCCGGGATTTAGCCGGGATGTTGCCGCCTCTTATGTTCCACGTTAGCACCTTGAATGGGGCGACTTAAATTTCATATTGAACCGCGTTTCTGGTTTCCTGGGCTGCAGTAATCTGATTATAGATGAGCTTATGCCGGGGTCTTCGCTCACAGGATGTGAGCCCCGGTGCGATGGTGGGTCTGGCGGTGGGCTGGGAGCAGGCGAGGAGCCGGGCATTCGTGGTCCGGTGGCGCTTAACTTACCCCTTAATTTCAGGGGCCCTGAACTACGGGCTAACCCCAACATGCCCAAAACATAACCCTCCTGTGGGTGGGTATCCCCAAACTGGCCCACCTGGAGGAACAGAGCTAGTTGAGGTAACTGAGTAACTTTTGCAACCCTCCCCAGCGTGGGCAACCCCCAACCTGCCCACGGTGTACCCACCCATAACATTTGAACTACAAACAGTGCTGTGCTTAGGGTGCTAGATGCCACGCAAAAGGCAATGTGGCTCAGAAACAGTTAGTTATGAGGTTCTGTGGTGAATATTGGATGCCGATGACATCTGAGAGGTCCTTTTCGCTGCATCTTGCCGAGTTTAGAAGCTTATGGTGGGTCCCTCCGCCTACGCTCCTCGCGCCGTGTGTTCTGGTTGATGGGAGCAGATCTACAGCCAGCCCGATCAAGATATTCAGCTGCTTCCTCTGGCGTGGAGAAGAAGTGGGCTTTCCCGTCGTGCTGAATACGGAGTTTGGCGGGAAACGGCATGGAGTAGAGTATATGATTGTCTTGTAGTCTCTGTTTGATTGATGTGAAAGAACGCCTCTGTGCTTGAACTAAAGGTGAGAAATCTGGGAAGAACTGGATGGGGTCACCATCAAATTGGAGTTTCCCTTTCTCTCTGGCCGCTTTGAGTATTGCATCTCGATCTTTGAAATTGAGTGGTCTAGCAATGATTGGACGTGGATTCGCTCCTGGGATAGGTCTAGCTGCAGGAATTCTGTGGGCTCTTTCCACGATGAATAGTTGTGAGAGAACTTCCGGGCCGAACAGTTCAGAACAGATACGCTCAACATGGTCCTCCATCTTGCACTGAAGTTGTTGCTCCCTGACTCTGATAATTCTAATGTTGTTCCTGCGGGAACGGCCCTCCAAATCTTCGTTTTTAGCCGCGATGCTTTTCACCTGGGATTCCAGCGCGGAGACCCTAGTGGTCAGGGATGCCGATCCATCATCCAGATCAGACACACGTTGCTCGATATTGTCCAGCCTCTCAGCGTGTTGGTCCAGGCGGCGTTGGATACAATCCACTTTGGACGACAAGTTGTCCAATTTGCTTCCTAGGTCGCCTATCCCGGCTTTAAGATCCAGAAGGATTTCTTTGATGTCGAGGCCAGGGATCTGGCCAACGGAAGGTTCTCCGTCCATAGCCGGGGACACGGGTCTACTCGTGGTATTTGATGGCCTAGCAGAGGAGCTGGCCTCAAAATTCAGTTTTTTCTGTGTCTTGTCGTTCTTCCCCATAATCTGTGACCGTTCGAGGCACGTTCTCCTGGCAGTGAGCGTGGTTGGCGCTCACCTGTGTTGAGTCAGGGCCCACGCTTCGGGACTTTAGTGGTGCTTGGGATGTGGTGCGTAATTCCTGATCTCGCTGTCATGTAGCAGGAGGTTCTTGCAACTGGGGCGGCTGGGCGCGGTTGGACGCAGGGTGTTCCAGGAATCAGCGAGGTTGCCCGTCGCTAGTAGGGCCGGGGAGGTGGGGATGTATCAGCAGGACTCCAGGAGAGTGACACCGTCACCACCTGCCCGGGCCACCCCGCCCACACCCTGGCGTAGAGTTGTTATGCAAATATCGAGTTGAGGCCTCTCACGGTAGCTGCGCCCTGTTATATGGCGCTAGTCCCTTCAGGCAGGGGGTTTGACTGCAGGGGCGTGATGTGGGCACCCTGTTGGATGCTCTGCAGCCTGGTCGTTTTAGGCACCGTTCCTTGTGTGCAAGTTCCCGGAAATGATCGCCCTGACCACGCTGATATATTATGCTTTGTTACCCCACCAGACGGACAGGGTAATCAGCGTATCTCTATTCCGGAGGGCCGTGCCGGAGTGAGCCTTACAAAAAGGCGCTTCAGGGGTGGGGGGGTGGATGCGCAGCTCTGCAACTCGCCTAGCTCAAGGCGCTGTCTGGATTATTCCCAGGCTGGAAGTTTGGTGCTGGTTCTCGGTAAGAGCACAGGCTGCAGGGTTCAGATATAGCGCCCTAGGTGCCCGGCAGGGCTCTTACCTTCACTGCGGGGACGGAGACCGCCGTGTCTCTTAGCGCACGGAGGGTGCGCACGTCAACCTGCCTCCTCCGGGAGCAAGGGTATGTAGCTGCAGCGAATGGTGAAGAATGCCGGCGGCGCTAATGGCCCATCACGGGAACAACCAAGTCTATGTTGCGTGCGCCTTAACCCTGTTCTGTCCTGCTAACTTTATAAGCAGCCCTGCCGGGGCTCACCGTGTCCCTGTAGCCATTCACTCCTCCAAGTAGCGCCGCGGGCGGGCTTCATCCGCCGCCAGGGGCAAGCTTGCAATGAGGTCCGGGCGGGCCCGGGGGGGAGTGTCGCAGTCGCCGGATTGGCTCGCCAGCATGGTCTCAGCCCCACGCTGGGGGGGGGGGCGGCAGCGATACACACCCAGTTAGGCGGGGGTTTCTCCGACTCCGCTAGCCTCCACTATACCCGGCGCCGAGCCCAAGCGCGGGCGCCCGGAACTCCGCTGGGCCACTTCACTGGTCTCGGGCCCCACGTCGGGAGCGGGGTTCTGGGGCTCTGAAGCTCCGATTTCGGTCGGAATTTTGCCAATCAGCAGGGATCCCAGATAAGCTGCAGGATTTGTCGCGGTCAGGGCGGGGGGAAGCCAATACTGTCTGGGTTCGTCAGGGTACAGTCCGAGTGCGCGGAACCTCGCGGCCGGTGGCACACTACAATCTGCGGTCCGCAGAAAAGCGCCTGTATCTCCCGTAATATTAGGAGTTTCGAGCTCCGGAAAGCATCGGAGCGTGCAGCTCGGCTTCGGGCGGCAGATTGGCGTGGTCAGCGGTGAAGTAGGCCCCACAGAAGACTGGATGAAACAGGATTAATTCTGAGCCACACGGAGTTCCCTAAGAAGCCGCCATCTTGCTCGGCTCGCTAGCGCCCCCTAAAACACTTTATTTATAATTTCCACAAAATATATTACAACCATGTATTGATTCTGAAGAATAAATGATTACAATTAAAATACAAAAAGAAAACAAAACATATGCAACAACAAAGCAAAGTAAAGAATCAACATATTAATTCTAAATCTAAATACCAAGCTTAGATTCTCTAAAGTACCATGAAACAATACAGATCAACAATAGAACAAGACAAAACAGGACAAAGGACAATACATGAAACACACTCCCGCATCCCAACCCCCCATTACTTAAAAAAAAAAAAAGCCATAAAACTCATACCATGACATAAAATCATCCACTCCCATAAAAATCATTGAACGGTCCCCAAATTTCTTCATATACTGTTTCTTTTTGCTGCCTATAAAATGAGCATTTCTCATATCTTGAAAGAATCTTCATATCACATAATCAACCCTCCACAAGAGGTTTTTTCCTCATTTTTCAGACCCTCAACACCTGTCTGACAGCTACCAGTAGGCATTTATTAATCCAATTTCAAGTTACATAAGCAATACTGCGCCCACATCTTAGAGATAGCAGAAGCACATGTTAGGCAGAAACCTGTGCATTTCCCTTAGGGACCACTGCAAAAGGTTTAAGACTACAGGAGTAAGCAGTAAACCCAATTGGTAGCAGTCTGCACCACCCAGATTTACCTGGTAGTTGTGGCTGAGGAGTCAGACTTCTCTCAAGTAGAGTTAGGCAGTATATAGAGTATACACAATAGGGCTAAACATACAGTAGAACAAGCAAACACTGACCAGAGCTTTGGTATAAAAGTATATAATGATTTATTTCAAAACACACTTATAAAAATACACTGGCACTAATATGTCAAGCAAGTTCAAACACAGCCACTATAAGTATACACCTCCCTAGTTAATTATTCGACAAGTCTAGGTTAAGACACCACTTATTTAGCAAAACAGAGGTGTTCGCATAACCGTAGATGGCACTCCAATAATTCGTTTAAAAAGGGAGAGAAAAGGCAGAGTAGGAAAATAACACAGTACCAACACTTTTAAGAAACCACAGCAAGTCAAGAAAGGCAGGGTCTACTGTAGAGCAAAAAGTTCATAGGCCAGGCCCACTCTTGGAGAGAGCAAGGCGGAATGTGCCCTAGATCACACATTGGAAATGCACTCAAAGTCTTTGCAGAAAAGTCAAAAAGAGGTTGGATCAGTTCAGAAAGGCAAAGTTAGCAGGTCTGAGGTCGACCCAGTTAGAAAGTCAAGGATTTACAGGACACCTTGGCCGATCTGTTGCAAGGGAGACCAGACGGGACACAGTACCTGAAATGGTGGAAAAGCTCCAGCGGTGGCAGTTATTCCTGGCAGCGGGTGCAAGTCATGGCTTCAACCAGAGGAAGAGATGGTCTCGGCGAGGAAGAAAGCTTCTTCCACTGCCAGGGAAGAAACCAGCCGCGGAGTTTCCTGATTAAAAGGTACAACCCTTTTATTCGCGGTAGTGGTGAAGCGTGGCTATCCGGCCACCGGGGTGCTTGACACGGGTTGATTCGACCACGAGACGATCCAGGAAGGCAAAAAAGGCGAACTGGTTGGTCCCACCAGCTCAAAGGGAAGACGACTCTCCTGGAAGAAGATCTCCTCTGTCGACTGGGAAGTGGTGAGTTTCGTACAGCAGGGCTCCACCGGTGGTGTCGTCGTTGTAGATGGCTCAGCTTCTCCCCTCTTCGGATTCTTTAGGTCCTGTGGCGATTTCTGAAGTTCCAGTCCCCAAAGCCCTGCTTTTATGCAGCAAAACCCCCATTCATCAGCCTAGCTGTCACTCAAACATGCTAAGTGGTGAGCCGGGCGGCTCACCACTGGGCCAATCACACAAGAGTGCGACTTGAGTTGCCAAGGCAACTCAGTCCAGGGTGCCTAATCCCCCTCCCACATATCCTGTTGACCCCAGACAGAGTGGCACCATTTGGAGGGCTTCTGTGGAGAAGCCCGCCAAAAAGTGGAAGAAAGGGCTCGACTTGGGTGAGAGTTTCAGAGGCGAACACAAACGCCATTTTAAATCCGAGTCCTGGCAAAAAGACCCAACCGGGGAATAAACATTAAATAAATAACCCAGCGGTATCTTTAACATTGCACCAAAAAGTGGTGCGTTTAAAATGAATGGGAAAATCCCATAGGAAATATTCTGGTGGAATATTTCGCGTGGTATCCACTGCCACCAGCCAGAAACTCCACAGGGGGGGGACTGGATAGTGCCCCCTTGGAAAACAGACCCAAGGGCAATCGAATTACCCCTACCAGTACTTCCACAATATGATGGTTTGTGCTGGTTCTTTTCACAATTTTAGACTAGTAAAGCCAATGGTGACTTGACATGCCCTAGGAGACAGTAGTCAGTCCCAGGGTATGGAGTCTATGTTTGGGGGTCACTGTGACACCCCTGTGTTACTGCACTGAGGGTGCTGTGTAACACACATACCAAAAACACATGAAGCCCTATGGAGTAAAAGACCCCATAGCCCATAAAACACATTTACAGTCAAAGGACATACTCAAATCATGCCTAAGAGTGGGAGAAAAAGAGTCTCACTCTTAGCAGGAGAAAAAAAATAAACCCCAAAAATCCAGCAAAGCTGCTGGGGGACTCACTAGGTTTGGGAAATTAGCCTTAACAGAGAATTCTCCCTAACAGCACAGATAAAGGGTTCTGTGGAAAATTGATAGTCCAAATCGCATCAATCCTGTCCAGCACCTCTTTCCAATAGTCCTTCACCTTATCACAGTACCACAACATGTGCAAGAGAGAACACTTCTCCTTCCGACACCCCCAGCAAATATCATCTTCCATCAATCCCAGATCATACATACGAAGTGGAGTCCAATAAATCCTACCCAACACCCTTTGATGAATATAATGTAAGTTTAAGTCAATTTTCGCCTTAACTGGGACCTTCCAGATTCGTTCCCACTCTTCCACCGAAATATCATTGCCCAACTATTCAGACCATTTCAGTCCCAGTTTCCTCCATGAGGCCAACCAAGCACTCTCCAAAGGTATAAAATTCATGATATCCGACACTTTGTGCTGCGTCACAGAAAACAATTCAGATATCTCGGCTTCTGCACAAATCTTGAACCTAACATCTGTCGCTGCTCAGAAAGCAAATACTTCAATAATCTATACCTTCCCTGTTCCCTCCTGCTCAGTCCATATTTATTACTCAAAACATCAAAGGAAACCATCTCATCATTATCATTCCAAACATCTTCAGTCATCAAAACACCTCTATTACTCCAACTTCTCCAATGTAACATTTTATATGTTACTTTCTATATATGCCATGTCTATCCTTTTGCTATATTTGTCTAACGTGTCATGCCAGTAAAGTACCTTTTATTGTATTGTATGTAAACTACCATTTTCTTATTTTTTATGTCAATCAGATATCTTCCTTATAATTTGTTATCTTTTTTCCATCTTGTGATAGACAAATACACAAACACACATAAGAATTTGGGGTGCGTATATATATGAACAGTGGTCAAGTATTTCAAATACACTCAATCTTTGGAACAGTTTTAGACTTCTTAATGTTGTTGTGCCGAAATCATTAACTAGATTTCTCCTTCATATAGCAACCCTAAATGTATGTCTTCAGTGATAGTGATGTTACAATCTCTGTGTTTAAGACCCCAGAATTATTAATGTAAGAGCGAAAACATATACATCTTCCACTCATTGTTAAGTCTTTCTAACAACCATTATTTCGTAAAAAAATGTTCACTTCATCAGAACTAAAATTCAATTTCATTCAAGTTAAATCAGAGGTGCAATCTATATATCAGACATATGAGAGGGGATAGTGTATGTCTTATAATTTCCTTGCTTAAAAATTACATAGCATTGCATTGTTTGGTTTTATATGCTTACTCATTTACTTTCCTGATCTCAGGTCCTTCTTTAAGGACAGGGGAAGGAACGTTTAAAAAATGTTCTTCTCCATTAGAAAGACACATATGTTGCAGAATATTGTAACCTAAATACACTGACAAAATAGTCCCATTATCCCCTAATTTTCTTGTTAAAAAATGCACAACATAACTTGTTCAAAGGTAGCAAACGTTTGTGTGGTTCACATCAGCCTCTGCTGGAAAATGTTGTGCACTGCTGGATCTCACACTTCCCCCTTCTAAGCTTTCTCTCCCTATTTGGACTTCTTTGATTGACCGTCATTGGTTGTCCTCCCCTTACTCTCCTCACCATAGAAGCACTCATTCTCAGGTATGCCATGCTTAAACCAACATAGTGAGTAGACATGCCCCTCTTTTTGTACCAGTGTTGATATAGTTACCAGAATAATGAGGGCTTTGAATCGTGGGCTAATTCCCCACTCGCTTCATGTGGGGTGATTAGCCCTCGCTTACTCGTTCCACTTCCACTTCATTATTGTAGTCAGTTTTTGTGGTAAACTGCAAATGTTGTGTTGTGCATTCTATATGTATATATTTGTAAAAGTGTGTTTGTATGTTCAGGGTTGGCTCCAGCCCCATAACAGTTGGTGGGCTGAAATGTTGGCACATGGTCGGCATACCAGTCTGGGGTGTACTGGCGATAGTGACATTTTACCAACCCAACCCATTCGCCCTCCAGTGGTCAGGGTCCGGCCCTGTGCTATCAATATAGACGATTTCAGGAGATTGACGATTTTGCGATTGTTGGCTGCAGCCCCACAACAGTTGATGGGCTGAAATCTTGGGCCGAGTGAAATCTGACCGTCCCCACCCCTTCAACCTTCACAGGGCAGGGTATGGCACTGTGCTATCTATAGAGATTGCCGATTTGTGATTTCTTCAAAAATAGGAAGTTAGGACAAAAGGTTGCCATACCAGTCTGGCGATGGTGAAATTTGACCAACCCCACCCATTAGCTCTGTACAGTGGTATAGCAGACTCTGGCCCTCTGCTATCGGTATAGGTGATTTCAGGAGATTGACGATTTTGCAATTTTTTAAAAATAGTAAAGTATAGAACATACGCAAGGCTGTAGCAGACCCCCATGTGCATGTCGGCTACAGAAAATTACACAAGGGGTATGGGTTGCTTAGCAAAAATAGGCGGTTATGCCCAAGCGTTGTCTGATAAAACGAAAAGGAGGGGGTAGGCAGGCAGGCAAACCCTGGAATCAATTTTGCACAAATGAGCATGTATGATGCCCGCAAATTATCCTGGATGTCTCAAAGAATGAGGAAGAATGAGATCAACGCTCTCCCATCACACTGTAGAGTACTGTTGGTGGTTTGTAATGTGATATACCTTCAAGACATACAGGATCATTCACGGTCATTATACATGCTCATTTGCGGAAAATCAATTCCAAGGTTTGCCTGCCCATGTCACCTGAGCAATGCCAGGGGGTAGTGCTAGTATTACATAAATGAGGACCATACTGTGTCTCAGAACACGCAGCAGTGGCACTAGTCTCATTAGATGATGCTTTAGCAGACTTCTATGTCTTATTCTTTTCCTTCTTGGCTGCAGAGTTCTCCTTTTAGAGAAATGGACGTTCCCCCAGTAGCCAGAGCGCCTGTCTGGAGTACAGCCCAGACGCTGGAACCACAGGTGGGTAAGTACTAAATTGGGGAAAAAGATGGGGATGGCCAGCTCAGGATGGCGGTTGTCTTTCGAGGATCCATCTCTATACCCTTCTCAGACAATATAAATCCTAGGTATGAGATGGTAGAAACTTCAAAAGAACATTTCTTGGGCTTGACCAGTAATTTGTTAGCTCTTAAATGGAACGGGACTTCTTCCAAGTTCAAATTGTGTTCTTTTTTGGAGGCAGAGTAGACCAGGAAATAGTCAAAGTAGACTATTACTGTATGACGCAGTAAATCCGGGAAGATCCGATCAATAAAGCTTTGGAAAACTAAAGGGGCCTCAACAAGACCAAAGGCAATAACCCTTTTATTTATGAGGTCCATAAGGGGTCCTGAACGCAGTCTTCCATTGATCTCCACTCCTTATGTGTAATAAATGATATGCTCTGCGAAGGTCCAACTTGGTAAACACCCTGGCCCCTTGAACCGCTTCCAAAATGTCTTTTTATAAGGGGCATGGGATACCTATCACGTATGGTTACACTGTTAAGACCCCTGTAATCTATACATGGTCTTAACTCCTTGGTGTCCTTCTTAGGGACAGGGAAAAGAGATCTAGACTCACAAATAAGACCATTCTGGAGATTGGTATCAAGATAGATCCGTGAGGCCTCCTTCTAAGGAATGGATAGTGTACATTCGCCCAAAAAGGTACTACAGCTTCAGGAAAGAAATCAATGGGGGAATCTTCTGGTCGGTGCAGAGGCGGTTCTCGCGGAATAACATCCTCAAGACATCCATAAAGTCTAGTTATGTAGAGGGTATGGAAAGTATTCCCGTAGAAGATACAGGCCTGCAGACAGAAGCAAGGTCAGGAGTCTTTTCCTCAAAGCAATGCCTGGAACAGAACTGGGAAGAAAATGTAACCGAATTGGCTGTCCAGTCGATGGATGGATTGTGCTTTCTTAACCAATCAATCCCCAATATGATGAGAAAATGAGCTGCACGAATGAAATCGAAAGAAAGAGATTCAGCATGATTCTTGATATCCATAGTGAGGAGTTCGGAGCACTTATTGATGGGTCCAGAAACTAAAGGTCTACCATCCACTCCTTCTATGGCAAGAGACTCAGACTTAATGGAAAAGGGTTCCTCGGGTAGATGGGTTTCAGAAGTGACGGGATTTTGTATCGGTCGTATGGTAGGTGTGTAACCTCTAGAGCTTCTTCTTTCCTCCCTTGTTTCAGCCAAACAAAACTCTATCTGGAGTATGATGGAGATCAATTCTGCTAGTGATGCTGGTCGGGCCACCCCAGCCAGTTCGTCCTTGATATTATCGTTGAGCCCTCACCGAAAGATGGTGTATTGAGTGGTCTTGGGCCAACATGCTTCAATGGGGGTCTTCTTTTTTTTTATTTTTTTACAAACTTTATTTTGTTTTCAACTCAAGAGCACAGTTACGTTCGCATTTATGACAACAAACATAGCAATTTGAACCATTTCTTTACAATTTTCAATACATTCAAATGTAGGCTCTTGGGTGTAACTGTGAACCTGTCAAACTCCCTCCCCCCCATCTTCTTTGATGATCTTGGCATTGTTCGGTTATTAAAGTGCACTTGTACAGTTAGGTGCAATGCAAGAGTCAAGTTGTCTATACCGATCTTGCTTGGTCACAGGATAGAGACTTTGCAAAGAATTCTGGGTTTAAAGTACATTTGTTCCCTAACATCCCTGGTAAATCTTCCAATAGGTTATTCTACAGGTTAATGCAACACAGGAGGAATGCACCTAGAGGGGGGTCTTGTGGCGATACATCAATACATGGTTACCATCGTCCTGTTGACCGGGTATCATAGGTCGCGGGGTTGGGTCTCAGGGCATGGGACAAGCGGTCCGCGTTATGTCTTGTTAGAAGTCATTATGGATGTGTTCCTGTAGTGTTGCCATAATATTGGGTGTCCTAATTTTACAGGAGCCATTAACCTAAGGTGAGCCGGTGGGTCGTGGAGCTTAAGAAAGGGCGCCTTTGGATCTGTGTTTTAAGGCCGGGGTTTACTCCTGGGTTGTAAATAATTCAGGTGGCAGGCCATGGCCTTGGGTGCTGCGGGGGAATGTGAATGCTTGAAGCGGCTCCAGCCGAATTGGGGTAGGTGGAGCAGGGCAGCACAGGCCTCTGCTTTTCCGTCTGGCAGGCTTCACTGGGGGGAAGGGGGAATGGCCTTGCATGTGCTCGCAAAGGTATTTTCCTCGTGTGTTGCATATTTTAGGCGGAAGAGACATAAACATTCATATAATATACAATACTCATAGAGTCTTTTCAAAGCTCACGTTTTTGACGTTGCTAGTGCCATCCATATGGCCAATTCGAGCGTATTACTTATACACTAAGTTTCTAACAACTACAACATTTTGTTATACGCCTATACATGCACGATAAGTGAGGTAGTAGTAAGGTTGGTGGAGCACGCAGGAACAGCCCGCCAATGAGACTGGCGGCAGTGGCACATGGTGAGCTTGGACATACATATGGTGCATTTTCGTGCACCCCTTGCGTGAGCTCTCAATATGGTTAATTTGTCTTCCTTTGCACTCTAGCAGCATTAGTTCATTTATGGCGCGGGACCGTGGGGTGCAGTCTTCTTGATGAAACACATAACACAAAAAAAACCCGGGACACTTTTACTATTTGCGCATAGCTACAGGGATATGGGTGCTTCATCCCTAATGTCATGTAAACACACACACACTGCCATTTTTATGGAGTTTACAGGTTTTTAGTCAGAGAGGCTGTGGAGAGAGAAGTTTCACCACAGGTGGTTTGCTCATTAGTATTTGGGGATTCTGCTTTTGTCAGGGGACAGTGTATCGCTGTTTCCAGCATGACCCTGCTGGCCGGGTCATGCTGGAAACAGCGATACACTGCGGAAGGTAAAATATTACAGTGTTGGTATCTAACACTAGCTCATGTCCATCTGTTCGTGGGAACGGACTCTCAGCGGATCTGCCAGAGAGCTGTGGCCACAGGGGTAATCGAAACTCTCCAAGGGTGGGGGCCGCGCTGCGGTGCACAGGGCTCAAACCATCTTTATTAGACAAAATGGTTTCCAGGGCCTAGCTAAATTCAGCAGGTTTGGTCAATGTCTTCAGCCAGTGGCCATCCACCACCTGGGCCCTGGTGGCAGGAAGGACCCCTGACGAGCCATGGACCTCACGGTGGAGAGGATGCAGGGGAGGGGGGTCTCTTGGACCAATCCTCCCATACAGTAGCTTGGAGAGCAGTCACAGCTAGGTCTCAGGAGTGAGAGTGATGAGAGATCTTTAATGAGCACACACAGTAAAACACCAAGAATTACAATGAGACAGAAGTATACAAAATATACTGTTTATTTGGGTCCGAAGATTCAACACAGATGAGTAACAAAAATCAATAGTAAAATACAAAACAAGCAACACACTATGTAAAGTATATACAATCACTGGAGTCAATGTAATAAAGTTAATAACTCCACCAATACCTCTAAGGGAAAAGGGGAATACACTTTTGAGCATGACAGATTTCAGAAGTAACAATCCTAACTTAAGAAGTCCGCCCTACGATGAATAGAGCCTTGTGCTCAATGTTAGATGTGCGCGTAAAAGCTTGTGGTCCTGCATACAAGTCACAAAACATCTTCTTAGGAAGCTGGAAAAGGTTAGGGTACACATTCTGAAGGGGTGAAAAAAATTCCAAGAGTTAGGAGTGGGTCTGCCGCAATGAACAAAGCTATTTCCAACTTTCTGAGGGCTTTAGGAAGTGAAGGCGACCCAAGCCAAAGAGAAGACCACAAGGGATCATACGTGTGTAAAAGCGTATGGATGAATAAGGGGCCCACTGGTCAGTGACAACAGTACCTACCGTCCTTAGCTTGGTTTTGGTCCAAACTTGGCAGGTCTGGAAGGGGTCGTCGGAAGTTCGATTTCCCACCCTTGATTGAGCTTCGACGTGCACAGGCACTGTGGGTGCAGTTGCAGTTCTAGTATGGGACAGAAGCTGTAACTCTTGATGCAGGTGATGCAGAAAGAAAACACCAATGCAGCTATTCCCAGGGCACAGGAAGGATTGTGGGAAAACTGCCTTCAGCGACCGTCATTGGAGCATAGTGACACAGGGGCGCCCAACTCTCACAATCAGACGCAACCTTCTCTCCTGCGCCAAAGCAGCTGGGATGACGAAATACGGTAAAAAGGTGCTTTGCAGTGTAAGTTAGGATTCCCCAAAGTGGCAACGCTCCTGCACGGGTGCCAAGGTATGAGCTGGACAGTCCACTGGATTGTCCAGGAACACATCCGAACAAGCTCTTTTGCAGGGCAAACAGGAGGCGTTGAGAGTGATTATTCCCACCACTCCAAAGGTTCAAAGCACCTTTGCAGGTTTTCTGAGATCGAGCGCAAATTACGGCTCTCCCGGGAGAGCAGCGGGCTCAGGGTGCCAACCTTCTTTAGTGCGTCTCTGGATAGCCGTTTGTTCTGTTCAACTCTTCCGGATACTTGGCTCCATCTACAGGTCGATCCGGACCTGTTGCTGATCTGCCGGTCTGCATTCAGGACCCCTCCTCATATCCACAAGACTGGTGCGTGCCGCACACAGCCAGCCAATGAGAAGATCTGCCCCACTCATGCAGGCCAGCAGTGGTCCAATCAGAGACCACTGCGGCTCTCATGTCCTCGTCCAAACCAGATACCCCGGCACCAGTAATGTGGATTGGGACCAGACAGTCCCAACACACTTTCTGGGTATTTACAAATGTGACCTGCAGGAGCCCGCCAAAGCAGCAGCTTTCACGGGCGATTACATGCCCAAATAAAGAAGTCCTGGGTCAGCAAGACCAGGGGAAGGACAAAGGACAAAATGGTCAGGAACAGACAAATGACCTCATGGCACGGCCATGACGGACACTAGCCACAGTCATTAGTCAATTGCGGTAAGCACTGTATGGCTCGGTATAAAGTTGTAAAAAATACAAGGAAAAGCATCTGCTCCCACCAGTCTGTTCCTAGGCACATTGTACAATCATCAGAAAATCATCAAGGGATGACTAGGGTCAGAAAACACAAGAACCCCTTTGCGTGGTACAATATTGTACTTTGCGCGATGATAAAATGTGAACCAAAAGTGGCAACAAAGTCGAAAGACTAAGAGAAACAATGTTTCTCAGTCCTGACAGCCTGAAGGACGTGTCCGATTCCCTGTAACAATTAGCAAAATCCCAGTGTAGTGCAGCTGAAGGCTGTGCTCTGCTGGCAAAAGTCAGGTCGGGATAACAAAAGCAAAAGGTTTGGGAGGTTCACAAATTATGGAGGTTTACCTTTAGAGAAACTTTCCATAACACTTGTTACTGAATCCAGCTGGACAATGGGGATGGAGTACCTTTGTAAAAACCTCTTATGAAATCAAAGACTATAATCAACTAGTACAGGTACAAAGAGAACAAAACATGTCTGGTCTCATTGTAAGGTATATGGTGATAGCTTAGTATTAACGGAATCACTCCTTGCGTGTACCACATTAGAGTGGGGACATACAATTTAGAAAGTGTCTATCATACAACAACAATGAATGAATAATTTTGTTGTACCTCAATACTCGATGCACAAGTCACTTTTTGGGGCACACTTGTCACTTTGTTAAATTTGAAATTATATGTTTTATATAAAAAGAAGTCCATACTTATAAAAAATGTTGTAAATGTTTGTGAGTATGTTGCCTTATTGGCAAGGTCCACAATGTGAGGAGCGAGAGGAGTAAAAGATGGCACCAAGGTTCTTTGCCTCACAAAAGAGTGAGGGGGGGACCGATAGAGGGCGGCCAGAGGGTTGGAGGGAAGGCGGGAGCTGGGGTCCCAATGAGAAGAATCTCAGTCTTACTGGCATTAAGGCAGAGATCATTGGCAACATACCATGCCTGAATAGCAGACAGTCAGTAGAGTACCCCTACTGTCTTGACTGTCCCTGTCCCAGGGAGGTCTAAAGGCCATGCCATAACCTTGTCTCTAACTCCCTCAGTGACTTCCTAGGTGACCTAGTCAGGTAGTCTGATTGTCCTGGTGCACATTTCCTCCAGATAATCATCTCTCAACCTTTTCCTCACTCACCTTTTATACTCTCGTTTCTTACCTCCTATCTGTCTCTCTCTTCACTCTCTGTCTCTTGATCTTACCAACCTCGCCCCTTCTCCTGGCTCCACTCTCCAGCACCCCCCTGATCTCTCCCCTCACTCTACACTCCCTCCTAGCCCCAACACTCTCTCACCCTTCTGCCTCCACCCTCCAGCTCCTGTCTGATCTATCTGTATCTCTCCTCCAACACTACCCCCGCCTCTGCTCTCCTCTACCCTCCTGCCTCTAACATCCCCCTCTGCCTATCCCTCTGCCATGCTCTCTCACTCCGCTGAAGCACTTGTGTTAATTGTAAGATAATAATACCCTTCCCTAGAAATATTCATCAGCTACCACTGACTTTGAATCTGAATCATTTACAATGACAGTGGCCCAATCCATCTTTCTGGCATAGAGAGATTGGAGCCACATCTTTATGAAAATGATCTACAGTGACCATAAATAGATAGATTGTAACTGCGACTTCATAAGTGCCTTGCAAATGCCTGGCATATGCTCTGGACACAGCCGTCATGACAATGTACAGTTGGTGACATGGATTTTACTTGATTTAGTTGTGATACCCTAGAGACCCAATTGTAAATTGCATGACTTTTTACCCCATTTTTCTAAAAGAAATTGTGCTCTAAAAATAGCTATTTGAACACATTTAAAACACTTTTTATTGGGGGGGGGGATAAACCCCAAAAACTCCACTACATTGGTTAAGAGTCCCTAGCTATGCTCTGTCGTTTATGCTAATTGGGAGATATTAATGCACCTCCACTAAAAATATTCACATGCTCCACACTGACCTTACATTATTTACGATGCAAATGTCCCCCCAGGAGACACCCACTCCCCTTCGATACCCAAAGCTAACTCCACCACTGTTGGAGGGTCTTAATTTGGGGGGAATCTTTCTACCTGCTCCACCTTTACTATACTACCAATTTCGGTGACCCTACTGGGGGAGAATGAGGTGGATCACATTTGCGTTCCCCGATCAAAAGAGTACCACAGTGTTTGGTAGGTCACACTGGTGGAAACTTCTGCTGGTGGGGACCACTATTTAATGGCATGGTAGAAACATCTACTTTGCATCGAAGGTGTTCAAAATGGATCTGTAGATTATACTTCCACTACTACCCTGATGTCACTTCCGGTTCGAGAAGTTAAAGGCAGCTGACAAAATAAATGGAAGGTACCATGTGCAAGATAAATGCTTAGTGACATGTTGAAAATAAGATGATCGAGAGAGGCTTTATCTGGGAAATTGGCAGTAATTTATAAAATGATAGTAAAAATCTAAATATTTTATTTTTACTTTATGTTCCCTAATGATTTGATCAAACTAAGCTACAAACAAAAACCAAATGAGTAAAAATGCTTGTTCTTGAGCAAGCTCTAATCTAATCTTAAAACCAGAATACCTTTCTCTGATGGCAGCAACTAGAGACTAACTTACTGACCAAATTCTGATAGTTGGTCAAGTTCCTTGAAACTGTTGGAGGGAAATCCCTAATCAGTCCCTTTTCAGGAGCTAAGATTAAGTTGTTGATAAAACGCTCAGACAACACAGTGAAGGGAATGAAATTCACATTTAGTTGCATTCCATGTCGTATTTAAAATATGTACTCATCTTTTATCTTTCAGGAGTGTGTCCGGCAGTTAAATTACCTACTAGATGTTTATATGTTTTCAAATGAAGATATTGAGCTGAACTCTACTGTGATCCTGTGGCCCGAGAATATTAACCCTATATTTGATGAAAACGATGAGGTCAGTAAATATTGCCCATGACTAGAGATAACCACAGCTCATCCCACCATGCGTCTGCTGGTTGGGTGCTGGGTTTTGTTGACAATTAATATTTGGAGTCTTTAACCAATCTGTTCTTCCCAGAGTATTCCTATGCAAGTTGTAATGCAAACTTTCTGTGTCACTTTGTTTGAAAATACAGGAAATATTTTATGAATAATAATACCATTCTTTTTTTTTAATACCAATACCAGTTTTTCAGATATCTCTATGGACATGTTACTTTAATGTAATTATGTAGTGCAATTTATTCAGCTTCTTTTTCTCTACTCACAATGGGGATTATTTGGGTCACTATCCTGGTAATGATCAGCACATGCGCCCATCATACGGCCCAAAATAGATGTAATATAATTCATACATTTTCCCTCTGGTTTTATTTTCATTCTTTCAATGTGCTGTAAAGATCTTTGCTGCATTTCTCTATAAATGTTATCGAAAAGACCTCCGATACATAATGGGATCATAGTAATAATTTCCAGTCTTTTAGTGTGTGCTCCTTATGTGGAGCCGGTTATCGAAACACCTTTTAAGTAATACTTTGAATAAAATGTATGATTGTTTTCCTCAAACATACAGACAAGAAATGTGACTGCTTTGTTATGGCGCAGGGATAGCCAGATTCCTCATAGCATAGGCCATGCGAAAGGGAGACCATTTCACCTGTTTTTTTGAAAGTGAGAGGCTTGTTGAATAATTTGGCTTATGTTTATGTTGATTTTATCTATAGCACTGATTCTTTTTTCCATCTTATTATTTGTCAGAGTTTCCAACATGTCTAAACATTTTAACTATTGTATGCAATTAGGCTGTTTATTTAATTGTTTTCATTTCCAGCAGACACTACTTTCTGATATATTTTTGTTAGAATTCTAGATACTATCCTATAAGCATTCTCTCTGACATCTAGGTGGTACTTGTTTAATCCCCAACTCAGCCCTTCATCCTGCCAAGGTAGACAAATTGCATACCATGAAATTCGGTCATTATAACACTTATAATGATATTGCTTAGAAGTGGGAGGAATCCTGCATGAAGTACTACATTGAAAGGTGATATTATTATTCTACAACACTATTCTTCATAAGACGTGGCACTATTGTTTAAAAAATGGTTACAACAAAGGAAGATTAGTTTCTAAATGTCTCTTCTGACTCTCAACCAAAACCAGAGGTGAAGGCTGCAAGCTTTAGCATTCATCTTAATCTCTGGTATTGCTTTGGGCAACCGACCTTCGCTCTTCAGCCTGTAATCCCATTACTGAAAGGGGAAAGACAATATGCAAAGGGCAGCCTAGCCTGAACTGCTTGGTCACATCCATTCTGCAGGAGACCACAAGCAACCCCAGAAATGCTTCATCTTTGGCTGTCATCAGTGAGATGTAGCTTGGGTGTCTTCCCAGCAGCTCTGGACCGTCATGTGGACTGACTCTCAAAACTCCAGATTTCTGAACAGCGCTGTTATTGCAGTGCAATACCTTGCAGGACTCAGATAAGGTAGCAGGCATGTTTCTCCTAGATCTGCTGAGCTTCAAACACATCATGGATCATTTAAAAGAAGAGCTCTCATGGTCTCTCAGCTAAAACGTCCAGGAGGCAACATTTGGATGATGGGGATCACACTCAGTTTTCATCAAAGAAAGCAAGGATGACGACACCTGTCCTCTCCATCTGAAACCCTGATAGTTCCCACAGAAGAGGCTGCCATTTGGCACCCTTCACTGTCCATTGTGCTACCATTCAATGCTTCTTTCCAAATGTAGGCATTCCTCATTGAAGCATTTCACACTTGTTTCATCACCATCTTAGTCTTGGTCACCCAAGGAGCCATCTTTGAGGCTTGTGAGACTGCTCTTGGCACCATGGTCCTCCTTGATGTTGAGACATTTGAGTCCACTGTTGAAGGTTCGACTTGTTGCTTCAACTAAATAACACAGCTGCATGTCACCATTACCAATCAGGAGCCTTGGTAGCCAAGTCACGATTTGTGATGCAAAGGATCAGACTTGTGACTCAAAACATAGATTTTCAACTATGCATTTGTGGTCAGGATAAGGTTAGAACAAACACATTTCTGTTCTATGGGTTTATCTACAATGAGTCAGGAATGCACCAGGAATATAGTAAAACAGAAAAGGTCGGGGTTTTCTCTCTATTGTTTTAGAAATAGTGCCTTCCCTCTGCATTCTTAACTAGATATAGTGCCCAACTGCTTTTGGTTCCAAATCATAGTCACAGCGATATAGCGCTTAGTCGCATCTTGTCCCGAAATCAGTCTCAGGGATGTAGCTCACAGTTGCCATTTGTAATCCACCCAGGATTATAGTGACTGGTCCACTTCATCTCATTCCAAAGGATATCGTGTCCATCTCAACCCCCAGGGATATTGTGGACCCCTCACTAGCAATGGATATAAAGCCATTCTCTTTGGTAGGGAATATAGTGTCCTCACTGGTAAGGGATAACGTGTCCCTCTGACTGCATAGTAGTAGGACACCTGTCGGAAGCGCCAGCTTGTCAGACCTTTTAAGCCTGAAGGGTAGTCAGAACGTGTGCCTCCTGTATGCCTGTTGTCTCCTTCCATCTAGTACCGTTCTCTGTGTGGTAGGCTTCCTCCCTCCCAGATGACTCGCCCTCCTCAGTTGGCTTCTAAAGGCTGTCCTCCTTTGTTCTTGACATACAAAAGCCTGTGACTGATGGAACTAATGTTTGCATTCTCTGGAGTTGCCAGGTAGGCTCCACTCAATGTCAGTCTCTTTTGCACCAGTGTTCAGATTGTTGAAAAAGTGCAACGATCTTAAATTAGGATGGATGTCCCTCCTCCTCCATGTGGTTTTGCTCCAGTGGATCACAGTACTCGGAGGAACAGTTTCTATCCAGGTTTTCATGGCTTGTGTCTTTTATTTGGCCTGATGGGTGTTTCTCCTTCTGATGAGACATGACATGCAGGTTCAATGCAGGATTCGGAGAGGGCCTGCCGCTCCAACCCTGTACCACCCTGGGGAAGCTCGTGGCTAGCTTTGTGAGCCCCTAGAGAACACTTCTGTCTCTAAAGCACAGTGTACTTGGTTCTGAATACTTTGGAGCCGATTTACCACACTCCAGTTTCATTGTATGAAAATGTATACTGGGCACTGGAAGCAGAACCTTTCTTCCCAACTCCTGATCCACCATCAGATTATGTTGTTGTCTGCAGTGAGAAAGTCTTTTACGTTGTCCTGACTACTTTCCCCCAGCATATCCAGGTTTCAGTGGGAAGGCACACTTTATATGAATGTGGCCCTTCGGTGACCTTTATCGACCTCAGAACCCTGGTCTACTGTCAAGGTGCACCTTAGTCTTCCTGGGTCAGTGTACTGACCCAGACAGTGTTACAGAATTTTGTTGTAATCGAAAGTGTACCTTAAACTGGTGGCTGCACCAGTTGTATACATCCTGGCTCAGAGAAAGCGTTTTTTTTTTTTATCCTAGTGGCTTCCAAAATGGAGCCACTGTGTTGTGAAATACATTTACCAGGCAACTATGCTTTGTTGCACTGGTCGTTTTTTTTTTTATCCTAGTGGCTTCCAAAATGGAGCCACGGTGTTGTGAAATACATTTACCAGGCAACTATGCTTTGTTGCACTGGTTTGTGATTGGGTGGTGACTGTGTGATCTCTGACAAGCAGCTCACAAAGGAATGTTAGAGGTTAGCTGGAGTGATGTGCAGGTGCTTGCTGTCTGGTATTCCTCTAAAATCTGCATCTCCTGAGTTTGCCTGGGAGAATGCCTATGAATGTTTGTGCGTGTTGAGCAGCAGAGATTGGCTGGCCCCAAGAGCTTGAATGGTGCCTTGTTTCTGACTGATAGATTAGAGTTACCATCTCTCCTCTTGTTCAGCATAAAAGCTGACAGTCTATTTGTCAATAGCTTGGGTTTGATCCAAAGGCATTCAGGAGAGATGACTGACCCAATGATATACATGGAAGCTCGCCACCAACACCTTTTGGGACTCTAAAAACCAATTGCAAACATTGGTTTTACTGACAAGAAAGAACTGTGTACATTTAAATCTGTTCATCCATTCTGAATGATTGCTTGACTGCTCATTCCATTCTAAAGCTTGGAGAGTCAGGAACTCAGGAAGTAAACACTTTGTAAACCAAGTCGAGTGGTATATCTGGGCCTTGGAAATGGAGCCTAGGCAAAATCTCCCTCATACCAGTAATCATCAATGTACTCACTTTCTACAACTATTTATCTCGAATTACTCTTGCCAGCTCTCCTCAAACTCTATTATCCATTCCCTTTAAAGTCCTACTGTCTCTCAGCCTAGTTGGAGGAGTATCAGAACTACCACTCATCAAGCAGTGCACTTGTCTGATCAGCAAACCTGCTTGCATGTTTGGGATTCTAAGGATGACTGCACCCATGAAGCAGTGCACTTGTCTGTGAGTAGCCATGAATGAGACTCGGATACAAGGGGTTCTTGGTTTTGATCAAATACTTTTATTCAAATAAAAGAGGGTTGAAAAATACCTCTGTTGCTGCTCGAAGAGGAGTTTTCCTTCCTAAAACCAAAACTAAGGGTCTGTCAATGTCAGAATATCCAAAGCAAAACCGTCCCACGTCCAAAGTACTAATCTGGCTCTCACATTCTAAAAATCAACTCTAAGGTGAAATGGGAAAATGTATTTTGCCTTTAGTAGTGTACAAAATGTTCAAAAAGAAAATGCATAACTATACACAAAAAGTTCCAGAGGGAAAGAGTTCCTTGTTCCAGAGATTGGTTCTCTTCCCCTGGAATTCTCTTCACTCTATTCTATATTCAAGAATATCAGTTACGTAGGTTCTTCTAGATGAACAACACAATTGGTATACAAAACAGCTTGGCTGTTAGTCTGTATCTTGTTAGGATACCTGGTGTACTCCGCTGACAGGTTTTCTTTCCTCTTTAAGATGTTTGCACAACCTTTTGCTAGTCCTGATGTGTCCTTATCAGGACTTCTTTGGGTACTGTCTATTACACACTGTTCAACTTGACAATGCCTGGTGTGCTTTCCTGGCAGGGCTTTCTCACATGAACATGCTTACAACTTGCATCTGCCTGGTATACTTGCCTGCCAAGGCTTTTCTTCTATGAACATACTTGCAACTTGCATCTGCCTCTTATACTCTCCTACCAGGGTTTTCTTATATGAACACACTTACAACTTGCATATGCCTTGTATACTCTCCTGCCAGGGATTTTCTCATATATATTCTTGCCCCTTTAATCTTCTGGTATACTCTCCTGCCAGGTCCCGTGTGTACTCTGTGCTCACTAACACACTTGATAGTCGCTTATACTTGTTCAGTCTTGTCTTGAATCCAACTGATATTCTATCCTGTTAGGACTTCGCTTACAGGTGTACTGCATACACTCAGAAACTTGACATTCTCTTATACTTATTCTGTTCTGCCTCTTTAAGAAAGGTCCACTTGTTTGTTCTCTTGCATATGCTTCATTCACGTTAATTCGGTTTTTACAGGGTTGCCAGTACGCTCAGGTAGACTCACTGGCTCTTGCTAGCGTATGTAGGTTCTCGCGCTGCAATCCTCTGGCGGTCTTTCGGCATGCCACTCCCTTTTGTTGCCTCGGCTTCTCTGCCTATTGTGGCTCCCGTTCAGCTGTTCCGCGTCTTTTTGGGCTTCAGTGGCATGGAGGTAGCCTTCCAATACATGCAAACACCCAGAGAAGCCTTCTGTTCGCTTCTGGTGTTCACGGTATTAGACTTGTTCTTGCAACAACTAAAGCACATCATGTGTTCCCCTGCTCCCAGTGATCTTCATTACTCAGCTCATCTTATTAGTCACAGAACTTTCATTTTTAGGGCAATGGTAGTCTGTTTCTGATAACTTGTATGCAAAGTCTGAAAAGGGGTTCTCACTGATTTTAAGAGGCAAGTCAGTTCTTGAGGACTAGTATGCAGAGTTTGTAAAAGTGTTTTCATGAGTCTTGAAAGGCAAGTCAGATTTTAAGGACCTGTATACAGATCCTGTCAAAGTGTTTGCAGTACCTTTCCTAGGTGGGTGAAGGGAGGTTTGACAGCTAGAAACTACAAGAAGTTAACAGCTGGAATGCTTAAACCTTGGGTTACATCCCTGACATCCGAGATCCTTCAATTGAAGACACTGCAGGGGATGACTAGCTAATTTTCTAATTCCTTTGATGCCATCTCAGAGACACTAGCACCAATAAAGAGGAAATATTGCCAGGTGGGACACAAGCGCAATAAATGGTTCTCGGCAGATATCCAAGAACTCAAAATCGGAAAAATAAAGCACTTGTATACGTGGAGGAAGTGTCGGGATATCTCAGACCTAGAATTCTCCAACCTAAAAAATAAATGCTCAACAACAGAATCACTAGGTCTACCTCGGATAGTAAAGAACTATTTAAAATCTTGAGAGAACAGGAAGCCCCCAGGGGACCTAATAAGGAACCACTGCTGAAAGATGAGGTCTGGTGTACGTCGATTCAAGACGCAATGTCGAATAAACTGGCATTAATTAAAAAAGGCATTGACGCAAAAAAACATACCCTTAATAAGCAATCCGACATAGAGCACACCGAGATCATAGATAACGTGAGTACCTCGCAGCAATTCCACTTCTCGCCGATTACTGAGGAGGAGTTGTCAAAGGTCATCAGAAAGCTTAAAGCTACCAGCTGCAAGCGGGACCCATGCTCAGCTATGTTTATTAAAGAGTGTTCAGATATAATATTGCCGATGCTCACCAAATTTGTGAATACCTCCTTCAAGGAAAACCATGTCCACCAAGGACTAAAACAAGCTTGGATTACACCGCTTTTAAAATGGTCTAGTCTCTGTCCAGCAACTCTGACTAATTATAGGCCAATCACCAACACACCCTTCCTGCTTAAGATCTTGTATAGGGTGGTGTATAGCAACATCTCAGTACATCTCAATACCCATCCCATACTGAACAAGTTCCAATCAGGGTTCGGGCAATACCACGGGAACGAGATGGCTCTCCTCGACCTGAAATCCAAATTACTCCAAAGAATGGATAGTGGTCAGGTCTCGCTACTCATGATCCTTGATCTATCTGCTGCTTTTGACCTGGTGGACCATGACATCTTGTCCACCAGGTTAAAAGATGTCGCCCTATTTTCAGACCAGGCGACACAGTTGTTTGCGTTCTTCTTGAGTGAAAGACATTGCAGAGTGGCCAGTGGGGAAGCTGAGGCAAAACCAGTTGCTGTGGCATTTGGCATGCCTCAGGGGGCATGCGTTTCGCCGACCCTGTATAACATCTTTATGGTACCTTTATTCGATCTCATGGCTCAAAATGAAGTTACCTTTAAAAACTATGCTTATGACACGCAGTGCGTCATCTCGGTAATTAACTGGTTCTCACAGTCTGGATGAGGGTAGTATTAATAAGGTATATGACCGCACCCAAACGTGGATGGTACAACATGGCCTTGACCTCAATAACGATAAAACTGAGCTCATGGTGGTCGGCACTGAAAATAAGCTGGCTAAGTTGGACCCCATGTTTAACAGTTCCACTATAGCCAACCACAAGCTAGAAGTAAAGCAGAAAGTGACAACATTAGGCATAAGATTGGACCAGAACCTAAATATGAAATCACAAGTGAGCAGTCTGGTTTCTATATCAACTTATTATTAAAGACGATAGCGAGAGCCATAATAGGCTAAAAAATCGACTATTGCTGTAGCCTCCTTATTGGCACCTCCCAATCCGAGATCAGTCACCTTCAGGTCATCCAATATGGTGCGGTCAGGGTGATTAAGAACCTTAAATGGCGAGACCATGTATCAAAGGCTAGGCGTAGTCTACATTGGCTGCCAGTGAAGGCAAGGGTCCAATTTGGAACTCTTCTGATCACTCATTAATGTTTTTTAGGCCTAATGCCAGCCTATGTGAGGGAATGCATTGTAGAGAAACAGAACCTGCGGCACCTTCGATCAAATAATACATCCCAACTAAAAATACGCCGCTGTAACACCAGTAAAGCCCTCAAGGGAGCCTTTAGCATAGTCGCCCCAAATGCATGGAACAGGCTTCCACTAGATTTAAGAGAGACCAAATCGACTGACATTTTCAAGAAGAAATTGAAAACTATTCTATTCTGCTAAATCCCAGATAGCCTGTGTCCTAAACTGTCTGCCGTCATGGATGAATATTTTCCCATGCATTTCAATTGCTTATGTCTTACCTATAATATGTGCGCACCGAGGGAAGCACCGTTGAAGCACTGCTTTGCCCGCACAGTGCTATTCTGCTGTTCCAGTTTTGGACGTCCATACGCTTTCACCAGCACGACTACGGTATATTTCAAAAAGAAAGACTGTAATAGTGCTTATAACTACTCACAGACTTTTCTTTGCCATTTATACTGTTTTATTCAGCTATTTTAGATGATTTTGATCCAGTTTTGGCAAATTAGACATGCCCCTTGGCCCACGCAAACGTAATCAGACTTCCGCGCGCACTGAGGGAAGCACCGATTTGTGGCTTCGCTGCGGCATCGGGTGATCAGTGTGAGATCCTTAGAACAACTTTATTTTTGCAGACCTAACATCGTGTAGAATACAAAAACCACATGAAGAAAGGTCTGTATTCCTTACGAACAGACATGCCGGCCTCGGACTGTATTGGAATCAAGTCCCAACTACAGCATTTGTCTGAATGCTGGGAAAAGGGGTAGAGCCATTAAAGCATGCTCAACTCCAATTAGCAATTTCAATAGAGAACGTGGAACGGATAAACATAAAACTGCTCCCAACACTGACATCTGCTCATTTTGCTATGAAAAGGCTACTAATCTAAATGTAGCCTCCTCTGAATGTCAACAAATGCCCTATAAACCATTCCCGATGAAAGTTTTTTCTAAAGCCACATCTACTAAAAAAACAACCAAGACTTTGACAACAGAGAACCCTAATATTAATTCTACAGTGGTCCCGTTGCAAAGTAGCTCGACTATCAGAGCCCTGGATAAGGTATTGACAAACTCTCAGGGCATGGCTGCCGAAGAAATGGATGAATCTTTCGTACCACAAACAACATGCATGCTTTCTGCTAATGCCTCTATGTCGGATAGCTTGGTTTTACCAAATGCACAAACTACATTAACTGTTGTAAATGCCCAGGTAATTTCAGTAGACATTCCCTCAGAGGATGCTATTATTGATTTAGAATCAACTGCTTCTTGCTTTTCAACCAGAGAACTTTTGCAAAATGTATCATGCTCTCCAGAACTGTTACAAGACACGAGCCGCACGGACTCCGCTTCAGTATTGTCTTTCATCGCCCCGACCCCGGTGAGGCTTGTGCAGCCCGTATTGGGCAATACTCCAATAACACATGAGTCGCCATCGAATAAAATAGCAGTAATCACTTTAGAAGTAATGAATATGGCCTTGATGGCTCTTGCTAAATTGTATGAAACCATCAATACAAAATTGAATCGAACAATCAATACAGCTCACCTCAGTGTTAGATTGGCAAAAAATCATCACTCATTCTCTGGCGCAAAAGCAATGTGTTGCTTCTGTGGTGCTCACATCCGTAGAGTCACAGACTACTTTGAGACCCTCGAAAAACAAGACAAATGGCGAAGACGATATTTCACATGGCAGAAGCGTAAATACTCCCTTTCCTGATGAAGAGACCATTCCAATAGTACCATTTGTAAATGGGATTATCAGAGACACTTACTCTGATGACCCCCCTGCTATAGCTTCTACAATATCAGGTTCTAATACCACTCTGAAACAAGTAGTGGATATGTCGACTAGATGCTCATACACAATATTCTCAAAGCAAGATCATCAGAAAACCAAAACGAACCCTAAAACAGTGATTAAATCACAAGAAAAGAAAACATGAAAACAACAAAAGCAATAGCTAATTCAGCCACAAAACATTTTTTTAAGACCAACAATAACTCTAGGAGAGGCCTTACCATGGCTTCAACTGCAGTAGCGAAGAAATACTCTAAGATGGCTCAAGCAAAAATACAAGAGGAGACGCAGGAGGTGAGTGATGCGATAGCAGCCCTACCCAAGGGGAAGGCACCGGGCCCAGATGGTTTAGGAAATGGGTACTACAAAACATTCCACACATAGTTGCTAACCCCCCCTCACCTGGCTTTTCAATGTAATCAGAGACAAGGGGTCAATCTCGAGGATATGGGACACTCGGCCACGATATTACCCTTAAAACCTGGAAAAGACCCAGTAGAATGCACTAGCTACCGCCCCATAGCACTCCTCAATACGGATGCAAAATTGTATGCAACAGTGCTGCCAGAGATAATACATGAGGACCAAGCAGGCTTCGTAAGGGGGAGGCACACACAGGATAGTAATTGACATCATCGATTGGGGTGTGAGAGAAAACCAAAAATTCTCGATAGCAGCGCTGGGCGCCAGGCGAGCATTCAATAGCATAGATTGGGAGTATCTAAGACTGGTACTGGAGGGGTTTGTTTGTGGACCGACATTTACTAAGATGGTATTAGCAAACTACCAACACCCATCCACGCAACTTATAGTGAATGGCTACACCTCAGAAAGAATCAGCATTAGGAGAGGTACTCTACAGGGGTGCCCTCTTTCCCCGCTCATATTTGCTATGGCAATGGAGCCATTTGCAATTAGAATACGGGAAGACCCAAGTATTACAGGGGTATGTAGCAGGGAGTCCCAAAATAAGATAGCGCTCTATGCAGCCAATGTCATGCTCTACATGGTCGATACCACACACACATTACCCAGTGTTATCAATGAACTACAGAGGTTGGCAAAGACATCAGGGTTTACAATAAACTACTCAAAATCTAAAGCACTGAACATTACGAGGAAAGGGGGGACATAGCTCGCATGGAGGAACGTTATCCCCTAAAGTGGGAAAAGCAGTCCCTGGAGTATCTAGGGATTCAAATCACCAGAGAAGTAAAGAATTTACTTAAGGCAAACATCGCACCTCCAGGAAGACTTGCAAAGGTGGGATGTTCATGAACTATCATGGTTCGCAAGAATAGCGGCGATAAAAATGACCTTGCTTCCCAGGTTACTGTATGTAGTAAACTCAATCCCGGTGGAGATACCCTCAAAGCTAATTAAGGAACTTCAGAGGTCAGTGTTCAAATTAATCTGGGGGAATAAGAAACTGAGGATTCAAAGAAGGATCCTGATGCGACCAACACTTCTTGGAGGGCTGGGAGTTCCAGACGTAGGGAGGTATATATCAGCTGCCCAACTGACACCAATGTTGAAATGGGCGGGCCAGGACCCTCTTCCTGGATGGGGGAAAATAGAACAAACAGTGACAGATAGCCCACTAAAAGTGCTACAATTCCTAAAGCCAAGCACCCGAGAAAACTGGGGCACCCTATTGGAGGCCACTAAATCGACCCTACATAGCTGGGATAGAGCAATCCGAGGCAGTAAGGTCAGACAAGGTCTGGGTCCGCTATCCCCCATAGTGCATAACACAGACTTCTCACCCGGACTTCATAAAACATTCTGGGTAGGTTGGAAGGACGCAGGCACACTGTCTCTACAAGATATGTACCAGGATGGAGCCCCACTATCATTTGAAGAGTGTAAACAAAGATTTGGCATTAGCGAAAACCACAGATTCAAATACATACAACTGCGCCATTGGATCTCACATACAGCGGTAAAAAAGGCTGGGCTAAGACCTCCAGTGGGCCTAGAATTAACAATACGGGAGGGGACACCCACAAAGGGGATAACCAGACTACACAAACTCCTGGACAGGGCGCAAACAGAGGACACCCTCCAATACATGAAGGATTGGGAGCGGGACATAGGGGAGGAGATCACGCAGGAAGAATGGAGTCAAATCTGGAGGAGGGCACATAAGCTATCCAAATCCACAGCAATCAAAGAATCGGCATACAAACTCTGTTATCGCTGGTATATGCCCCTGAATAGATTACACAAAATGATCCCCACGTATCACTCGGAATGTTGGCGACAGTGTGGGGAAAGAGGAGACATGTTCCACATGTGGTGGTCTTGCTCAAAGATGAACGTGTATTGGAAAGAAATCCTGGGCCACATCAGAGACATAACAGGCTCTGACCTACCATGGTCCCCAAAAGTAATTCTGCTAGATGTAGTAGCGGACGGGAAATATGCAGCCTCAGGGAATAGAGCTACTCTCATAACCCACCTATTGACAGCAGCGAGAATGACAGTGGCTCAACGGTGGAAGACAGTGGAGGGCCCCACAGCACTGTGTTGTTGGGTTAAAGTGTGGGGAGTCATGGCAATGGAAAACATCTGCGCCATGAAGTCGGGGAGCTATCTGAAATTCTTGGCTATATGGGAACCCCTCCAGGACTATGTGGGAGAAAGAGAGGCTCAATATTTCAAACCACGTATCCTCAGAAAAATTCACATCAGATAAAAGACAGAAGGGACTATAGCAGTTGGTTTGGCTCACGGAACTGAACTGGTCATGAACCAAAGGTTTTTTGGTAAGGACAACAACGAGGGAGGGCGGTAGGGTGGGAAGTTCAAGAAGACAATCACTGGAGATGATGCAAAGGTTCAAGCACAACGAATAAGGGTTTCATGAGGGTAGCAATGTTTTATTTGTTTTTTATAAAGTTGGTTAAAAAAAGAAAACAGCCTATTCTGACACAAATTCCAGAACCCAGGAATACATTGGTGGATTCAAATAATACTATCACGGAAAAACAAGTTACCATATCAGAAAAACAGAACTTTGGGAATGGGCAGCATGACGCTCTGTCTGACATTAGGCATACACTTACACAGCTTGTTGTGTTGTGAGTCCTTGCTTAAACTCATTGGTGAGACAAACTGTGGCCGATAATTGTGGTACACGCTCTAGGGATGTTTTTACTTCTCAAGTTCCCAAAGGTAATCCAACGCAACTTTCTAATATACCTAAGCATACAACTTCACTGCACTCTCTCCTCATCAGTTATCGCACCAATCCTTTCTTGAGCTATGATTTGAATAGGAGGAGTATTATGGCCATTTTTTCCACGATACCAGCCTTGGAAGACATCATGTCTAGCGAGATTCTAGATTCTAGTAGAATTTTTAGATAACAAAGATCTGAGTGCTGTTTGTCTATGGATGAAATCACGTGTTGTACTTGACACAATTTGGCTGGCAAAATCCTCTTTGTGAATTCGGCTTCTTGCTGTCAATAAGACCCAATTTCGAAACATTTATTCCCTCTAGCAATTCAAATAGAAGAGTTCCTATTGTTGATCTCACCACTCCTCAATTGCAGAATGAATTCACAAATGAAATGCCCAATCAGTGTAAATGTCAATGTACACACAAAATGTAACTAGATGGGGATTATATACATCATAAAATATCAATTTTAAGCTGGAACACACATGGATTCAAGCATTTCATTCATAATCCTAAAAATATGTTTGGAAATGATGTCATCATACTGTTGCAAGAAACTTGGCTCACTATAGTTCCCTCCTGGAATATGTATGACATTCACTTACATCCAGCGAAAAGAGGTGAAAAGGGAAGACCCATGTCAGGACTGATAACCGTGACAGGTATAGCCGCCAATATTAAATCCGTAGCCTGGGCAGCCCCGAACCCCTTTATGCAGCTAACAAAAGTAACTATACATTCCTGCAATTATGCAATCCTGAACGTCTACTGGAATTTCAAATACTTACTTTTTTTGAGATTTAAACAGTCTGATGGAGAAAATTCTTTTAACACCTGATATTACTCATACCATCCTAGCAGGAGATCTAAATTTACATCTCTTTGATAATAAAGTGTTTAAGGCCCCTGAAAGATTGGCCAGTACACAGAATTTAGTGTTATTCAATGGTGCTCTTGCAAATGACATACCACCACAAAAGACATTCCAAAGGGGTCATCAGAGTGCAACAATTGATTACATATATGTAGATTCAAACCTTTTTCCGTGTATATTATGTTTACAAACAAGTGAGTGGACTGTGAGCAACCGAGGACTTTGTACTCCTCGTGATTATCTATCAGGCTCAACAACAACTAATAACAACCTAAACAGAATAAGCTGGTCGGAAAAATATTTGCTCCGCTTTATTATCTACATAATCTCAGAACACCAGAATTCAGTAGATAATCGTTTAGACATGGGTCTAGACTATTACAATCTTATGCAACTTTTTTGTACTTAATCAGGACATAAAAGAAAGTCATTATATCTTAAACAGAAAAGACAGGCAGTGCCTATTGAACAAAGGGCAGTTACTCTACGCTCAATCAAAACTAAATTTAAAATTTGTCTGCGAGCGTGAAAAGCTAAAATATACCAGAATGATGGTGAAGACATGCTAAGAGTTATACAACACAAACACATGGCCCAGATCTGGAAAGCTCTGAACATAAGTACAAATCACTCACAATTATCAACCCAAATAAATGGAGTGAGTGAAAACAACTGGATAGATCATTTTTGCATTTATATGCACTACCTACAACTGAACATTTATCAGAGACACCAGAGAAACCCCAATATTTTAGTTTGAAGTTCGACAGGGATGACATCCTCCTTTATATAAACAAGGCGAGCTCCTCCACAGCCCCAGGCCCTGATGGCCTCTCAAATTATACACTAAAAAAACACCCCAAGATTTGGGCTTTGATATTGTATGACATCTTTTCCTCCATACAACAAATCCCAGAATCATAGAGGCATTCCATCATCCTGCCGATATATAAAAAAGCCGATCGACGGGATCCGGCCAGGTATAGGCCAATAGCCCCGGGACATTTTCTTTAGCCGCATAATACTCTGGGATCTTTATGCCACACAGAAGCAACCAATTTACATGGCATTTGTAGACTTCCGTGTGGCTTTTGATTCGATAGACAGTCGGCTGCTAAAAGACAAACTTCTTAAATATGATTGCCCACAATCCTTAAGAACAATAATTGACCTACTACATACAAACACCACCATGCAAGTCAGACTGACCAAGTACCAAGCAAGGGCTCAATCAAGACTGCATACTAGCCTCTACCCTTTTTAATATATTCATTCTAGATATGGGAGAAAACTTTTGGAGTTTGGTGGCAGATGCCCCTAAATTAGGGACTCGGATCATAGCATGGCTCCTCTATGCGGATGATCTGGTGCTTCTCTCACAAACCCCAACAGGACTGCAGAAATTACTGAATGTTCTCCAATGTTATGCCCAAAAGAATAATCTAATGATAAATTTACAAAAGACACAAATAGTAGAGTGTGGGAAGTTTGTGTCAAGTCGTTCTAATAAATTCACATGGAAAGTCCAGGACCACAAACTCAAAGTAGTTTCGCAGTATAGATACTTGGGGTTACCGTTCAGCAATCAACAAAATGATAAAGTTTTTGAGTTCACTCTAGAATCAAAATTGGCAGCCCTGATGTCACAAGCAAAAATGTTGCTATATAAATATGGCAAATTCACTTGTACTCATGTAATGACTTTCATTCAACAAAAAGTAGTTGCTATTATCACATATGGGGCTGATACAATGATTCCGAAAAGACAGCAATATTGGGACAAACTAGAGGCCCATTTCTGGAAGCATGTATTGAATCTGGCTAAAAGTACTCCCAATGTCTTGTTACGATATGAGCTGGGAATGTTATCATTACATGTACAAGTGATATGGAAAATGTGTTGCCTTTTAAGAAAATGCTTATTAGGTGTCACTACAAGTAACATCTTAAGGGTATTAGCCAAGTATTTACTCACCTCTATACATGTATTTCCAGAAAAATGGAGAAACAGTATACTGAATGCTCTTGCTGATGCAGGAATCTCGATTGAGCTCTTAGTTGAAAATCCAACAAGAGCCAAACTTAAGTTGTATCACTACACAGGAAAAGTGTAGTATGCTTGTTGACTTTGATAGCACCATATTTGGCCACAAATAGTTCTGCACAATGGCTGATTATCTGATTAAGTGTCCCTCTAATTACATGAGAAATAAGCTATTGAGATTCCGATTAAATCTATGGCCAACAAATGACGTAAAGTAAAGATATGAAATTCTGTCGTTTCTGCTGAGACAAGAATGTAAGAGAAACCTTACAACACATTGTCGTAGACTGTAATGCCTTGATATCACAACGAAAATATTTTTTTAAGTCCTTGTGGAAAACAGTGTCCAATATCCAGGGAAGAGATTTTGCGTAACGTTTTCTCCTTGAAGAATATAGCAGTCAGAATTACGACAATACAACTCTTGAATTCTGTATTGACGAGTAATGAAACAACTAAAGAGAGAAATATAGCAACATTTTGAGTGAAACATCATTGTTCAAAGGAACAATACAAAAAGCAGCTAATGGTTAGAGTAATATGAATGCTTTAACAGGTAAAATGTATATAATCCTATGGAATTTTAATATTTTAATATGTAAATGTAAATTATATATATATGGGCACCCTTAAACCCACAGGTAACTGGTTGCGTGGTATAAATGTGAAAGTAAAGTAAATAATGAGAACCTTTTGTCCAATAGAAAAGGTCCTGAGCAAAGCTTTCTTATCTTGGTAGGTCTTTTGGTTTTCTTGAACTTTAACCATGTGGGCTAGAACTATTGTTGTGACAATAGCCAAATGTTCTTTTAACCGTTGGTCTGTTTAGGAAAGGAGCAGGATGGCTTCTCCCATTCTTCCCAAGTCTCCCGCAACATGTCGACCTCCGGTGGCTCTCTGCCATATAATAATTCAAATGGAGAAAATCCTGTTGATTGTGGTTTTCAGACGGAAAAAAGGTCCCAAGGTGTCATGATATCCCAGTTTTTGCTGCCTGCCTCAGATAATATCTTTAGGACAACCTTCAGGGTTTTATTGAATCGTTCCACTAAACAGTCAGTTTGCGGGTGATAAATGAAGTCCTGAGATTTTTTATATGTAGGATTTCGGTCACGTCTGCCATTAGTCAACACATGAAGGTAGTCCCCTGGTTCGTTATGATCTCCTTCGGGATCAGGTGTTAGAGAATTTGTTGGGTCATATTATTGCATAATGGGAATGCTTCTGGATATCTGGTTGCATAATACACAATTAACAATATAAAATGGTTCCCAAATGTTCATGGTTCAAGGGGCCCAACTATGTCTATGCCTGTACGTGAAAAGGGTACATCAATGATTGGTAAAGGTTGTAGTGGAGCTGGAGAGGGCATCTGAAAATTGATCTTTTTGCACAGAGCACAAGTAAGCACAGAGTTTTTCACATCGGCATAGATTCCCGGCCAATAGAAACAGAGTAATACTTGTGCTTGTCTCTTGGCTGTTCCTAAGTGACCACCTGTTAAATGAGAGTGAGCAATTTCTAATTTCATTCTTTTATGACTTTTGGGTACGATTATCTGAGATCTGGGAGTACCATCAGGACTAAGATCGCATCTATAGAGTAATCAAGTTAAAAAAAAAAATATGTGCCTCCCTTTCTGCCTGCCCTCCTCTACAGGTAACACATGGGGAATGGCAGGGGTATCCTCAAAACAAAAAGGGGATACCATGTCTCGTCCGATGATGCCATGACACCCTACCGAGGGCTGCATCTCCCCCTGTGGTCCTCCCTCATATAGCCGTCCCCAAGGTCAGGATCAGGTAGCGGCTGCCATCCCGTGGCTACATGGGGAGAGGTCACCGACAGGAAAGTGGGGATGACACCATCGAGTTAATCACATGTCAGACCAGCACACTAGTTCCATTGGCTTAGACGTTGTGGATATATTGGATGTCCATTTCAATCAGAAATGACTTGCAATAATACATTTACAGATGTGGATGCATTCACCGAAAAGATGCCTGTACAATAGCACAAAGTTGACAACAAGTAGTGACCAAGTGGGACATGGACCAGAGACAACACAAAACAAAAAAATATGAGGTACGGATGACTTACAAATGTAACTTTGACCGAGGTAAAGAGTGAATGTAAAGAGTGAATGTAGCAACATTTAGGACTTTTGGCCTCATTACGAGTTCAGCGGTAAGTGGTAAAATTGCCAGTAAGACCGTTATCCCCAACTTTACCACTATGCCATATTACGAGCGACCCCAGAATCAGCGTTAATTCCCCCGGCAAAATGACAATGGCGGAATTTCCTCCAGTCGTAAATCTGCCAAAAATCAACGGCAACAGCGCTAATTCCACCGACGGAATCACTGCCAAATACCAAAAACCCATGAATGCAAGATTAGTACAGTAACAGCGGAATTACCTCAAAAAATTTCTGATAGGCAATGTTTGTATGCATTACCCTTAGGGTGCACTACAACAACTCCGACTGCAGGTAATAGGAAACCCAACATTTGGTATAAGCCTGTACTACACAGTTTGGTAGTGTGTTGAGCAGCCAGGCTTATCTCAAGAGGGGTCAATGTGAGGTGTAGGGGAGTTACACAGAGATTCACAGTGACAAGTATTCATATAAACACTTACACACAAGGTTTCTTGAATAAACAATTATTAATTTATTTATCAGTCAGTTAGAGTAAGCCTTCTTAGGAAGGGAGCAATCTAAAAGTAACACTAAAATACACTTCAAACACACACTCTTAATATTCGAAAATCAGTGAAGACCCTTTTGGGATGGCCCACAGACACAACCTACACCCTCAGGTGACTTCAATAGCTAGGGTGCTGGGGACATTAATATCTTACTGTTTGCATTTCGAATACTGTTAGAAGTTGGTAAAAGGAAAAGGTTATTAGAACAAACAAGAGACCACAAATATTCTTAGGCAGGCAAATACTTTTGGATCCCCTAAGCGGAGTCATTCAGTATAACAGACTAGGCCAAAGCCAATGGGCAAAAGTCTTATATAGGATGAAGCACCTCTGGTAGGTGAGTAGAAAAGTCTTTGCACAATGTTTTAGAAGTCTTTGAAGAAAAGAAGAATCAAATGTAGGGCCACAGGCTGATTAGACTTGTGAGTAGTAGAAGATGCAAGCAACTCTACAATGAGAGGTAAGTTCTCTCAGACTTTACAGTATTTGTATTGAAGAAAACGTGCAGCAGAAGACTTCTGTTCCTGTGCAGCTCTGCAGATCTCTCTGTTCCCGGGCCTCAGTCGTGGGGACAAGATGGAGGACTTCTGGGGACTCCTGCACTGAAATGGGACTGTCACCGCTCGCAACCAGCAATCTTTCTAACAAGTGGCACTTCAGTGTTTCAGCCCCTCGCGTCTACCGCAAATAGCAACACTGTGGTTCATGGCTGTCGAGATGGACTTTCCTTGCTTCTGGGGTCCCGCACTCTGTTGAGGGGGCTCAGGCTCGGTCATTCCTGCTTCCTGGGAGTCCGGAGGATCTTCCTGGAGCTCTTGGCCAACTTAAAAGCAATGCACACAATCTGGTGTTCCTCTCCTTGGCTATTCGGTTTCCAGCAGCAACTCCGTGGAAAAGCAACCAGCTGCGAGAGAATATCCAAGTGGCTTACTTTGGTGTTGATTGGTCCCACCAACTCAAGGGGAGAAGTCGTCCTAGCAGGAGCTTCTCTGTCTATACGAATTTGGAGTTTCAGCACAGCAGCAGAGCTTCACAGGGCAAACCAACGGTCCAGGAGTTGCAGCAGGCGTCCTCTTCAAGTTCTTCTTCGGTTTCTTTGTCCAGTGGTCGACTCTGCCTTCCAAACCAAAAGCCTTGCCTTTTATTCAGTTCTCTCCCATTCATTCCAGCCTAGCTGTCAGTCACCCAGCAGGGTGGCTGTCCTTGCCGGACAGTCAGCCGGCCAATCACTACAGAGTGCATTTGGGTCTTCTAGTAGACTAAGCACAGGGAGTTTCGGGCACCTCCCTCTCTTCCTGCCCACCCCAGACACCATGGAGCCAGTGGTGGGTTTTACTTGTGAATCCCGCCAAAGGCAAAGCGAACAATGGGACGAAACCTGGTTTGGCGCGCAGAGTAAATCTCAAGATGGACCTTTGCACAAAGAAATGCCGAATAAAGAAGACAAGGGCCATTTTGACAAAAATGACACCCTTGTCTGCTTTACTGCAGCTTTGAACACAGCCCGAGGTAAAAGCATACCATGGTAGTTATAACAAAAACACTGCCACCAGCCATTCAGTGAGGAAAGGGTAACATTTAAATTGTTAGGTGAGACGCTAGACAAAGGGGATACTAGGTAACCCCTCCAGCACCCTATTGTAAGATAGTTTGTGCTGGGTCTAGAAAGTTACAAATGTAAGTAAAGTCAATTTCACTTTACTGCTCTGGGAAACAGTAGTTTATCCCAGAGAAGGTATTTAAACATTTTGGAAATCTAAACGATTTCCCAGTGCCACTGCACTGAAGGTGCTGTGTGACACAATGCAAAAGATGATGCCTATGGAGTTTGTCAGACTCCACAATCAAAAGAAGCAGTGTTCGGAAATCACATTAAAATACATGAGAAGAGGGGGGGGCGTGGCCTGGAGCGCCAGCAATGCGGCTGCTTCCCTGAGGGCCTGCGCCCGAGACCCACGGCATTTAGCATTTAATCAACCCCTAGCGATCGGACCGAATCGACTGATGGAGCTAGGGCGAGCTGATATGCTGGGGCACCCGCCGATGTGCAGTAAGGCTCCATTATTCCCTGATTAAGCACTGAAATGGATCGAACTCTCCCGCGCTCGCAGTCCGGCAGCGACGTTTCCAAGATGGCGGACGGGACCTGCTGAGGAGGTGGAGGTGGAGCTGAGAGGAGAGATTCCTCGCCCCGTCACCGGCGGCTCGCTCCGAAGATTTCCAGGGTACTGACGCGGACAGAGCCGTGAAAACGAAGGGCTCCCCTCTCCGTGGCTGACCAGCGAGTAGTAGGCATCCGAGAGCGGCGACAAAAGAGAGGTGAGCCCATCCCCCATAAGCATCGGCCCTGCGGAGTGAGCGAAGCGCTCGGCCCCCCGAGGCACTCACTAATTGAGGGCCCTGAGGCCTTGCTCTAAACTCGGCCCAACAGGGGTGAATCACTTGAGTCCCTGATAAGTAGCGGAACTCCGGCTTCCCCTCCCCCAACACCATTCCAGCTACGACAGAGGAACCCGGACACACGGCCATAGAAGCCTGAACCTCGATCCTCCGCTGGCCCAGCCACCTGGCAAATTCCTGGGGCGCCCCTGCCCACTGTCACCCTGATATCCCAGATCTCAGCCCTGGTGTAGAGCCTGAAACATCAGCTCCCTGGCGGGCAGTCCCCTACCCATTGCGACCCAACCGGAAAAGAAACCCCAGGGTCATTGTACTGGCAAGATGTCGAAGCCCGCTAAAACAACCAAGTCCTCGGACATTTCCACCATGCTCCTAGCGCCGGATAAGGCAAAGAAGCTGGACCTTCCGCCTAGGCTCACCCCACAGAAGGCCCCGGAAGACCAAGCTAAGCTGGTCACCAAAGATGACATTGTGGCCTTCATGCGGGACATCAAAGCTGAGTTTAGGTCCTGCATGACCGAGCTCACCACACGTCTAGAACAGACAGACCAATGACTCACAGAAGCCGAACAGAGGCTAGGAGAAGTCGAGGACTTAACCCAGAGCCATGACGCAACGCTAATAGAAATGCGGCGCGAGATTCAAGCGCTCCAGACTAGAAGCGAAGTGGTCGAATTTAAGCAGGAGGAGCTGGAGAATAGGGCACGACGGAATAACCTGCGCATCCGAGGGGTCCCGTCGTCTGTCCAAGACAGAGAACTACCAGAATATATAAGCAATTTTTTCCAGGCCCTTCTCCCACTCACGGACAAAGCTCAACTTGTCCTGGACCGAACCCACAGATTGCAATCGAGGCGAGGAGTAGACTCAGACGGCCCCCGGATGTAATCACTAGAGTCCATTTCTACGCCACCAAAGAGGCCATCTCGGCGATAAGCCGCACCAAGGACGAGCTCTCATTCATGGGTACCCCACTTCGGCTATTCCAGGATCTCTCCCTGATGACCCTTCAGAAAAGAAGAGCCCTTGACCCTGTTCCTCCAAAGCCAGCAGATCCGCTACCGATGGCTGTTCCCTTCCACTCTCCAATTCACATACCAGGGAACCCTGCGCAAAATTAGCCATCTTGAGGACGCGAAGTCCATCTTGCACCCAAACTCCCCGGAGGCCTCACTCTCCTCCAGTCCTCATCTCCCGCCAGAAGAACCGGACCAATCACCCCAAAGACAGCAACAACAATCCTGGTCTAAAGCACAGAGACGCTGGAGGATACGATGATCCAGTCATACCCCTCTATCATGATCTAGCCGATCCCGAAACTAAAGCGGAACATAACTATGCCGCGGGCCCCGAGCGGCCCACACCCCACTCCGAGGAGTATGTCACCAACTCACCCTTGGAGGCGAACCAAGTCCAATGGTTCTACCCCGGCCCTGTTGGCGGGGAAAACAGTTTTGGCCGTGGAGAAGGCCGCACAGAAAACCCCGGGCCCCCCACACACATCCATGTTCACCCTCCCGTTTCAGTTTGCCCTCCCGTTGGAGAGGTTATAAAACAAGATCACCAGAGAATCGCATTGTCACCAAGCTCTTGGATGATGCCTGAAACTTATGACTCTCCCCCACAGAGCCCACCCCAGCCGTCGAGGAAAGTCCACGATGACCCTCAACCACACCTGAAAGTGAAGTTCCTAACCCTCAACGTCAGAGGCTTAAACGGGCCGCAGAAGAGGAAATACATGCTACGGCGTCTACAGAATGAAGAGGCCTCAGTCGTATTCCTTCAGGAAACTCACCCGATTCCAGCAGATTTCACTAGGCTCCGCGACAGACAATTCCCGTTACAATTTCTGGCATCGAACGGCACCAAAAAAGGTGGAGCAGCGTTACTCATCGCTAAGACACTTAGACCACAAATCTTAGACACTTTGCTTTGCCCAGATGGCAGCTTCGTAGCAATTAAATGCCGGATCTACGGCCAGCTATACTCCCTTATCTCGATCTACGCCCTGAATGATAAACAAGAAGAGTTTTACTCAGCTCTGGAAGATGCCCTCCGGCCATTCATGGAGGGTCAAACAATAATAGGGGGAGACTTCAACGGAGCCCCTGACCCAATCAAAGATACATCTCACCCCCCCTGCTCGTAAAGACTTCAGTGTGGCAACAGCTCTGCTTAAACTTTTCTGCACCTTAGATGTGGTCGACACATGGAGAGTCTTACATCCAGAGGTCCGCGACTACTCATTCTATTCTTATGTACACAGAATTTACTCCCGCATCGACCTGCTGCTGGCTCCCCCCCGCCCCCAAGTCCTGGCTTACACCGATGAGGTGACCATAGGTCCCAGAATCTTATCGGATCATGCCCCGGTCATGCTAACAGTGAGAGCCCATGACCCTGATCCGCTCCCAAAACGCAAGTGGTCCCTATACGACCCGATCCTGAATGACATGTCATTAAGGGATGTGGCAGCGAAAGCCATCAAAGACTACTTCAAAGAAAATAAGAGCAAGGACACCTCACCGGCCAACACGTGGGACGCAATGAAAGTGGTTGTGAGAGGGGTCCTAATCTCCCAAGGAGCGGCCTATCACAAAAAGAAGCGCCAGACTCGCCAGATCTTACAGGAGGACGTGGAGAGAGCAGAAGCTATATGTAAAGCAAAAAACTGGACGCCCAGAACCCATCGAGCCCTGCAAATAGCTCAGAAGAAGCTAGAAGCACATTACGCTGAAGACACAGCTCAGATTCTTGCCAGAACTAAGCAGAGCTACTACGCTAAAGGGAACAAGGCCAACACATTTCTGGTGGAAAAACTGGCGAAGACCAGAAAGAGAAATTCCATCCTAGGCCTCCGTGATTCCCAGGGCAGAGTCCAGTTCGCAGAGGGAGACAAGCAACACATTGCTGTCACTCACCTCACAGACACGATGACCGCCTCCCCGAGATCGCCCGAAGAGCAGCTCTCTTACCTGCGAGACGCAGCGCTTCCCCGGATCGCCCCTACGATGCGAGACGAGCTGGAGACCCCGATCACGAGCGAAGAGGTCGACAAAGTCATCAAAAGTCTCAAGGCCCCGGGTCCAGACGGATTCTCGACCCGCTTTTACAAAGTCTTTCGCTCGCAGCTGGTGACCCCCCTCACATCGCTCTTTAACTCCTTTGCTACCTTGGGGTCCATTACCTCATTCATGCAGGAATCGATCACGGTTCTCGCCCTGAAGCCGGGAAAAGACCCCAGAGACATCACAGCGTATAGACCTATCCCTCTACTAAACCTCGACGCTAACATTTACTCAAAGGTCTTGGCTAACCAATTAGCGAGAGTGCTCCCGGACATTATCGACCCAGATCAGACAGGATTCGTACTGAATAGATCCACTCCAGACAACGTCCGCAGGGTCCTAAACCTGGTCGAAGTCACTCAGCGAGATGCACGTAAATTGGCTGTGCTAGCTTTAGATGCGACTAAAGCCTTTGACAAAGTAGATTGGTCATTCCTCTGATTCACCCTAGAGTCCTTTCACTTTGGACCCACATTTCAGAAACTCGTCTTGGCGAACTACCAATCACTGAAGACCTTGCTCCGCGTTAACAGCTTCCTATCTAACCCGATCCCCTTATCATGCGGCACCAGACAAGGATGTCCCTTGTCTCCCCTGCTCTTCGCCCTGGTTATGGAGCCACTAGCCCAAAGGATCCGACTGAACCCCAGAATCAAAGGCCTCCAAGTAGGCCCCACTCAACATAAAATAGCACTATATGTGGATGATGTGTAATTAGCCATATCGGACACCACCCAATTGCTGAGGTCCTCCCTGGCAGAAATTCATCGCTCTGGTAAAGTTTCAGGATTCGCAATAAACTTCGCGAAATCATCGGCTCTGGGGGTGAGACTGGAGCAGGAAGATAAGGATTCTTTCAGAGCCCTCTGCCCGAAAAGTCCATCCCCTACCTAGGAGTACAGATCACAGCCCGACCGGAGGATACCTACCAAGCGAATTTTCAACCACTATTCAAGACCTTGGAGGAAGACCTCACTCGCTGGCTCTCACAGGAGATCTCACTACTGGCCGTATAGCGGCATGTAAAATGAACCTCCTTCCACGCCTGCTTTACACCTGTTCGGCCATTCCAGTTTTGATCCCCCGGTCCCCACTATTGCGCCTCCAAAGGAAGGTACTACACTTCATCTGGAAAGGTAAAAAGTCAAGGATCCCGCTCAAGACGATGCTGAGCAATCCGAACTTGGGAGGCCTAGGAGTCCCAGACCTCCAGAAATACCAGATCGCGGCCCAGCTGGCTCACACTGTGGGCTGGACGATAACTTCGAACAGACCTAGATGGGTCGAGATTGTACAATCCCGCTTACCCCTCCCTCTCTGCTTCCTCCTGCACCTTTCCCCCGTCCTCCGAAGAATGTGGCCGAACATCCTCTCTTCCACTAAGCAGACTGTAAAAGCCTGGGAATGGACACGTAAACAGAGGGGAATCCCTAGAGGCCTAGGCCCAGCTTCTCCGGTATTTCATAACCCAGCGTTCTCCCCAGGAACCCACCTAGTGAATTTTAAGAACTGGATCACCGGCGGCCTCAGCTCCCTAAGCTAGCTCTTTGAGAGGAATCAGCCACTCACCTTTGAACAATGCAAAAACACCTTTGACCTGGAGGAAACAGACAGATTCACATATGTGCAACTGCGGCACTGGTGTTCCCATCCAACAACACGCGAGGCAGCGACCCGAGATCTAGACCCTACAGAGCTGACAATCGCAGATCCCCCACACCGAGGGCGTATCTCAGCGATGTACAAGCTGTTGCAGATAAATCTCCTGGTCGCTAGAGCAACCTACATGAACCAATGGGAAACAGACATAGGACACCCAATAGAAGACCAGGCAGGGGCGTTGCTAGGGGGGGCTAAGTGGGCTATAGCCCCTGATCTTTTGGTTGTAGCCCCGGATAGAATCTCAGGAGCTACAGCCAAAAGACTAGCTAGCCCCCAGTCCCAACAGTTCCGACATCAGCTTAGCCCCGGGTCTTTTCCAGACCTAGCAACTCCCCTGAGACCAGGTCTGGTCAGACATTTGGTCTCGCACGCGGGCCTCCTCCTTCTGCATTACTAATCGGGAGTGTGCCCATAAACTACTTCTAAGATGGTACTACCCGCCACTTAGACTATACCATTTCAACCCAGCCTTGGACCCTCGATGCTGGCGTCGATGCGGCCTACAGGGATCGTTCATCCATATGTGGTGGTCCTGCCCAGTGGTTGCAAACTTCTGGTCCCAGTGCATCGCCACCATAGCAGACATAACTGGGATAAAACTGCCCTTAGAGCCAGAATCAATCCTATTAGGAGCCCCGCTTCCAGGCATATACCCAAGGTCGGGTAGAAGAGCCACCCTCCTTACTCACCTCCTCCTGGCCGCTAAAATCACGGTGGCACGAACCTGGAAATCGCCGGAGGGACCCCTGATGATCCTATGGTGGCTGAAACTTTGGGACATCTTTGTCGCAGAAAAGATCACGGCGGCAAACAGAGGACTCCTTCACCGCTTCACGAACATCAGGTCCCCAGTAATAGACTATGACCAGAGCTATCCAGCACTAACCTTTAAGCCACGAGCGGTAGCAAACGCTCTAACGGCGAGGAACACAGAGATGATACAACGGACAGAAGAGCGAGGTTTGGACGTTAACTGAGGGGGGACGGGAATGGGGTTGATGGGGGAGGAGATGATCAATGAGCTGCACAGATTGTCATGAAAGAGTATGTTGTAATTTAAACTTTTCTCTGGTGTGTCGATAAAAAATAAACATGTTTAAAAAAAAATACATGAGAGAGGGGGGAAAAAGTGTCTCACTCTATCCAGGTTAAAAAAAATCAAGTCCTCAAAATCCAGCAAAGTTGCTGGGCGTCTCTAAACTGGAGAGAATTAGCACATTTGTGAGAATTCCCCCTAACAATTACTCCAAGACACAGCACAATTACCTTCACATAAAAGGTGGAGGTAAATGCATACAGGTGTCACAAATCAAGGCCCATGTGCACCTGATCCACTCAGATTGAGTATAAAAGGCCCACAGCCACCTCGACGTACGAGCTACAGCAGCATGATGGACCATAGCAGGGAAGGAGAAAGGCGCACCAAAGGCATTGTCCGACCATCCCCGTGGACACTCATGGACAGCCAATTAGTCACCTTATACAGATTGGACTGTCCAACCATCGCCAACCCTCTCACCCTGAAACGGGCACAACTGTAGAGTGCCATTTGCATCAGGACAGCCACCCCTCCCCCTGCTGAAGCTGGTGGCAGTCCTATATTTCTGTGGCAGAGGTGCCTTCCAGCACACAGTAGGGACACTACATGGCATGTCCCAGTCCACATTCTCCAAGGTGCTGGACCAAGTCCTGGATGCCCTTATGACGCACGCACATATGCACATTTCCATGCCCATCACCCAGGCACTGGTTCATGCAGCCAAGGCAAGGTTCTACAGCATTGCCCATTTCCCCAACACCATTACAGCATTGGATTGCACCCATGTGGCGTTGGTACCACCCCAGGCAACAGAACAGGCCTACTGCAACCAGAAACAATATCACTTGATGAATGTGCAGATGACCTGTGATGCCGACGTAACCATCAGTCACTGCTGTGCCCAATATCCTGGAGCCACACCTGATTCCCTGATTCTGTGCAACAGCACCCTGCCTGCATACATGGAGAGGCACAGAGGACAGAACACCTTGCTCATCGGTAAGTAGCACTCAGACCTGACTGCCATGAGCACTGACACACACCTGCGGCATGTAAGCAGTACTAAAGTGAATGAACTACAAGTCCCATTATGCAACAACGCCAATACACTGAATTGGCTAGGCACCCTGACTGACCCACCCAAGGACACAGACATGAGACACGTGATGACACAGGGCATCCAGCCATGCAAGGCAGCACCATGCAATCAGGGCAACGTACAACCCATGTAAGCATTGCCATTTACCCTACATGGTGTACTGCCAACCCATAGTTGACCAGTGCATTGCCAATGTCACAGCAGTGACAGACACCACATGTGCTGACTCCCACAATGTGTATGACCGTAAGGGAGCTATGTAGCCCATGCCCCATCAACCCTGATGCACACAAAGTGCACCGTGCCCATTCTCCGAGTCATGCAGATAGGGTCATATACATCAGGACCATTAACTTGTTTCCCGGCTCTCACCCCGCCATCTCTCACACAGTCCATCCATGTTTTGCAGGTGATGCAGGATGCCCGCATTTAGCAAGGGAGATGGCCTATAATGTGGCGCAGAGGAGAACAAGATCATGAATTAAGCAGACATTTGGCCTTCTGAAATCCAGGTTTAGGTGCCTACGTCACACAGGCAATGCAAGTTGGGAAAATCGTAGTGGTCTGCACCTTGCTGCACAACATGTACATATGCAGGAATGTTGAAATGCCCGCAGATGGGGACAATGACCCTCCCCCTAGCTCTGATGAGGAAGAGGCTGGAGGAGAGAACCGGGCACCACAGCCCATAGGTGGGGAATGGGGAAGGCTGGATGGTCCTTCTTGATCTCACAGATAATTATATCTGACTCTAGAGTCATGACACACATACATGCAATAAATGCATATGTCAAAATTACATCTAATAAAAACTGTCAAACTGATGAAGATTCAAATGTGTTTATTACTGGCAACAAAGTTCTCCAGCATGGGGTCTGGCATGGATTCACATGCTCATGAATATTCCCCGTCTTCAGGCTGGGAATCCTCGGTAAAGAAAAATCAGTATCAGTTTCGTTTCTGATCTGTCTTTCGTAGTAGTAACCAATCACTGATCTCTGCATCATACTGACCACAGCCAATGACTGCCCTCTACCTAAACCCCGCCTCTGGCAGCCATCTTCAGATTTTTACCGCATGTTCAAGTGTTGGGAGTCCTCGTGCTTAGCTCTCGAGCTTTTACTGCGTGTTTCGCGCTTTTTCAGGTGAATTTTCACATTTTTTCGGTTAATCGAGCCTCAAGCTCCACCGTTTCTACTCCCGTTAACGGCTACCCGTTACAGGATTTTCCTACGCCCCTCAAGGGTGAAGATTTCGTCAAATCAACTTCTTGGAGGATTCCAGAAGATTTGCGGCCTACTTCGAGATGGCCCAGGATGCGAGTTCGACACCCGGACCCAAGCTGTTTCGCAGCTGCCCTGGATGAGGGTTGCAGAATGTGTTTAAGGAAGACGAACATTCGCAATGCCTCTACTGTCTTCATGGGGACAAGACTCATGTAGAGAAGGACTGCCAGTTCTGCAAGAACTTGTCGGAGCGGACCATGAGGGACCGTCAATCCCGTCTCGCCAGCTGGTTGGAGAAGGGTTCAACGGATGAGAAGAAGAAGAAAGGGTCCGAGCGGGCTTCTAAGTCCTGTGCGGGCGCCCCGGCGACGGGGGCCGAACACCAGGCCAAGCGCCGCAAGTCCGCTGACTCCGGGAGTGCCGAAAGGTCGGGCTCTTCGGTCGCCAGGCAGGGCGCGCCTTCCCCGGCACCGTCAACCACGAGCCAGCGCTCCGGTTCGGGGAAGAGGAAGTCCGAGACCCCGGGTAAGCTTCGGAAGAGGGGGAGCGAGGCGTCGCCCCTCCCCATAAGGAGAAGGCCCGGGACGCACCTAAGGTGGTGAAGGCTCCTACCCAGCAGGCAAAGGCCTCTATCGGGGCGATTGCGGTGACTCTGGCCAAGCCGGCAGAGACCCCGCCAGCGGAGACTGCCTCCGGGACTAGATTTTCCCTGCCGCCAAGGAGGGAATCCTCTTTTCAGCCCATCGTCATGGCCACCATGATGGAAGAAGCGAGGGGGGGCACAGTAGCCTCCTCGAGCTCGGAGTCAGCCTCGGAGGAGGAACTGACTGAGGCCGTGAAGAATCTCGAAGTCCAATTCGAGAAGGTTCGATCCCGTAAGGAAGATAGTCAGGAGATAACCGAGGAAGACGACGATGGCGAGGAAGAGCAGCCTTCCCTTCCGGCGCAGCCGGAACCTAGGCCTCAGGATAGCTCGGCAGCCATTTTGTCTGCGATCCAGTCCTTATGCTCTGAGATAAGGATGAGATTACCACGGCCCAGGCCGGCAGACCCGCAACCTGGCCCGTCGGGAAGTCCTCAGAACAAACAACGGAGGACCCAACCCTCTCCTCCACTCGCCCCCGTAAGGCCTACAGTTCCCTCCTCATCCTCCCACGAGTCGGGAGATGACGGTGCGATGGGCTCGACGACGGGTTCTGAGGGCGATGGCGACGACGACGGAACGGGTCTCCCGTCTCCCGTCGCACGGGCCTCGCTGCCCGACGAGATTGGCTCATTCCACGCCATGATCGCCAGGGCGTCCGAATTGATCCAGCTCTGCAAGGAGGAGCAGAAAAAGAAGGTCTCCTCTATCAGCGCCGGGAGGCCAAGAGGAAGACTGTCATTGCGGTGCCTCTAATCGATGACATCTGGGAGGAGGGCCTGTCGGTTCTCAAGAACCCCTCCACGGCACCAGCCAAACGGGACCGGTACGAGAAAAAGTACCGGGTCCCCGAAACCGCTCCCCTGTGCCTCAGGGCCCAGCCAACGCCAGACTCGGTCGTCTTGGCGGCGGCGAAGAAGAAATCGGCGGGGTCAGGAGCCTCGACGTCGAATTCCCCGCCGGACGGCGAGGGAAAGAAGTTGGACGCCATGGGGCGGCGGGTCATTTCGTTGGCGGCGACGACGATCAAAGCGACCAATGCCCTGGCGATCGTGGCCCGTTACGACAGGGAGCTCTGGTTTAAGCTGGCCCCCATATTGGACTTCCTACCGGACGACAAGAGGTCCGAGGCCCTGGAAATACTTCAGGAAGGCGAGGTGGCGTCGGACCACACCATAACGGTGGCAACCGATATTGCCGATATAAGGTTCCGGCAGTTGGGCAACAGTGTTTGCCTACGACGACGGGGTTGGCTCCGGGCGACCGACTTCCATCAGGACGTCCAGACCAGGGTGTTGGACATGGCGTTCGAAGGCAGCAACTTGTTCGGGAAGGCGGTGGATGAATCCCTCCAAGCCATAAAGACGGACACGGAGACGGCCCGCGCCCTAGGAGCCCTTCAGCAACGACGGCCCTTTCGGAGCTCCGGAGGCAGACAGGGTGCCTCCAAGGGATCCAGCGGTGGCTCCTCGTCCTACCGCCAGGCGGCACGCTCCTCGTCTCTGGAGGCCTACATGGGTCGTGGCAAGCAGGGAGCGCCTTGCCGCCGTCGGCAAGGTGGCCAGGGCGGCAAGGCCACCACCTCCAGGCAGGACTGAACCGGCCGTGGTCTCGGGCCCCCACCGAAGCACACCGGTGGGAGGCCGGCTGACAAAGTTAGTCGGCGTGTGGAAGTCCATCTCCACCGACCGTTGGGTGCTGGATACCCTGGCAAGAGAACACTCTATCGAATTCTTGAAGTGCCCTCACGTTCCACCTGTGGCCAGGAAGGAAAGTCACGTCCCGCAACTGCTGTTGGAAGTACGAGCGATGCTCAGGAAAGGCGCCATCGAGCTTGTCCCGAAGAGACTCCGGGGCTCCGGGGTGTACTCAAGGTACTTCCTCGTCAGGAAGAAGACGGGCGGCTGGCGCCCCATCCTGGACCTTCGTCGTTTGAACAAATACATCAGGTCACAAAAGTTCAGGATGGTCACCCTCCAGCACGTACTGGGACAGCTGGAGGAAGGCGACTTTCTATCGTCGTTGGACCTGGAGGATGCATACTTCCACATTCCCATCCTCAAAAGTCACCGAAAGTTCCTCAAGTTCGTCGTCCAGGGACGCCACTACCAATTCAGAGCACTGCCGTTCGGATTGAAGTCAGCCCCCAGGGTCTTTACCAAGTGCCTAGCACCTGTGGCGGCGCAGCTGCGCCTGCAGGGGATTCACGTCCACCCCTACCTGGACGACTGGCTCATCCGCTCAAGGACGAGGGAACTCGCCGTCGAACACACTGCGAGGACCGTCCAGCTACTCACAGACCTGGGATTCGTCATAAATTACCCAAAGTCCCACCTGGTGCCGTCGCAGGTGGCCCTGTTTCTGGGAGCGAAGCTCGATACAGTGAGGCGCCTGGCGGCACCGTCGGAAGAGCGGACGAAGACCATTGTGGGCAAAGTGCAGCGCCTGCTAGCCACGGACGTGGCCAGGGTGAGGTCCATCAAGTCCCTCCTGGGGATGATGTCCTCTTGCATCTACCTGGTGCGCCTCTGCAGACTACGGATGCGCCCTCTTCAAGAATTTCTCGACGCCCGTTGGATGCAGGCGACGGGCACCTTCGAAGACAGGGTCCCCCTCAACGAGGTGTTCCGGCGGGCGATTCAGTGGTGGGGCGTTCGAGCGTACCTCACGGCGGGCAAGGACTTTCAGACGCCGGCGTACCAGGAGATGGTGACGACGGACGCCTCCCTGAAAGGTTGGGGTGCCCACACCGGAGATCTCCACGCAAGAGGCCTCTGGCTCCCGGAGGAGAGGCTCCTGCACATCAACGTCCTGGAACTCCGAGCCGTGTTCTGGGCTCTCAAATCGTTCCTCCCGTCGCTCAAGGGCAAGGTGGTGCGGATCTTCACGGACAACACCACGACAATGTTTTACATACGGAAGCAGGGGGGCACCAGATCCCCAGCCCTATCCAAGGAGGCACAGGATCTGTGGCACTGGGCGGTCGCCCAGGGGATGTTCCTGGTTCCTTTCCACCTGGCAGGAGAAAGAAACACCATCGCCGACTCGCTCAGCAGGGAGCTGCGCGCGTGTCACGAGTGGGAACTGCGCCAGGATCAGGTGGATCAACTCTTCCGACGATGGGGCAAACCCCAAATCGACCTGTTCGCAACAGCGACAAACTCGAAGTGCAAGAGGTTCGCCAGCAGGTTTCCCCAGCCGAGAAGCATGGGTGATGCGTTCTCGTTCCCCTGGTACGGCATATACCTGTATGCGTTCCCTCCGTTGCCGTTGCTGCTTCGACTCATCAACCAGCTCAAGAGGTCCCAGTGCAGGATGATCCTCGTCGCACCGGCGTGGCCGAGGCAGATCTGGTTCCCGGACCTTCTGGACTTGTCAACGTCCCCTCCCATCAAGCTGTCGGCGGACGCGGACCTTCTCTCCAGAGAAGGAGGCGCCATCTTCCACCACGACCCGGCGTCGCTGAACCTGCAGGCTTGGCTCCTGCAGTGCTAGAGTTTGGAGGCTACGATATACCGGCCGATTGCAGAGAGGTTCTTGCAAAGGCCAGGGCGTCCTCAACTCTCAAATGCTACGGTCATAAGTGGAAGAGGTTCTCTATCTGGTGCCGAGCACAGAAGATCAACCCCCTACGGATTAAGGCCCCTCAAGTGCTGCCGTACCTGCTATCGCTGGCAAAGGCTGGGCTAGCCCATGCCTCCATTAAGATTCATCTGGCGGCGATCTCCAGATATACCAGAACCACAGGACGGACGTCCCTGTGGTCCCATCGACTGGTAAAAGAGTTTATGAAAGGACTGTTCCGGTCGTTCCTGCTGGTGAAGGCCCCGGCCCCGGCGTGGGAACTTAACGTGGTGCTGACCAGGCTCATGGGGCCCCCATTCGAGCCGATGCACTTCGCACCGATGAAGTTTGTGTCGTGGAAGACTGCATTCCTGGTGGCCATTACCTCCGCACGACGAGTGGGAGAGATCCAGGCCGTGTCCTGCAAAGCACCGTACTTGACTTTCCATGCCTCGAGGGTGGTGCTTAGGACGCACCCCTCCTTTATGCCCAAGGTGCCGTCGGACTTCCATCTTAACGAGCCCTTGGTGTTACCTGTTTTCTTCCCGTCTCCTTCGTCGCCGGCCGAGAGGACTTTGCACTCGCTGGATGTGGCTAGAGCGCTGAAGTTCTACGTGGAACGCACAAAGAGATTTCGGAGGACATCACAGCTATTCGTGAACTTTGGACCTGTGAATCAAGGGAAGGCTGTCTCGAAGTCTTCTATTTCCAGGTGGCTCTCCGGCTGCATCATGCACTGCCACCGGTTGGATAACCGACCGCTGCCAGGCCGTCCGAGAGCCCATTCGACCAGAGCGATCGCTGCTACTACGGCGTTCTTATCTGGTGTGCCCCTGCTGGACATCTGCAGGGCTGCTACGTGGAGGTCGACGCACACCTTCACGAGATTCTACTGCGTCGATCGGGATTCCAGGGAGGAGTCCAGGGTCGGCCAAGCAGTGCTGCGCAACCTGTTCGCTTAAGGTGAGCCTGGTGAGGAGGTAAGAGATGCTTAATGTTGAGTTTTTTGTATTGCTTAATGTTGAGCCTTTTGCCACCCCCCATGGTTGTGCATGTGCGTACTGCTATTTACTCTTATATTCATGAGCATGTGAATCCATGCCAGACCCCATGCTGGAGAAGGAACAAGTTACTTAACTGTAACTGTTGTTCTCCAGCATGGGTCTGGCATGGATTCACATGCGAACCCTCCCGCCTACCCCTCTGCGGCTCTTCACTTGATCATACTGCCACTTCACGTGCTACCAAATCTGAAGATGGCTGCCAGAGGCGGGGCTTAGGGAGATGGCAGTCATTGGCTGTGGTCAGTATGACGGCGAGATCAGTGATTGGTTACTACTACGAAAGACAGATCAGAAACAAAACTGATACTGATTTTTCTTTACTGAGGATTCCCAGCCTGACGACGGGGAATATTCATGAGCATGTGAATCCATGCCAGACCCATGCTGGAGAACAACAGTTACTAGTAAGTAACTTGTTCCTTACCCCATACCCAATGCCAACTCCCACCCCCTCCCCCAACACCAACTCCCACCCCCTCCCCCAACACCAACTCCCACTCCCACCGCCAGCATCAGGTACTACTCCCTCTAGCACTTGCACTTCTCCCCCTTGTCTGCAGAATTAGTAGCTTTTGATGCATGCCATTGTGAGGACCTGGGCAGGGTGCTCACAAATGACCCCTCTGTTGGGGTAGCGGACTGTGATCTCCGCTGCACGCCGGCCCGTAGATGTTCTATGCTGAGATGTATGGGTCTGTATGTATGTATGTATGTATTTAATTTTTATATAGCGCCGGTAGCCCGAGGGCATCAGGGCGCTTGTGCATAAAACACTGGTACTACAAGACGGACAACACGTATGAGACGGACGATGGGTACAAATACTATTGCGTAACGAGGTCTCTAAGAGAAGTCCTACGCCCAAGATCTCATCTAAAGAGGTGTGTCTTCAGCATCTTCCTAAAAGCAAAGTGATTAACTTCAGACCTAAGAGATTCGGGGACGCTGTTCCACAGTTTAGGAGCCAGCACAAGAAAGGATCTGCCCAGCCCTGTTTTTAGCTTAAACTTGGGCACGTGCAGGAGGCATTTTCCACCTGAGCGTAGGTTTCTGCTGGGGTTGTAGGGCACTATGTGTGTTTTCAAGTAGGCAGGCGCTGTGCCATAAAGGCACTTGTGTACCAGGCAGAGAGCTTTGAACTTGATGCGCTCTTCTACTCTGAGCCAGTGCAGAGCAAGCCTCTCTTCAGTAACATGGTCTTTCCTTTTCAGATTTTTCACTAATCTGACCGCGTTGTTCTGGATCACCTGACAACTAGATAGATCCTTGGATGCGGCCCCCAACAACAGGGCGTTCCCATAGTCGAGCCGTGAGAGAATAATGGCTCTGGCTATCGTTGCCCTGTTTACTTCATTAAGCAGTGGTTTGATTGCTTTCATTAGCCTGAGATAGTATGCTGAGTTTTTTTGGAGGAAGTTAGTCTGGGCGTGAGAGTCAATGACTGAATCGACCATCATACCCAGAGTCTGCACCTTGGGAACCACCTGGATAATGGCGTTTTTAATTTGAAAAAAGTTGTACTCTGCCCCTAGTTTTTCCAGCTGACGACTGGAGCAAAACAACATCAATTCGGTTTTAGAGTCGTTCAGGCACATCCAGTTTGCCTGCATCCAGTCGTCAATTAACTTGTAAACCTTGGTGAGCGCTTCACTGTCCGTCGCATGATTCCTACCCCCCAACTCCAATATGAGTTGGGTGTCATCTGCGTAATTTGTAAATGACACTCCGGCTTTCACCAGAAGGCTGCACAAAGTGCGCATATATATGTTGAAAAGCATTGGGGATAAGCTAGCCCCTTGAGGCACTCCGAATATGATGTCACATGGGTCGGAGAAACTGCTACCCCAATGTACTCTCGCTTGGCGGTTGGAAAGAAAGGATAGGAGCCAATCGATAGCTCCCTCCGAGCAACCAACGTTCTCCCTAAGCGCCTTGATGAGAAGGTGGTGATCCACCAAATAAAACGCTGCACTAAGGTCTAAAAGCATCAGCATCCCCAATTTGTTATCGTCCAGCATAGTCCGCATCTGATTCTGCAAGTCTAGCATAGCTGTTTCAGTGCTGTGGGATGCTCTAAAGCCGGATTGTTGCTGGTGCAGAATCTCCTGGTTCTCAACAAAGTGTTGGAGTTGCTGTGTGGCTACCTTATCCAACAGTTTGAGAACAAAATTCGAGTTGGTTATGGGACGAAGATTTGCGGGATCCTTGGGATCTAGTCCCGCTTTTTTAACAAGTGGGGTGATAGTGACTCTCTTCAGATCTTTAGGCACCGTGCCCTCATGAAATGAAGCGTTCACTATTCTCCGGAGGATGGGAGCAAATATATCCTTGTGTTGAAGAATAATACCAGGGGGCAGGATATTTTCTGCGCAGGTAGTAGGTTTCATATTATTCATCACCTCTAGCATATCTGCTTCTGAGATAGGGTCAAATTTAAAGAGTTGTTCTCTGACAGATACATTCCCTTCGGTGGGGCAGATCTCCTGATTTGAGGAAGTTCTGGCCTTAATAATGTTTTGTCTCGCCTTTTCCGTTTTGGCTTGGAATGCATTGAGCACCATATTACAGTCCTCCTCAGATGGCGTAAATGGGGGAGTAAGAGATGTAGGTTTTTCTATACTCTTCAAAATATTGAAGAGTTTGCTTGCATTGTTATCAGCATGCTCGATTTCTGTGTTAAAGAAATTAGCCTTGGCTGACTTAATTTTCTCTTTATATTCCCTATCCTTCCTTTTCCAGCTCGCTTTACTATCCGCCGATTTTTCTGAGATCCATTTTCTTTCCAAAGTCCGTTTTTCCTTCTTCAATAGAAGAAGCTCTGGTGTGTACCATTTTTGGTTGTTACTGTTCCTCCTAGTTAGTTTGGTGGTGAGCGGCGCCACGGTTTCTACTAACTCGTGTAAGTGTTTGTTATATTTGTCTAGCAATTCGGCACATGAATCCTGATCCTGAAAAGAGCACAGAATTTTCTCCAAGCAAGGCTTTAGCTGGAGTTAATTTAGATTTTTAAAATTTCTGATTTCTGCCTTAATGTGAGGATTTTGCTTATGTGCATAGCAGGGCAGCTTTAGGTTAGCCGATATCAAATGATGATCACTCCAAATGCAGGGAGTGGTGCTACAGTTTTGTAAGAAGATGTTGTGACCACACAGCCAGTCCAACTGGTTACCCTGGGGGGTAGTGGGATCTTTATTAAGGACTTTGAAATCGAGATTATTCAGAGCTTTTTCCAATGCTATAGGCCTTTTGTCCCTCTTATTGCCTCGCCAGAGGTTCCAGTCTCCCATAGCAACCGTAGACGCATTGACGGATCTCAAAGTGTTTAAGTGAGAGCAAAGTTCCAGTGAGAAATCTGAGACCAATGATGGTGGTCTATAGATAACTATCAAGTTGAGACAATTGTTGCGGGAGAAAATCAGTTTGAGGTGTAGTGTTTAGCACCCGCTAAAACCTACAGATACCTTAAAAAGTTTGAGGCTGTTCTTGGCAATAATTGCTACCCCACATCCCCTACCCTGTACTCTGTTGTCGTAGTAAATAGTGTAATCTGCTGGAATGGCCTGCTCACATGTAGGCCCTACTGGGTCTTTGAGCCAGGTTTCTGTTATGCAGAGAATGTCGAAATTGTTGGAGGATATCATGTCTTTGATGTTGATGGCGTGCTTGGTTAGGGAGCGTGTATTGAGAAGACCAATGTTCAGGCACATCCACTTCTCCATACCATCCCTAGGGGTGTCAACAGACGAGTTCCCCTCCATCTCATGGCTAATGGCCTCCTCCCCCTCCCTCCGGCTCACTTGTGTGTCTACAACTGGTGCATGCATGTCTCTCGCCCCCGCTTACCAAAGCACTAGGGCACCAGGTGAGCTCGAGAAGCCCGTGGGTCGGGTAGAGGAAGATTATGGTCCCAACTCGGGATCGCACCGAGCGCCGACACGTCTGGCCACGGACCGGCACAGACCGGCTTGCCCCCTTCGCGCCGGCGCGTTCGCACCGGGTTTAAACAGATAAGGCAGCCGAAAACTACAAGGCTGCTGGGAAGTGTAGTTCCACTACCCAGGTAGCACAAGTAGGGAAACAATCAAGGTTAAAACAAGTACTGGCACGTGATCAGCAAGCACACTGTTAAAAAAAAAAAATGTAATTGTGAATTCTTTAAAAGCAAAACTATGAGATTTTTCTATGTGAGACTACTTAAAAGCAAAGCTAAAATTACCAGATGCGGCGAATTACGGCAGCGTTTAGAATAGAGTTACTTTGGTCTCATGTGTTGAGGACATGTGTTCAGCCAGCTCCCGCACCCTCTGGCTTGTGAGGAACTGGCTTGCATTGCATGTCACTGTGCTCCTGCAGAGACGGTTGATTGACCTCGACAACTGTCTCAAGGCCCCTTGGATGGAGTCACGCATGGCCTAAGCATGCCGCAAGTGTTCCTGTGCTATGGCGCGCATTTCCGCCTGCCTCTTTTCCATCCAGTCCAGACGTCCCAGATGACCTGGAGTGTGGGGGCAGGCACTGTCCGTGGTGATTGACCTTGGTCATGTTCCTCATGCTGGCCATGACGGCAAGCATTCCTGGACTGCTAGTCAGGTGAGTCCTCCGTATAGCGCAGGGCACAGCAGGAATCACAGAGATGCTGCGCAGAGGGGAGGACGTGGGTGAAAATTGGCAGACGGGGGAATGTAGGTGGCTGGACGTAGGGGAGGCACCTTCATACTCCTCAACAGCGGGGCCTGCAACGGCCTGCTCTGATTGCAGGCTGTCGTCCACACTCTGACCCACCTGTGCGTCCGCAGTCAGACCTGATTTGGGCGTGTCCTGGCTTGTCTCTGGTGGCACAGATTGCACACTTGGGGTCTGTAGTGGCCCTGTGTGCATGTCCGTCTGAACGGCCAGGGTGGCTGTCAGTAGCCTAATGGCCTGGTGTCTCTCCTTTGGTGGCACACTCCCACTCCCCGAACTGCCTTGGCCTGGCTGTTGCTGGCAGTGGTTGGTGCTGGTGTTGTGGAGGTGCCAGCCACCCTTAGTCCCTTCCTGAGTGCTTTGCGTTCCTGTTGGGACAAATTGAGATGTGCGTTAACACATTGGTGATGAGGTGCTTGTCAAATCAACATTCACTGTCACTTGTACTTTGTTGTCACTGTGTGTTGGGCCTCCTGGGGGGGATGGCATCATGCGTTGGCCGCTTTGTACATGGCATACATTTTGTTTGGATGGCCAGGTGTGGGTTGGCCAGATTGATTTGGTGATGCATCCCTGGGATGTGTTTGGCTATAGGCTGTCCTGCCTAGTGGTGCATCAGGTCTGTTGGTGGCAGGTATCCGGTGGTGCAGTCAGGTGGGTGCAGTGAGTGCATTTGGTTGTCTGTGGGTCAGGTGGCCATTATGTCAGAGGTATACTCCTCAATGTGTGTGTACAAGGGCCATAGTAGTCGAGGGGCTAGTGGCGGCGACACAACTATCCACAGTTGTGCATCCATGGGCAGGGATAAGTTGCATGGTGACTATTTTGACAGTGCATGGGTGTCATGTCATGGGGATCCTGTGGCCACTGGTTGCTGTCATTGTGGTCTGGCGCCTCACATGGATGATGATTGGTTGCTGGGGTTCACATCGCTTGCTTGCATGGCAGTGTGGGTGTTCGTGGATGCCTGCAGGGTTGACCATTTGTTTCACTGTGGTACTCGCCAGATTCAACTTGGCTGCTGACTCCTCACTCTGCTGCGCCCGTGCCCTTGATCCTGACCATGTGCCGTATCCCACTGAGCGTCTCCTACCCCTGACAGTTGCAAGGGTTCCACTGAGCCACCACCAGTGGCAGCTGTCTCCCGGCCGTTGATGGAGATGAGGCTTGTGACCTTGGCCTTGAGGTCATTCCACCTCTTCTTCATGTCCTCAACCTTATGTTGGATGTGCCCTACGGCCATCACGTTGTCCCTGATTTCCGTCCATATATTGTTTTGCGCTGTTGGCTGTTTTTCGTGTGCGATGCCCCTTACAGCTCCTCAGAGTGGGCAACCACTTGCTCTGCCAACACTGTGCGCTCCTGCTCTGTGAATTTGGGCTTCCACTGCCTCATATCGGGCACCCTACCTTTGCCCTTTTTTCCGATGACATGTTTGGCATTATCTGGATGGCACTCCTATCTCGAGATATTCGATGGATTTCAAAAATGGCAGCCGTGGTGCTTCCTTTTATAAAACAGAGGGGGGTCTGGGAAACACTCTACCAGCATGAACACAGCCCATTGACGTGTTCTTGGGTGGATGGCCCCTGGGTGAGTCTCAACCAAGTATTTAGCTCACTGTTCTTTTCACAGAGAAGAAATGTCCCCGCATATCAGTCTTTATCCTGCCCAGGGGCAGTCCAGTACCGAAAGGCTAGCAATTTTCCCCAGAACAAGAGTACCATAGCAACCCCTTACACGTGTTTCAGCCTATTTGGGCATCATCAGTGAGGTGAAGCTGTGCCTTTCTAAGAGCAGTGAGCAAGGGGTCCATGTCTGGATTCCCCTGGTAACTTTGTTTACTTTAATTTCCGGCATTGGTATTTCCACCAGCGGAAATTCCTCTGACTGCCATGGCGGTAAAGGTTATTCTGCTGGAATTACGTCGTACCAGTTCAGGCGATAATTCTACTGGATGGAATTACTGTTACCGCTATTAGTTAGTGTGTACACCCTCCTGCCAGGTTATAATTGGGTGTAAATTCCACGGCAACGCTAATTCCGCCATGGCGCAGTTACCTCCAGAATACCGCCAAACTCGTGATGAGACCGTTTATCTACAGGGAGGAAAGAGAAGAGGATGGCCAATGAGAAGGCACGAGCAATAGTTGAGTTTGCTGAGGGTGTAGAAAGAAGTTTACGTAGAGTGTTGAATAAGAAATGTACCCATTTTCTGAATGTTGCAAAGGTTCATACCAGCAGCAGGAGCAGTTGTAGTGATGAATTAATGCAGTCCGGGGTTGCTATAAAAGAAGTTTTGCGATAAGGTTGGGAGGCTTGTGCGAAGAATCATGAACATCAGGTTGGAAGGAAGGGTAGGGATGGTGTTGGAAGCCGGGAGGAAGAACTCTTCAACTTTTGAAGAGTTCAACATGAGGCATCGGAGAGACTTTCAGTGACAAATTGCAGTGAGACAGTTAGTAATCTATTCTAAGATGACTGAAGGAGGGAAAAGAGAAATAGATTTGAAAGTTGTCAGTAGAAAGGTGATCGTGAAAGCCAAAGGACAGGGTATGTCTTTCTAGGGTACAGGTCCAGAGGATGAAGAGAAGAGAATCGATGATTTATCCTTAGGGGACGCTGACAGGGAGAGGGATGGGGTCAGAGTTCCAGTAAATTGTAAAGGTACAACCTTCCACGTAGGAGGCAATACAGGCTAGAGCAGTTTTCTGAAACCCATTGTCCTGGAGAGTGAGAAAGAGGGGGGAATGGCCAACAGTGTCATAAGCCGCACAGAGGTCCAAAAGGATGAGTGTAGAAAGGAGTTCTGAGCAGGGAGCATCAGAGAGAAAATTTGAGACCTGCATAAATGCAGTCTCAGAGGAGTATTTACTATGGAAGCCAGATTGAATTAGATCAACAAGGCCATTATCATCAAGGTACTTAGTGATCTGGTTGACGACCATTCACTAAAGGTCCTTTGAATAAAGTGGTAGGAGGGAAACCAGCCAATAGTTTGCTAGGAGATTTGGGTCAGCAAAGGGTTTCTTCAAAAGGGGTAGGACAGTTGCAGGTGTGAAGGATTCAGGGAAGAGTCCAGCAAGTTGAAAGAGGGTTAGGAGCTCAAAAGATGAGGGCAGGTGATTGGGACTAAGCCCTTGATGTTTGGGTTGATAGGGCGCAAGATGTGTTGGCGCTGTGAAGGATGGTTTGTCATTTAGTAGGAGAGGTAGCTGAGAGTACAACGGGTAGGGTGGAAAGGTGGTGGACAGAAGGAAGCTGGCAGAAATATAGAAAAGAGGGCAGTGAGAGTGTCACTAATATTATATATTTTACTTGAAGAGTAGTGATCAAAGTTATTAGAAGAAAGGGAAGGAGGCTTGGCTTTGGCGGTGTGAGGAACTGCCATTAAGCAGTGCATTTGTCTAGTCAGCGTACCACTCCCCTTGCCTTACACATTAAGGAACCTCAGGACTACAACACCTATAGAGAGGTTCACTTGCTTTGCCCATGTACCACGTTTGTATTACACCTGGTTGCTTTCTCCTAGCTGAGCCATTGTGCTTGATATGTCTCTCGGCCATATACTCCGGCTCTCTGTGTTTCTTTAGGGTGCTGCTTCAGTATTAGCTTTTCAATAGGCATACTGGCTTTTATGTACACAGCAGTTAGTTTCTCCCTGCTTGGAAGACTTCTCCTGTCACAATCTCTGTCATTCTTTTCCTGCTTGCTCACTTTTCCACTTGGTAGTCTTCAGCTCTGTTAGCTTTTCTGGTTGCAGTATCTCAGTTCAATGGCCTGCATCCCTCACTCTGTTCCCGCATTTCACAGCTTCACTTACCTCGCAGCGCTTAACAGAGTGCTTCACCTAACGCTCCGGTGGTTATAAACACACCTCCTTGATAAACCTGCTCTTCCTCCCCATACAATCTGCTGCAGTGGTCACCACACTCTCTCTCTCTCTCTCTCTCTCAAGAGAGAGAAATTGCAGATACTAGCCATCCATATATCAACTCCACGCCCAGTGCCACGCCAACCATAGTTTCAAGAACCTTACTGATCACTCACCATGTGAAGCCCACCTACAATCAGGATTCTGGAATAAACACTCCACAGAAACTGCTCTCATATACAACTCTAACTTTCCTAACCCCCTTTCACCTCTCTCTCTAGCCCACCACCATTCTACTTGATAGCACTGCCTTACACACTTTAGATCATCCCTCCCAGCAAAAATCCCTCACCTCCCTTACCTTGATAGAGAACTACATGGTTGGCGAACCTCCTCTTTCTCAGAGCACTTCTTCTCTGTCTCATGGAACACCAAAACATCTCCTCCCTCATAACCCTTCTAGTGGGCATCCCTTTATGATTCACCTTTTACGCCTCTTCCCTTTCCAAACGCATCTCATCCTTTTGATCTGCTTCTTTGCTGATCATACCCAGATCTTTTTCTCCTTTCCCTCCTTCATTCCTGCTACCTCCTGAATGCATCACAAGCTCCTTGAGCATTATCCTTAACTGAATGCTTTCATGCTACCTGATGTTAAACTCCTCCAAAGTGCAAGTCCTCCTTCTACCCGTCTCCACTGCTAACCCCATTCTCCCTCTTTTCCTCCTCACTCACTCACCCAAGGCTTGCAACCTTGGGTTTCCCCTTGATAGCAACCTTAGGCCTGAGCAGTTCATTACAGTCGCTGCATGCATCTACCAATAGAATTACAAATAGAATTATCCTTCTTAATATAAGGAAGGCCTGCTCACATATCACCCGCCATGTGGCTAAACCTCTGATCTTTACTCTTGCTCAGCAAACTAGACCACTGCTAAAGCTTACACCTTAGTCTACTTCATCGCTCATCTAAACAAATTTCTGAACTTTGTTACGTACTTTCTCTGCAGCCTACTTATATCTTCTGTCACTACATATATACAGACGACCTGATGGATGGTTTTCCATGCAAATGTACTTTCTTTGTTACTTATTCTCATCTTCAAATCTATCTAATGACATACGCTGACATTGAACCTTTAATGGAACAAGACATAGGGCAATCAGAAATACAGACATTGCACAGTATGCTGTGCCTTGCTGCTCTACACTTTGTCTCAGAAGACTTCCATCGTCCCAGTGTGGGCTCATTCCAAGTCCCCCTAAAAACCTCAGAGAGAAGTAGAAATTCTCTGTGATGTTTGCGGTGTTAGGTCGTGTTCAGCCGCAGTGGCCTCAGATAATGCCAGCTTGCCTTTCTCCATGAACACAGTTTATGCCAAGTATGCAGAAAACAGAAAACGATTTACCAATGGCATCCAAGTCATTCACCAAATGCCTCCACTAGTAAACACCACACTGCCAGCCCTGCGCACACAGCAAACCTATAACAGAGACACAAGTAACAAGCAAAATAGCAGACCTGCCATTTGAAGGTATGGTTCAGCCAGCCAGACACTCAACGAACTCAGGTGTGCCAATTAAGGCCCACCAATCCCAGACCCTTACCAGTTGGTTTACACCGGTGCAAAACCTCACAGGAAGCCAGCCCAGAGGGACGGGACACCAGGCTATAAAACAAGACGCTTTGTAAGTAGGACATTGGGCAGGTGTGTGGAAAAAGTAAGCACATTTTGATGAAGGCAGAAGGAGATGTTTGGAGAGGAGTTCAGATCTCAAAGTGGAGAAGGGGGGAGTGATAGAGGAGGTGGAAGGTGGACATCAGGAGGTGATAGCAGGAGGAGGACAAATGTGAAAAACAACAACAGGAAGAGGAGGAAGCAGGAGTAAGAGAGCAACAGGAGGAAGGTAACCACCAGGAGGAGGTGGCAGGAGTAAGAGAGCTAGAGAAGGAAGATGAACATTCAGAGAAAGTGACTTGAGTAAGAGAGCAGAAGAGGGCAGGAGGAGGTTGGTGAACTACAGGAAGAGGTGGAAGAGATGGAGGTGTTATGGGAGGACCTTCAAAAGGTGAACGTCAGAAGAGCACATTTTCACAAAGGCAGAGTTTGGTGGAAGACCCAGATCTGAAGTGGTTTGACATGTGCTGGGTGGAGGACTAAGCTTGACTTGTGGTCGGGCAATGAGGAATGTCAGGTTCAGTACAAAAATAGAAAGGTTATGAGAAGACTTGTGACCAGTCCATAAAGATTCAGGGTAGGTCCCCCCTGATGCAGCACCGGAGACAGTCTTTCACCTCTGCCAACTGCTAATGGAAGAAAGCCAGCAACCTCAGATGACTACATACACAAGATGAGAGAAGAGCATAAGACGGATGAGAGAAACTAGGAAACCCAGTCAATGTGAAGATACTAAAACACAATCGACAGAAAAGACTAAAAGAGAAATTGACTAGACTGAACTCTGGTACAGCTGTGAGCCCAGGGGCGAGTAGCGCTTTATAAAAACTAAATAATAATAATTGGCCTTGTAAGAAAAGCTCCAATATTTGTTAGCAATCAAAATAAACCTTTTTTATCCTATTTGCTTGTGTGCTGCCCCTTTGTGTAGCCCACCCAGCTTTATGAAGTATGGTGTCAGAGTGGGATGCATAAGGTCTGTGGCAGGAGTCAGCCACACTGCCCCCAGGCCACCTTCAAGTTTGTATGCTCCTCCCAACTGGCCCATATACCACCGAAAACCATGACTTTGGTTTATATAGCATTGAGAGGGTGGACACACCACTTGAGGCAGCACACTGATCTCTACAGAACTGAAGATAGCACTTCCAGAAAGCAACTATGGGGAGGGTAGCCACAAAGTCTGGTCTTGCAGTAAAATAGAGGATGGTGTTATTTATCAGGAGTTTAGAGGAATCGTACAAGTTATCTCTAACCAAAGCTCTGAGCTCCTTTTTGTACAGGGGGGACCCATAGCCCATCTGGTATGTGAGGTGTTTACTTGCCTAATGAGCTTGAAGAGTTACATACCCTGTGCAAGAAACAAAGGAGGGAAGCTGGGTTTGGGGACTCAGCTGTTAGATCAGCCGTTGATTCTACCATCTCAACCGAAGAAGGTAGAAATCTGACAGGGCCCTACTATTTGGAACGGAGAAACAGTGTGAACATATATTCACAGACCACGTACCAACTGTTAATATCTCCACGCTTCAGGAAGGCAGTATTAGACCTCACCCACTATAATCCTGCTACCAGGGGGTGACGACCCAAGAACAGGTGCTGAGTAGATTATCTTTGCCCAGAGTACATTAAGTGATTCAAAGATACTGTCAGACCTGCCCCCATGCCAGAAGACATCTAGAAATGATGTTGGGTGCCCCCCTCCAGCCTCTACCTATCATTTAGATTCACCTATTAAGGATTTGGATGGATGTGATAGGTTAGGCTCCCTAAGTCCTTCCAAATCTTGGAGCCATTACATTCTAGTGATCCTTGACTATGCCACCCCCTTTTCTGAGGATGTTCTCATGAAATCAAGCAACACACAAAATATGTTTCCCATATTTACTGAGTGGTGTTCCCAAAATAAAACCTTACTGATCCCCTTCATTTTCCAGCTCATAAAGGACCTGAAAAAGATCTTCAATACGGACACCCATCAGTGTCAACCCCAGACGGATGGGTTAGTGGAGCCCTTCAATCAGACTCTAGAGAACTTTCTCATGGTCACAAACGATGCATGAAATTGGAATAAGCTACTTCCCTGGGCCGCCTTCACTTGCAAGACACCCGAAGCATCTAGTGTGTGCTCCCTTTTTGGGTTGGCCACCCAGAATGTATGACTAGGAGACTCAAGACAATACAGAAGGAGGTACCAGAGAATATGTGCAAACCACCCAGTAAAGGTTACGATTAATACACAACTTGGCTCAACAACATATGCAGAGCAGTCAAGAAAAACAGAAGCATGATGACCACAAGGCCAAGCTAAGAAAATCTAAAATGGGGGATTTAGTATTTGTCCTGCTTCTAACCACTAATAATATGCTCCAGTAAAAGTGGCATGTACACCGTAAAGTCACTAACTTACTTGAAGCTCAATTGCTGAAAACACAGAAAGCTACACTAGTCTACAAGGCTAAAGGCATGGAACAAATCTGAAGACCCTGCCTTAATGGCTACTGTGGGGGGGTGAAGAGAAGAGAGTAGCTCTCCACAACCTTGACACCTTTGTAGATCATCGGGAACAAACTTGCACCTTTGTATATCACATGGAAGCCCTTCCTGGGAAATCAATCCATCTGGGAATATAGTGGTTACCTGAGGCCCGCTGTTACAGAGTACGTCAGAAAAAATAGAGTTTGGGGTATTTGAACCCTCGAAAAGCCACTGATCCTTCCCGAACATCCTTGTTCTTGAGCTGGATAACGCTTCACGGTACTACATGGAATTTCTCAAAGTGAATGAGATCACCAGCTTGGGTGCATATCCAATGCACATAATCAATTAAATAATTGAAATGATAAGACTTGGAAAATTCACCTGTACCCTTGACCTAACAAAGGGATGTTGGCAAATCCTGCTGGCTCTGAAAGACCAAAAGAAGGCCACCTTTGTGACACCAGTGGGACTGTACTAATTCACGGGTCGTCCATTAATTCTGCAGAGTGTGGAAGATACCTTCCAGAGGGTCATGGATACCATTCCCCAACAGCACAATTAATGTGCCCAGTGCATACCTGGAAGACATTGTGGTCTACAGTGAAAGCTTGGCAAAACGTCTGAAACACTTGTTTGAGGAAGGCAGGGCTGAATGCCAGTACAGCCAAGTGTCAATAGGCACTGTCCTTAGTTAAGTACTTTGGATTCCAGATAGGAAAAGGGATGGTGCAGCCTTAAGCCACCAAGGTTAAGCACATTCAACGGATTTGAACTACAAAGAACCATAGAACTGCAAACTGTCCTCTGCATGTGGGATATTATCTATGATTTTTCCTGAATTGTTCAGCCATTGCGGGACCACTCACCGACCGCAATGGCTTGAACCACATCCAATGATCTGAAAGTACTGAAATGGCTTTTAGACTATTGAAGCACTCTGTCATCCTCTTTGCAAGATCATGCCAAACTATGCCATCCCTTTCATCCTCCAAACAGATGTGTCTTGAATAGGTCTGGGGGCTATTTTTTTTTACAAATGAGAAATGGCAACTAATACTATTTATAAATAGGAAGCTCCGCACTAGAGAGAAGAATAAGGCAACAATCGATTTCAAGTTCCTAGCTGTTGAGTGGTATATACAGGTACTAAAATATGAATGAACGTGCCATAAATTCACCCTAGTGGCAGTCCATGTCCTGCTAATCAGGTTATCTAGTACCAAAAATCTCAAACCCAGGTTTGAGATTATTAGCACTCTACCAATACTCTTATTCAGTAGTACATAGAGAGGCAATGCTATAGGACATTGGGCCTCATTACGAGTCCGACGGTAACCGAGGCTGTAAAACCGCCTGGTTACCGCCAGACTCGTATTACCATTCCGCCTCTGTGATTCCCGGAATTACCGGGGCATTACAACCCCGGTTTTCCGGGAATCACAGAGGCGGAATGGGGATCATGGAAACACCGGCAGCATCTCGTAATGCTGCCGGTGTTTCCTCGTCCACCTGCAGGTGGGCGGTGTTCAACCCGCCAGGTCAAACCTGGCGGGAACATCACCTCCCGCCTGCAGGAGTCGGGATCAGGCGGTCTGGAAACAACGGTGGTGGCAGGTTTACCGCCACCGTTATTTCCGGAACGCCTGATTTGTAATGAGGCCCATTATCTGAGCTGATACCCACTGGTTGAACTTCAGGAGGGTCAAACAGACGATAGGGAATATAAGTGATGAGGTCCTCTTCGTGGCTCTTGGCCATCTAGTGGGGTGACCAAAGGCACTGAGGGTGCCTTTCCAATCTAGACAAAGATGGGCATGTAGGAAATGTATGGGGATCCCTTGGTCACTCCCACTTAGTCGCCATGGTGTGAGAGGGGACAGTCTCTGGAAACTTCCCAATAAACATACAACATCCTACCCTTTTAAGAGCTTAAAACTTGAGTATGATGGAAACGCTTGTGACATATGTTTATATTGCCCATTTACAGAAGCAAGACTTGGGAAAATCAAAATACAGACATTATACAGTATGCAGAGCCCTGCTGTTCTTCACCATGGTTCATAGATGCCAAGTACACAGAAAAGAGAAAACTGTACACTCCAGGCAAACAAGTCATTGACCAAAGCCTTTTCAGGAAACACTACACTGCCTCCAGAAAACACATAGCAGAGTAAAAGCCATAATGGTGGACCAACCATTTGAAGAATTGATTCGACCCACTAGACCCTCAATGTACCCAGAGTGGGCAATCCCAAATTGTTCTCAAAGCTACAAACCCTTAGAGGTAGGCCAGTCATGATGCCCAGTCAGGTGCCTCTAAAGAGTCGAGGCAGGGGCCTTCCATGCGGCTGCTCCTGATCCTGACTGAGAAATTCCACCTCTATCAACTTCTAGTTCAAGAAATCTAGCTAAACTGACTGCTACATACAAGAAGAGCAAAAAAGGGTGTGGGAAATCCTAAAAAACAGCCAATGTGAAGAGCCAAAGAAGGTTTGGGGAAATGCGTCAAAATGAACACCAGTGTGAGACCCTAAAACGTGATCAACAGAAAAGACTAAAAGAGCACCTGAATAGCGTGCACTATGGTACTGAATGGTGTGAGTATTGGCCTTGATATGATATGATCGTTTATTTATATAGTGCCTATACACAATGTGTTTCAAAGTGCTTCACGGCAAGGGAGGGAACAAGTAAAAATACAATTGCATTCTTACAGGCCATGAAGAACAAGAATATGAAATTAACTATCGTACTCGGTCTGAAAACATTTCAGATAGTGCAAAAGCTAAAACACAGATGGGAAGAAAAGGGAAACAGACAGGCGACTTCCGTACTAGGCCTGACATTTCTGGTAGAGCCTGAGATTAACAAGAGGTGAGGGAGGGGGGAGGATAAAGGAGGGAGAGAAACAAAACAAGCGACTGTCGTTCTAGGCCTGACGACATTTCAGATGGTGCTGGAGGTGTGGGGGTTAGGTGGGGGACAAGTAAAGGAAGGAGGGTAGGAGACAAACATTTGTTGCTATCGTACTAGGTCCAAGGACCATTTTGATAGAGTAAGTGCGTAGAAAAAAGTAAAGGAGGGCAGGAAGAGAGGGAGAAGGGAGAGGAGGAGAAAACGGAGTAAAACAGTAAGACATAAATAAATAAATATAAATATATAAAACGCAGGTGCCAACATTGAAGCTGTATTTCTCGGAAGTTCCAATACATCTGAACTTCAAAACTGCAATGTGAAAAAAATAACTATTACATGTGTATGTTATTGAAATACAACTGTTTTTATCATAATCCTATTCAGTATTCATATTTGCTTGTTTGCCTTTTGCAGTCTGGTTGACTATATTGCATTGTACACACACACACACTGAACACAAAAATATGAAAGGAAAAATCAGTGAATATATGTATACATTTTTAAAAGAGGTAAGGTTGGCATCTTAAAAAGGTGAAATGTGCATAGGTTGGGAATGCCACCATTAGCATACAGACTTTGTTGTAAGATAACCAAATCTAAAGCCTGCGTACGTTGGGAATGCTAGTGTTGAGTGCCAACACACAGTCTATTTAATTAATACCCTTATATAAACAAAATGTAGCACTGAATATTTAAACTTAACTCACAGTATACCAATATTTCACAAATGTAGTGTCAGTGTCTGGCAGTGCTTCAAAGCAAAGTAGTTAGAAACCTATTTGATAAAACTACAGCAGTCTTTCTATATTTAGAAGGAATATGATCCATGATCTTTTGAGGAAGACACAGTAGCAATGGAGATGGTAATACTCACAACTTTTACCTGTTATCAGAACACCTTCCTGGACATACAAATTTACTGGGTGGATGCTTTCAGCAAAAATATCATACCACAACACAAATGGAAACTAGATATGAATACACTGGATTGCCTCTCCAGTCTTTGGGCATTCCCAGGAAATGGCCTTTTTGCCTTGACACATGAACACAAAATGCCTTTATTATGTGCCCATATATTCAGGTCCCAACAACTTAGGAGAGGGTTTTTATTCAATTGGTCGCACAAGTTTGTGTACACCTTTTTCCCTCATTATCCTAATCCAGGAACCGTTGTGGAAGCAGTGACGCATCTCCACAAGAGTGATTGTGACTACCCTGAAGTGAGATACAAAGCTGTTGTTCTTACTTACTCATGTTCTCCTCAATCCTCAACCTAAGTTCCTGATCAAGGACCAGGGTCACCCCCTCATCTCCTCCACCAACTCACAGCATGGCTTCTGAGCAGCTAGATTACTGGCACCTAGAATTTCCTGCGATATATACAAAGATTCCAGCTATAACACAAGCAGCTCTGTCCACCACTTTCACTTAGACAAGAGATTTGTTTATTAGTGTAGTTGTAGACCCTATACATTTTCAACCACATGAAGTGCTCCTATACGTACTGCAGTTGGCAAACGCTGGCCTTCAAAATTCGCCATTGACAGTTGTCACAGCCATTTCAAGCTCAAGAGTTCTAGTCAGAAATCCCTATTCATTGTGAATCATGCAGGGGTTTCTGAGGGTTTCTTGTGCACCTGAAAGTAACTTTGTTGACTGTCATGATGGAACCATTCAAGCCTATGCACAGTAATGATCTAAGGCTCTTCTGATGGAAGGTTTCCTTCCTTTTAGACATTATTTCAGCTAGAAGCATAAGTGCGTTCCAAACACTGCTGGTGAATGAACATTGTTTCTTTGTCCTAGTAGAAGTTTGTTCAATCACAAGTTCACGCCAAACTATTTTCATATTAATTAAACAGTTACCACTGTTCTTTGGTAACCCAATGTCTTCAACAGAAAAATAATTTACTTTCCAGAGTCTTTAAGGACCCCAAGCTAAAGCCTGTCTCTGCTACGAACATTCCAGAGGCTGGATGGAGAATACATTTTGAGCAAACAGACATAGAGATTGCAATAAAAAAATTGAAATCTTCAAACGCAGCAGGACCGGATGGTCTTACAAATATCCTAAAAAAAAGCACCGGAAGCCTGGACCAAATTTATATCTGAAATGCTTTTTCAAATAGAAAATATGTATCAACTACCTTCGTCATGGACAACAGCAATTATTGTCCCCATATTCAAAAAAAGGGACAAATCAGATCCGAAAAATTACAGGCCAGTAGCTTTACTGGATGTAATTGGCAAATTCACCGACCTTCAACAGGCGTTTGACACCGTAAATAGAGCTAAACCCTCGGAAAAAATGCATGTATGTAAATGTCCAGAGGAGCTCATGCAAGTGACTAAAGCCTTTTAATCTAATACCTCAATCCAAATTAGGCTAAACAATCGAGGTGAGTGTAAAGACTGGAGGGGGGTATCTGTACTCCTGCTCTCTATATGGCAGAGTGGAAGCACTGAGTACCCCAGCCAAGATTCTCTATAGGGTAGCTATGGAAAAAGCAATCAAGGCTTAAGCTCTAAGGAGGTGATGCAGGCTGGTTCTTAAGTACAGTGTAGTCCCCAAGCACCCACAAAGGAATGCCCACACACTACGTTAGTGATAACACAGTTCTTTATATAAATAAGGTTTCTATTATATACACACTTTGTGCTCAAGTTTATCAAAAATGGTAAATATATACAGTCTCAATGTGGTACCACAATTACTCTTGATTCCATTAAAATGCATCAACTGTACTCAGTTCAAATGTCATACAAATCAGTTAATAAAGTGAATGAGCAATAGACATAGGAGCAAAGCAGGTTGGTTACAACAATAGGCAGAATACAGGCCCGTTACCTAGACACAGTTCTGTGTGATGATCCCCCCCCCCACCTGGGCAACCTGTAAATAAAGATATCATACAAGTCCAGTCCATATATTGTTTATATGAGCCTTATTTCCCCTAGAAAGGTTCTATCATCCCAATGTACCTGGAATAACAAGATTCGGCGTCGGGTTGTTGATGGATCCTTCTTGAGCGGCTCCCTTTAAGGCAGGAGCCATGGATCATCGAGATCCCTCGAAGAAATGGTGAACAAAGGTGTTGAGGCAACAGCTTCGGTCCTGGCGGTGCTCGTCGTTGATCGGTCGTGGACGTCCTGCGAGGATGAGGCGTGCGGTGCACCTCGACGGCGATAGTTCGTTGCTGCGAAGAGTCACTGAAGAACTTTTGCCCAGCAAGGGCGTCGTTGCCCGGCGTCTCTACGGTTTTCAGGTGCGGGAAACCCACCAGCAGATGCTCCTCTGCGTGGCGGCGGCGGCCTTGACTTTCTCCGGCGGGTCAAAGCAGTCGACGTGCGGGCGAGAGCATCCTTGGATTCAAAGTGTCTTAATCAGCTGGAGCGTTGCAGCTCCAGTCGTCCACGCCTCAGCGTCAAGTGGTTCCCGCTTCGGTGCGTTTCGGGGCAACACAGCTTCGACAGACCTCCAGTGGGTATAGCAAACCTGCAAACCCTGTTCGACGACGGTGGACGGCTGTCCGGTGCTTCTCTTTGTTCTCCTCAGCGGCCCCTTCTCCGGTTGGCAGCCTGTCGAGGGTCTGACTTCTAGGGAGCTTCGGCGAAGGTTAGCGGTGCACGATGGTCTCTCGTAGCTCGGGAAGAGATCTCCTAGCCAGGTCCTCTCTTGGATCAGTTGCAACTGCACGGCAGCTTTCAGATTGCACTGAAGGTAACAGCAGTCAACCTTTTCTTCAGGCTTGGCTTCGAGGTTAAGCATCAGTTTCGATTTCCAGCAGTGAGAGGTCCCCAGATATACTGTTCTGTCTCTCATTCACTCTTCTGGCTCTCACTCAGGCAACCAATCACTCAGAAGGGCATTCAGCAGCCAGGCAGCCAATCAGGCTCACAGTGCATTCAGGCCATCCTCCTCTCTCTCTCAGACACTCAAAATAAGGAATGTGTATTGGGATAAGTACCCAGCCATTCAGCACTCCACACTGCATTCATACCAATTTTGGGCAGGGCTGTCTTAGTCTTTGAGCCACATACCAGATACTAGACACCCATAACAAGAAGTGCATGTTGGTCACACTCCATTCACCCAGGTCCCACCCACAGGGTGTACACACAACATACAGTCACTGGGAAGGCTCCAGCCAGTCTGGCCTGGACTTCCCCACAATACCATATATGGAACCTCCACCCAACAGCCAGTCAGGGGGAAGGAACAGAGTCAGGGCTTCCCAGGACTTTGGGAAAAACAAGGTAACAGGCAATAGAAAGCAAGAGGCCACAGGGGCCATCTTGTTTCTCTGGTGGGACAAAGTGGTCGACGTTGCGGACAAGGGAGTCCTTCGATTCAAATGTTCTGAGGCAAAGGAGCGGGGGGCTCCGGTCATCAGCGGCACGGCGTCAAGCGGTCCCCACGGCTGGGCAACACAACTTCGACGGGCCTCCAGCAGTTACACAAACCTGCGAGCCCTGGTCGACGGCAATAGACTTCGGCAGCGGCAAAGTCCGGGTGCTTTGCTTCGTTCTCCTCGGCAGTCCCGTCTCGGGTCAGCAGCCTTTCGAGGGTCTGACTTCCAGGGAGCTTTGGCGAAGGTTAGCGGTGCTCGATGGTCCCTCGGAGCACGGGAAGAGGGCACCTTACCAGGTCCTCTCTCGCATGAGTCTTCGACGAATTTGACAGCTTTCAGATCAGCAACAGCAAGTCGTCTTCTTCCAGCTGAGCGTCGAGGATCAGCAGTTCCAGTTACTCTTCAAGTGTAGACACAGCTTCTGAACAATTTCCAGTGGTAAGAGGTCCCCCGATATACTATCCTGTCTCTCATCCACACTGCTGGGTCACACGAAGCAGCCAATCATACAGAAGGGAATTCATGCAGTCAGCCAATCAGGCACACAGTGCATTCAGGCCATCCTCCTCCCTCTCAGACACTCACAACAAGGAATGTGGATTGGGACAAGTACCCAGCCATTCAACACTACACACTGCATTCAGGCCAGTTTCGGGCAGGGCTGTCTCAGTCTTTGTCTCTCATACCAGAAACCAGACAGCCACAACAAGAAGTGCATATTGGTCACACACTCCATTCACCCAAGTCCCACCCACAGGGCATACCCACAACATACAATCACTGGGATGGCTCCAGCCAGTTTGGACTGGATTTCACAAAAACACCATATTTGGAACTTCCACCCAACAGCCAGTCAGGGGGAAGGGACAGAGTCAGGGCTTCCCAGGACTTTGGGAAAACAAGGTAACAGGCAATAGAAAGCAAGAGGCTGCAAGGGCCATCTTGTTTTCTATCGGGAATCAACTGATTCCAATGGCAGGGCCTGGGTATCCCAAAATGAAGGATACTCAGAGCACCTGTCAAATTCAGCATGGAGCTGCCACCAGCCCGTACCCTGCTCTGCGCGCCACCCACAGGTGCCCAAAAACATACTATAGGGGCACAGGGTTGTACCCCCACCCATGGGTGCTGTAAGGGTATCCCATGGGTCTGTTCACCAAACCAAAAGAGAGCTGCACCACCAGGAGTCCCACATGAACTCCTGCGCGGAAAACACGACAGAACACACGATAAAAAGGCAGTAAAGGACAAGGATACGGAGGCCCTGTCCCTCCGATGCATTTCCAGCATCACAAAGGCGAGTCCCTGAATGCTCACACCATAGAGAATACAACCCGCTAGGGAAGAAAGGCCCAAGTCGATCTTGTAAGGATAACCATTATTAATCTCACACACAGATGAGAGCAACAGCAAAGAACTCTGCTGTTAAGAACGCTCTGCTAAAAAAGGGTACAAGCAGAGGCTTAAGAAGAGACACCTTGTCATAGTGACGCAATGCATACAGTAAAATCAAGCGCGGCTGGTTGGTGTGCACCTATACAGGAACCTTTCTGCCCCATAAGGGATGCCAGGTGATTGGTTCCAGCCCAGTTCGTCCGTCTTCCATCACGTGGGTGCTTCATCTTCTTCTCACCGACGAAGGTCAAAGAACAAATTTAACTACACTCCTAACACAATGCTACATTATCATTATACTGTGCACCTGGCAGGCTTTCAGACTGGCATAAAGGAGGTTCTGAAGCACTCTAACCTCCAAACACCCATTTCACTCACTCCCTTCCGTGCCATCCGGCTCGAAGGTCTCCACCCTCGTTTTGCACTATAACGTATCCCTCACAGCTCCTCACAATACAAATCACATGATTGTAGCTCACGGACATGCAATGTCCGTTCTCTTTAAACATTCAAGACTTGTTAATTTGGGATTGTTGGTCAAAGGGCACATGGTGCGAAATGTGCACATCTTCTGCCCAAGTGACAAGTTTGCTTCCAGTATCAGATAAGTGTCCTAACTCCTCACCTGTTTCTTCCTGACACAAAGATGAGGTCCCCTTCTCCTTCCTTTCTTCTCCTCCTTCTTTTTTGTCATCCTTTCCTTGAAGAGGTAAGGACTGTCTCAGAGGGAAGCCACTATGTCCACCTGGACACTGCCGGACTAGCGGCCCCTTCCCCGAAGCAGCCAGACAGGGCAAAAGCCAGTTCAGGCAGAAAACCCCTGGAAGGTTGCAGTGAAGTGAAGATCCAACAAGCAGATCCCGACAGGGTCCCAGAACTAAAGGTAGGTAAAGAGTCAGGAATCCTGTCCTTGTTGAGTAGGATATAGATGTCAATAACAACTCAATCCCAGAACGGAGTATAGTGAACCAGCGTGGTGGAAGAGTACGCTGGGATCCGGGAAAGCGGGAGACCGATGAACCAGAGTACAGGAGGGAATAACTGAGTACTAGGAGAGCGGGAGTCCGGGGAACCAGCGAACAGGAGAGAGGGACAGGAGCACAGGAGGGAGGCAGAAACTCATGGGAACCACGGGAAACCAAAGAGAGGAAAACCCAGCAAAGGAAGTAACGAAAGTAGGAAATGCAAGTAGGCTTAAGCCCCGGTGGAATGCTCTAAGAGTGACACCTGCACTACCGTCTTACCCCTAAGGAAGTCTGGAGGGTTGCAGCACGCCGCATTGAGAGACCTAAATGAAGTTATGCATTCAGGTGGCGGCCATGATGAAAACAACTAGCACGTTGCATCACATTCTGGGATAAGGTGATGGGCCATTATTGGCGGAAGGTCCATCAGCTCCTTAAGCCCCACAGGGAAACAGGTGTGACAGTAAGTGACCAGACCTGTACCAAAAATCATGAACACTTTTACATCCGAAAGATCATATGTGAAATAATTTGCATTGGGGCATGGACAAGACCAACATAAATTCGGTGTATGGAAAGAATATTGTATGCCGGATGCATAACAAAATACATGTTTACCAATTGCCATTTTGGACATTATAGGCCATAACAAATCCCATTGAATAAAGCCAAATGTTCTCTACAAATCTGTTGCTAAGATGGCTAAAGGGTCTTGAATAGTCGCTGCTCTCTCCATAACGACGGGAAGCCTGCAAATATTCATCTTGGTCGTTCTTTTGGGTTAACAGCTGCACTGATCAGGATGGATCAAGTGGGGCAATATGCCTACTGGCCTTGCGGTCAGTATTGTAGCTAAGACCGTGACACCAAGATTTATAAGATATATCGGCCTGTATGAGACACAATCCGTGGGGAGTTTTGGGAATGACGATAAAGTGAGCCCATCACATATCGGGTGGTAATTCGCCTATTGGCCTCCTTGTTTGAAACATTGATAGCATGGGTTTAGTAACAATTTTACCCAATTGTTTCCATAGTTCTATAGGGATTTACTTGACTGAAGGTCTGAAATTGCAGTACCAGCTTATTCTTGGGTAATATCTAGGTCTAAAGCCGCATACTTCTGCACAGTGACAGTTCAAGGCGTAGATCATTAATGAGATCCTCATGAATTGCTTCCTTGGTTTTAGCTTTTGTCTTTTTAGAGGTCTTTGTAATATATTCGGCAAATCATTAGCAATGTCTGCATGCGCCTTCCATTATCAGTAGTTCTAATCTTTATCGTATTCATGACCTATCCTCCCTGATTGTAAGATAGTACTAACTTGACTTCTGATGGATGAATCAAATGTGGAGCATAATAGGAGCTGGATAGCCTTGGGCAGCAAAAGGACATTCCCCCAACATAGCATTTGGCAGTGATATAGTAGGAAGTTACATTTTATCTTTTGTTTAAAAGATATTTTACAAAGGTGATCTTGGATATTGGTCGACATGCAGGAACCATATGAAACAGTTATGGGCATAGGGCAGATTCCCATTATGAAGAGCTATAATTAAGTTGATTAATGCTTCCTTACTAACATCCTAGAACAATTAGTTTATTTTAAGAAAATAATTTCTAATGGATTCCTTCCTCCCATGGATTCTCCATCTCTGATAATCTATCTTCAGCGCAACAGATCTTTGGATATTATTTTGACACAAGATGGGGCACAGCTCCTATACACGCCACTCATCGGACATGACATTGGGTTCAGTATATATCAAAGCACTGTACCCCATGACATCAGTTCCTTTTTTCCATGCACTCTGTTCACTTCAGGTACACCACTACTCGGAGTATTTGCAAATGCCTAATCCCACAAAGGAGTCTGGCTTCAAGCCCTGCATGAAATGCGGCAGACACATTTTGGTTTCTGACCCCCAAAGTATCTGTCTTTACTGTCCGGGAGAGAAGCACAACAACCAGGACTGTGGTTTGTGTCAGTTGATGCATCTGAAAGCTCTCCAGAACCAGCAGCGAAAGACAAGAGATCTTGTACTTGGCCTCAGGGGATGAGAGGAGGACGGAAGATGGGTTCTAGGCCCGAAAGGAGAAGAAAAAGGACAACATCAGGTCCCATTCACTGAGCAGTTCCTCCTGGCATCACTAGTCGTCTTCATCAAAGAAAAGGAGTCGCGCCTCCAAAGACTCCACATAAGGGACTCTGCAGGCACCCTTTCTCACCCAATCTTCCACCCCGATCATTGGGAGGATTTTTGATTGAAGTTGCTTGACCTCTTTGCCAAGGCCCCACAGGTTTTGGCCATGGTGCCACCATCAGGACTCAGCACCATCGGGACCCACTGCGGCTGGACAAGCTGGTAGGGATCCTGATAAGGACCACGACTCCACCTGTTGAGAATAAATGTAGTGAGGGAGGATGCAGCGGTGTGGGTGGTGATGCAATAGGGAGAGAATGGTGAACTGAGAGAACGAGGGTGGTTGACGGTTAGAGGAGGATACAGGAGGATTAGAGGGTTGTTGCTGGAGGAGCATCTCATTTCTTCTTAACTGATGAGTTGTATCAGTGGCAGAAATTACTAAATGGCAAACATACCGGGTCCCATCCTATTCCTGTCCTCCCCTGCAGGGAATCTTGTCAAATGGAAGGAGTGGAGAGAAGGCTTTCTGAAATGTGTTGGCGGTATATGGACAAAACTACTTCAGTGAGCGGAAAGAAGCATTGTTATTTCACTGATTACGTCCTGCAGTACAATTAGTCATGAGAAGGCTGCCGATTCCGTGGTGATGGGCGATATTAATCAATTTGATGTGAGCTTGGCCAAACTCGGCAAGCACTATGAAGTGAAGCAAAACAAGATCTTGGCATGCTAGCACCCAGCTGTCAGGGAACAGGAACAAGGTGAGACTATTGAGAAATTCATAACAGCACTAAAGTGCTGTTTTGGAGATTGCCAAGAGCAGCACCTGCATGACCAATTGATGTTAAGTGCGTCAAAAATAAGAGAATGGAAGAGAGGAGCTTTGGAGGGAAAGGAAGGTTTGAGGGGGTGAATCAAAGAGGGTGAGTTGAACACCAAAGCAAATTATGATGACAGAAATAGTTGCTGAGAAGTGGTTGTGATACCAGAAGTCGAAGTGGGCGAGAACGGTGCTCCCATAATTTTTATTTTTAAGTTTCACTGTTCCTATACTTTTATTTTAAAAATAAACCGTTTTGGAATGGTTTAGTTTTAAGATAAAAGTGTAGGAAGAAGTTAAAACTTGCACTTCAGTGCACTGCACATTTCCATAAATAGCAGTTGTGTTTGTTTGGGGGTTTGGATTGTGTGTGGGAGGGGGTTCAGCGATGGGATTTGTGGGCAGCAGGGCAGTCCAACAGGTAACATAGTTCCCCTAATTCTTTTCGCACACTTCGACCACTGCCGAGGACGTGATAAAACAAAGTCTAAGTTCTCAGAGGAAGTAGAAGTGGTGAAAGGCTTGGGCTCTTCCATAGTGGTAAAAGGAAGGGGAGTGTGGGGCAAGGAGATAAAGGTGGTGGTCAGAGGAAGAGCTGGGAAAGGTGTTTGTTAGAGGAAGAATAGGACGGAAGGAAGGAAGGAAGGAAGGAAGGAAGGAAGGAAGGAAGGAAGGAAGGAAGGAAGGAAGAAGGAAGGAAGGAAGGTTTTGGGAATTAATGGAATGGATGAAGTGAGGGTGATGATACAGCGGTGTGGGAGGGGATGCAATAGAGATAATGGTGAGAAGAGAGAAGGGGGCTGTTGGAAGAGGACACGAGAGGACTAGAGGTTAGTTGCTGAAGGAATTTTTAAATAAAGGCAGATGTTATTGTTAACATATGCATGTACCCCTAAGGGCTCGGGCTGGCTCCTATGGGTCGAGCCCTGTCCCTTCGCTGACGCACTCCATCCTCGGGCATCGGCTGGTTGGTGCTAGCCGCCTCCGCCTCAATGATGAAACACCTCTGACGTATGCTCTGCTTCCTATGTGGGGGTTCCTGACATAGATTGAAGAATGATTCAATGAGGAAGGGGTTGGTATCCCTTTTGGGATGGAACCCCCTGTGCCCTAGAGAAGTGAGAGACTTTCCAAAGGAGATCAACAGGGAGGGAGAAGGGGTGCCAACTTGCAGGAGGCCAGTGGTCTGAACACATCCCTGGAGTTGGACATTTTACAGACGCTGACTCCAGGGAAGTCGCAGGCTCCTTTCCAAAGGCTGGTATCTAAAGTCTTGGAGACACTAGACTTGTCAACCCCATCCAAGCCAAAAGGTCATTTCGAACTTAGACATTTTAGATGAAGGTCCACAGTAAGAGACCTTGCTGCCTTTTGACCCACCAGTAGAATCTCTGCTACTAGAACCCTAGGAAAAGCCTGCCTCCATCCCTGCTGTTGACTGGTACACAGCCAAAAAACACCAGCCAGCACTATCTGACCTGGCCTTTCTGTCCACTGTGAAAAACCTGAGGGTGTTTCACTACTCAATCCCTAGGGATCCCTTATTCAGGTGGCCAGAGAAGGGCCATTGCTATTGGATCCCGACCCTGAAGGTGGACAAGCGAGGGAGTATCTCTTAGGTAGGGGGTCCTTGGGGAGTGGGGAAGAAACATCGGAAGGCGAGACACGAGAGCCCCCATTTCCTTACAACTGTTTACCCCATATTCCCTCTACCGTTATGGGATACTTCAACTCCCATAATGTCCCTCCTTTCTCCTTTCTCCTTTCTGTGTCAGCCCAACTACTGTGACAAGGAAGAGGAAGACTGAGATTAGGAAGATTACCACTAGTAGTATGCAATGGTCGTGTCCCAGTAATGAGGCCAGGTAGGGTCAGGCACCTGGTCATAATCACGCCCACCTGAAACACATTGACGGCTACCCAGAGTATAAGAGGTGGAGCATACAATCACACATTGAGCGAGTTGGAGCCCAAGAAGGAACATGAGTTGGAGGTCGGGCAGGCAGGTGAACTGGGTCTCTTAAGGTCCCTGAAATCTGTCAGCGGAGAACGAAGTGCTGAGATGCTAAGGGCCTGAGAAGTGGAAAGGCTGCAGAAAGCGTGGCAAGTGAGCTGTGTCTCTAAGGAGCCAGAAAGGGGTTGCATGAGGAAACAAACTCCAAACAGAAATCCTTGCACAGTTGCTCGTTCCCCTGGGCGTGCGAGAAACGCAACAAGCAATGAAGAGAAACCTAACCGGTGAGTTCAAAGCAGAAGGGAGCCTTGTTTGTGAAAGGCGCAGGGCGTGAGTGAAATACAATGTTGCAAAACGAGGACAAGCATATGGCGAGAGATGGGATGAAGAGGAAAGCTTCAATTGTCCATTGTTGAAAGAGTGTGATAAACAAAGTGATGGCGAGGCCGTGTGTATGTTTACACGAGTAGAGAGAGACTTTTTGAGATTGTGAATTACAGAAGGCTCGAAGCATAAGCGAAAGTGAAAGAACTATTATGTTTATGGATTCATTGAAGAGGGTCTGGGACCCATAATGAGAATTGAGAAGAGGGTCTGGGACCCACAAGGAGAATTGTGAAAGACAGTGCCGGTGGCACAACCAAGTAAAGATTGTCAAAGACAGTGCCGGGGGCATGACCAAGTGAAGTATAATGTGAGGAGCACGAAAAGTGTAGACAGCCTTAGTAATAGAGTGGTCCCGCACAGGGCCAACCAAGATACTGTGCGTTTACTAAAGTCTCTCTTACTGTGTTATTAAGTAAAGAAGTGCCAGGGGCACAATTGCGTGAAAGCCCACTGACAGAGTGCCACGCACAGGGCTAAAGAATACTATGCGTTTGCGAAGGTCTCTGTCACGTAAACCATTGAAGGATTGCTGAACTGTAGGGGAAGGGAACCCCAGTGTGAAATAACCATTGAACTGTTGGTAAGGGAACCCCCATTGTGAATCATTTGTGGGTTGATGCCGAGCCAGGCGAGGTATGCCTCAGTGAACTGTATGCTGTTGAACTGTGTGAATTCCGAGCCAGGCAAGGGAAGCTTGGAAGAAATAGCCACCCGAGCTCCTAGCAAACTTTTATTATTCAAGCTTGGGGAAGGGAGTATTATCCAACTTCATAGCCATCTTGGCTTTCTTTTGATAGACTGTTTTGATTTGACTCATTTCCTACCACTTAGTTATTGTAAAAGCGTGAGGGCAAGCATAGGTTTGGGATATAGACATTTCTTTATTTTGACTAGACTGACTTGACTAATTACTTTTATTTAATGATCGAGACTACTCCCATTGTAGATTTAGGGGCAGCTAGGAATTCTCTAACCCCCATTCAAAAGCTTAATAAAGGTGTTGAAATTTGTATCTTTGGATCTGTGTCTAACCTGTGATACCATGCATGTCTCACACCATTCCCACTACTCCTGAGAGCTTAGCAGTGCAGGCTATAAATTCAAACCTGAAAATGTCAACTTTTCCTTCTCTTCAGAGAGAGCAAGAGGTTGAATGCATGGGGGAAGAAGGTTTTCCCCTGTATCAGCCTTTCCCTTAAAGTGGTAAATGCATCCTGTGACATGCCCAAATTTGATTTTGGCCTCTGGTCAGCAGTCTCAATTGCAGCCAAGCCCCTAACAGACAGAGGAGGGCCTTGAGGCCCTGGTCCAGGATGGCAAAAAAGCATCCTGGCAGATACTACTGTCGGGACTGGACACGACTGAATGTGCAGGGCATACAATAGCTAAGGGCACAGTAGTGAGGAGATGCTCCTGGATAATCACCTCAGGGTTCACCCGGGACGTGGAAGCAAGGTTCCTGGATATGTCTCGTACTGGGGCATAGGCCAACTACTACTTACAAAGGTTACGGTCCTCTAAGGCCACAGCCAAGTCTTTGTGTCCCGCTAGCAGAGGTAGAGGGGTTTTGCCCTCCACCTCCTATGCCTATCGCGGCAATGTTCAGGAGCCCTTGGGCGAATGGTAACCACACCAAGCTCCTGTGAAGGTGATTTCCTTTATCAGTCCCCAGTGAGGGGCCGTTGATTTCCCTGTCCAGCTCCAACTGGTGTTGCACCACATCCGACGCTTGAGCATTACAGGTCATTTATTTTTATTTATTTATTATGGTGCGTTTCTAAGGTGCTTATACATCAAGAAATTGTGTATCAAAGCGCCAACAGGGCAAAGGGGAGATAACAAGGGAACAAAACAAGACAATGGAATAAAATGACAATGATGAGCCGAAGGCAGAGGGCCAGGCAGTGACCACTTGGTAGGAGAGTGACATGCAAGTACAATAAGTGCAGGCCTGTGAGAGAACACAGGCTAGTGGGTGCCAAAAGGCAAGTGCAAGTGCAAGTGCAGGGGCAGGGTGGAGACTGCAGGCGATTGTACAGAAAGCCACGACCCAGAAGGACACGTAAGGGCCCAGGCCACCAATTTCAGCGACTGTGTGGTGTAGCACGTGAGGGAGAGGGGAAGGAGGAGGAAAAGAGGGAAGTCTTGAGGATCTTGCAGCAATTGGAGAGATCAGGCTCAAGACCGAGAGGAAGGAGGAGGCTGTTCTAGAGGAGGGAGCCAGCTGAGTAAAGAGATCGGCCACCCACTCGCTGCTTAGAGAAGCGCTTGACAAGCAGAGAGCTTTAGTGGGAGGATCGGAGGGATCTGGAGGGAGAGTATTTGGTGAGAGCAAGTTGTAGATGGTTTGTTCACAGGCACCAGACAGCCTTGTGGATGATGCAGAGGGATTTGAATTTGATCCTTGCAGCAACTGGGAGCCAGTGGAGAGATTCTAGGGTGGGAGAGATACGGTCCCTGTGCTTGAGGCCAAGTATAAGTCTTGCAGCCCTATTCTGGATTATCTGGAGGGGATGGAAAGCGGAAGAGGGTAGATTAAAGAAGAGACGGTTGCAATAGTCGAGCCTAGTGAGTAACAGAGCTCTACAGACATTGGGCCTCATTACGACTATGACGGTAGCCGTGCCAGTAATTAATGGCACGTCTGCTGCCAAGGTCATTTTTTTCCGGCATTCGGCAATGGGCAATTACCGGGGTGCCGGTAATTGTCAGTCCCCATTGGGAATGGGGAGCATGGTAGCGCCGGTACCGTTAATAACGGTGCCGGTGCTACCGTGAAGTTCTGCTCGCGGGTGCCGGTACGGCCGCCAAGACAGACCTGGTGTCCGTAATGGCTCCCCCAAACAGAACTCGTAGTTTGCCGGTCCGGGAACTACGGTACCAGCAAGTTTACCGGTACCGTAGTTCCCGGACCGGCAAACTTGTAATGACCCCCATTGAGTTTCTGGGGAAATGTGAGACAAGGGAGGGTATCTCTGAGGAAGTAAAGTTGGGATCCGGGCCTTCTTGTCAAGGTCCAGGATGTGAGGAAGGAAAGAGAGAGAGGAGTCGAAGACGACTCCAAGGTTTCTGGCTTCAGAGGAAGGAGAGCCCATTTATTTATTTTTACTTTTGTGTAGCGCACACAAACCCTGAGGCTTCAGGGCACTGAAGTTACAGATAGCCCGGAGACGGTCAAATACAAATACTTGGACGAATACAAGGGTATACTTTGGAAGTGGGAAATATTTCAGGGTAGATTTCATAAAGGGCTGGGAGGTAGAGTTTGAGTTAAGCGAACAGCCATGTTTTGAGGGCTTTGCGGATGGCCCAATAAGATTCCTCTGCTCTTAGTGCATGGGGGAGGGAATTTTATTGTTTCGCAGCAATGACTGGAAAACTGGACCCTCCTGCTTTGACACATTTGAAATTGGGCTGTACAACTTTGTGTGTGTATGGAGTTCCGGCGGGCCTAGTTGAGTGCGTCTTAGTGATTTGTTGTGTCAGGTAGCATGGTGCGGAGTTGGACATACACCTGTGACTGATGGTGAGGGTCCTAAATGCGATTCTTTCTCGTATGGGGAGCCAGTGCACTGCTTTATGGGCAGCTGAGATGTGTTCGAATTTAGGGATGTTAAGTGCAGCACGCAGGACATTATTTTGGATGGTCTGTAATTTTTTTAGATCATGAGCAGAGTTGCTCACAAAGAGGACATTGCAATAGTTGAGTCTGGTGCCTATCACTGTACGGGCAACTATCAGGGGAGAGGAAGGGTCTGGCAGCGTTTTGCAGTTTGGTCGAGTAGACTGCTGACGAGGAGATTGTATTTACTTGGTGGTTTAGAGACGGAGTGGCATCTAGGTAGACTCCTAAGGTCTTCACAAGACAAGTATTTGGGTGCCATAAAAGATGAACGCTGCATAGGCCCGGTCTATTTTATTTTAGCACATACGAGGGCCCAAAGAGTTGGAGTTTGGTTTTCTTGTCGTTGAGGCAGAGGCTTTGGGTCGACATTCAGGCTTAGATGATAGAGTAGGTAGAGTTCAGAGAGACAGTGGGCCTCATTACGACCCTGGCGCTAATGGGTTAACAGCGCCGTAAAAGGCTGCAGCGCCGTTAACCCATTAGCGCCTGATTACGAGGTCCCTTTGCGGGACCCGACGTTAACGGCTGGTCTACACCAGCCGTTAAAGTAGGGACCCGCAAAGAGACCTTGGTGCTAAGTACGGTACCGCAATTTGCGGTACCGTACTTAGCGCCTTCCCCATTCCCATTGAGCCCTATGGGGCAAAAATGGGAATGGGGAAGGGCCATGGAGGAAGGGGGAATTACCGCCCCGCCAACCTTGTAATGGGGTGGTAATTCCCCCTTTCTCCATGGCGGAGTCGGTAAGTTACCGGCATGGACCATGGTGCTAGTAGCACCATGGTTTTCCGCCTGGGTCGTAATGAGGCCCAGTGTCTTTGCAGTGGTTGCCAGAGAGAGGGAGGAGGATTTACGTGTCGTCAGCGTAGTTGGTATATGCTATGCCTAGGGAGTCAAGGAGGTTGGAAAGTGGCTTGGTAAATAGGTTGTACAAGGTCAGGGAGATGCATGACCCTTGCGGCACATGCATTGCCAGCAAAAGAACTTTCATTACACTACCTTCTAGGAAGGAGGTGATCCAGGAAGCCGCTTCTGGGGAGAAGGAGGCAGCTCTGGTAAGGTGGTGGCAAAATATGGTGTGGTCGACTAGGTCGAAGGCCACAGAGAGGTCTGGAAGGAGAAGAAGGGCACATTTGCCTTCATCCCCAATGTTGTCAATCTGGTTTTTAAGGTCCAGGAGTGCTGATTCAGTGCCATGGCCTGGGCGGAAACTAGACTGACGGACTCCAAGGATGTGGTTTGCCTCAAGGTGTTGCTGAATTTGGATGTATGCTGCTCTGTTGAGTATCTTTAACAGGAAGGGGACAGTGTTGATGGGCTGGTAGTTGTTCGGTGCTGTCGGATCAAGAGAGTTTCTTTTTAAGAGGGGTGGAACCCATGCTTCTTTAAGGCTGGAGGGTACTGAGTTGGTAGAGAAAGAGGAGTTGATCAGGGTCGTGATAAACGGCCACTATTCCTGCACAATCTTTGATGAGGGGGCATGGCACACGTCCCATTTTCACCTCAATGGTTTCAAACTTTTTAGGATATGTACGGTGTCCTGATTCGTAATTGTGCTTAACCTAAACAGGGGGCATCCGGGGGTCTTGGAGATGGGCAGCATTTCTCTGGCGGGTGTGAGAAAGGCTAGTTTTTTTGGTAAGTATTCCTTTCTGAAGCATGTCGGTCTTTAGTAGCATGGCATTTTGTATGCTGGTGCACCAGGCAAGATCTTTGATCAGAGAGGATTCTGGGCGGTGTTAGGCAGAATCCTGTGCAGTGCCCTTAGGGACCACTACACACAATTAAGACTACAGGTGGCGATAGAAGTTTTACCTTTGGTACAAGCCTGTACTACTATGTCATAGCGGTAGCAGTGGCGGAGCAGCCAGGCCTATCTCAAGAGTATATGAGCAGTAGCAGAGATTACACAAAGGGACCATAATTACTGTGACTCAAGAAAACACTGACTCAAGGTTTCAGGTAGAAAAATGTAAGTACATTTATTTTTAAACCATTCGTTATAAACGCAACACTTCTATTAAACTTCATTAAAAACCACACGTTAAATATACTACAACTAACCAATTCACTTTGTACAGTAAGTCTCAGGATAAGTACCCTGTGTTTGAATGAACCGGTGTTAGGCACAAAACACGCTACCGCAAATACAATTGCGATCACTTTTTGACAGTTCGGTCTAAACAAACGTGTATCCGTGACATGAAATGCTACCGGGGTAAAAACACACCTAGCACCTGAGCTACCCAGAGGGAGTTGGAGGCAAAAATCACAGGCAATATTTTGGTTAGGCAGGCAGAATCAAGAAACGCTCAGAGACAGGAGTTCAAAAGTCCTAAGGCCGGAGGCAGGGTCGAAGGACACCGGGGCCAGTTGCCTAAAATCACACGATCTAACAGTTCACGATTCAACGGAGCCAAAAGTACTTCAATATTGTCAATGTTCGGAAGCAAAAGTTATAAGAAGGAGGGAAGACAAGGTCAAGCCTTGGAAATGAAGAAAAAAGGGATTCACCCAGTTTCCTCAACAGAACACAGTACCTTGTTCCAATGGTGCAGCTGGTGCCCTGGCAGTTGTTCCTGTTGGTTTCCCGCAGACCCACGATTCCTGGAGCTTCGTCTGAAGGGGGTCTGCACCACACAGGGATGAGGCCGGCGGCAGCAACACGGAATAAAAGGTGCGCTCCTTAAAAACAGGAGAGGCTCTTCAGCTGGCTATCCGGACCACTACAGCAGCGTGCAGCAATTTCGACCATGGAAGAGGATCCTCTGGCTGTAGAAGATGAGCTGGTTATCCCCACCAAGCTCAAGGGAAGAAGACTCCGGACTGAATCTTCTCTGAGTCGTTGAAGGGCAGATGGCTCAGGACTGCAGCAGGGCTTCACCGGGATGGGTAGTTACAGCAGCCGTCGTTCTCTCCGCTTCTCTTCGGTTCCTTGTAGTTCCAGTGGCGACTTTCTGACTTCTAGCCCAAGAGACCTGCCTTTTATGCAAAAAAAACCCATTCAGGCAGCCTGGCTGTCAATCACCCAGCAGGGGGGTTGTCCAGCCTGGACAACTACCCTTGCCAATCATGACAAAGTGCGACTTGGGTTTCCTTGGATACCCTATGCAGGGGGTGACTACACCCCTCCCTCACATTCAGCCCACCTAGACACCCATGCGCCTTGAGGAGGGCTTCTGGGCAGAAGCCCGCCAAAAGACAGTGAACAAAGAGGGCAAACCTAGTTTGCCGCGCAAAGTAAAACACAAGAAGGACTTTAACAAAAAGAAATGGCGAATAAACCCAACCAGAGCCAAAAGAAAGACGATTTGGTCAAGCGGGTTTATGTTCGAGGCTAATATAATAGCCAAGAACAGTACCACGTTTATCTAATATAATCGTGGTAGAAAAGTTAGGGTAGATACCACTAGCACCAGCCAAGTCTAAATGTTAAAAGAGCGAAACAATGCTCTAGGAGGTATAGATGAAAAAGGATACGAGTTAACCCTTTCCAGTACTCCATGGGAGATGGGGTGTACTGGATCTGTGGTAGATTGACTACGTAAAGTTAATGGTAACTTTACCCTTTTCTGGGGGACAGTAGTCGCCTCAGAAATGGAGTCGAGGGAAGTCTCAAAGACAACCCTGTGCCACGGCACTGAAGGTGCTGTGTGACACACAAAAAGAAGGGGGCTACTGAAGTGGTGTACTTCAGAGTCCACAATCACAAAAACAGATGGAAACACATAGCAAAACACAGGTAAGAGTGGTGAGGAAAGCTCTCTCTTACCAGGTGGAAAAAATAAACCCCAGAGGTCCAGCAAAGCTGCTGGGGGACTCACTAGGTGAGGGAAATTAGCCATAAATGAGAATTCTCCCTAACAGGCGGGCCAGGGCTTCTAATTCCCTAAGGATTGTGAATAGTTCTCTGGTGTCTGATTTGGCATTATTATTATTATTTAACTTTTGTAGCGCGCCATTATGCCCACGGGCCTCAGAGCGCACAAAAAACATAAAAAGACAAACACAACAAAATAGGGTAAAAAAACAGGAAGGGAGAATACAACAAAAGCTGTCTATCTAACCCAGATTAAGATTGAAGATATGGTGCTTGACCAGTTTTTTAAGAGATCCAGTGTACCGGCCAATCTAATGAGTCCTGGTTGAACGTTCCACTACAGTGGAGCCTGGACATCAAAGATTGTGCCACCAAACCTGACTGGCTTGGATCTGGGTTGAAGAAAAGTAGGGCTGTCCGAGGTTAAGGTATTTAGGGCTTGCATCAGTCCGACATTCATCGGCCAGGGTGAGAATTTTGCATGTAATCCGATCTGTAATAGGGAGCCAATGAAGTTTCCTCCTGGCATCAGTGACTTGACTCCATCTTGAGAGATAATGAATGGCCCGAACTGCGCCATTCTGCGCAACCTGGAGCGAGTGGAGATTAGCATGTGAGGTTCCCACCAGCAAACTGTTGTAATAGTATAACTTAGAGTTGACTAGTGATGTGCCTAGTAGAGAAGAGTTGCTGGTTGATGGTAAAGCCACAGGAGGAGCGAATGTGTGAGGCATGAGTCTTCATAGACAGGTCGGCGTCTAGAAATACGCCCAATGTTTTCACACTCATAGAAGCATTAATGTTGTTCCTGGCAATGCGGAGGCTGCCATAGTCTGAATCTAATTTCTTCAGTCGTGGGCCTGATGGTACAATAAGGAGCACAGTTTTCTCACTATTTAAGGCTAGTGAGTTGTCAACCATCCACATTTGAACTGCATCATAAACTTTATTGAGAGTGCCGGAATCCTGCATGTAGTTTCCAGTAAGCTCGACGAAAGGCCTGGTTGTCATTTGCATAGCTGGTATACTGCACACCCAGGTCATCCAACAGACGGAGCAGGGGCCTGATGTAAAAAATTCAAAAGTGTCGGTGAGATGCATGATCCCTGAGGGGCACCGCATGTTTGTAAAACTGGGGAGGAGCTAGCCTCACCAACTGCCACTATGGCAGTGCGTAGACCAAGGAAAGATGAGATCCATGGAGCCACCAGGTCTGAGCAATCTGTCACACTCCTTAATCTGGAGACCAGGAGAGAGTGATCCACCAGGTCAAAGGCCACCGAAAGGTCCATCAGCATCAGCAAGGCAGGATGTCCCTGGTCCACTATGCCAGCTAAGGTGGATTTTAGCATAGCAGTGTCTGTCCCATGATGAGCTCTAAAACCTGACTAGCGTGCTCACAGAATGCTATGTGCTTCGATATGGCCCTTGATATGCGAATAGGTTATCTTGTCCATGATCTTAAGTAGGAAAGGTGCATTTGTGATGGGATGGTAGTTTTTTGCCACTGCAGGGTCGGAGTTGTTTTTTTTTTTTGTTTTTTTTTTAGAAGTGGCATGATCCAAGCCTCTTTCAGGGAAGAGGGTACCACGACCTCACTGAAGGACAAGTTAACGAGTTTGGTTATCCAAGGAACCAAGAGCTCAAGAGAGCCTTCCATGATGTCAACACGGCAGCTATCAACCAGACAGGATTTAGGTTTCATTGCAAGGATAACGTTGTGAATTTCCACCTTGGAACAATGAATGAAAGTAAAGATACTGTTATTGATCTGGAGGAGAGTACCACCCTGACTGACCAATTGATGTGTTCTTTGTCCAGTGGAACATTCCAGAAGGTTCCTGATGGTCTCCCTACGGCCAAGAATTTTGGCTGAGAATTCATTAAGAATTCGGACAAGATTTTTAACAGTTCACTAGAGCTAGAGCGAGCACTTGTGATTCTGGTTTTAAGGTAGACAAATTTAGCTTCAAAGATAGCTATTTTAAATTCTTTCATGGCCTGCCTATAGTGAAGGAGGGATTGAGGGCAGGGGTTCTTACGCAAAACCCTTTCGGGAGACCTTTTGGTACGTATAAGTGTGATGACACTATCACTGTACCAGGTGTTCTTGTGGGTCTCGAGTTTGATTGTTTTCTTCCTCAAGGGAGCTATATTTTCAATAGCAGCATTGATAGTGGCCGTAAAATGAATCACCAGACTGGAAGAGTCGGCGAGGCTGTCTAGAGGCTGAAACAAAGATGTCAGTTGTGCCGAAAACTTCGAGGGGGTAAAAGTTCTGAAGTTTCTGGTGTACTTTACACATCTGGGTAGGGAGTCAATCCTAAACGATGATGCTGGCAGGGGGACAAGTGCATTCACTAAAAAGTGGTCAGACCAAGTAGAGCGTATCATTTCGGGATCGACAAGGGTTATAAGATGTGTCAAAAGCCAATCCAGAGTATGTCCCTCTGATGTGCGTATGACATTTACCCATTGTGAACATCGAATGGTGTGCAGGGCACTGATAAGAAAGAAGGCTTGTTCATCAGAGTGGTCTTCGGCCCAAAGGTTTAGATCACCAAGAATAACTAATGGAGTCTTAGCCTTAGTAATCGAGTTAACAAGTTCTAGGAATTGCTCTTCAAGCAGAGGCATATCCCTTGGGAGTCTATAGATGATCAAGAAGCTCAAAGTGACATTAACATTGATTTTCAGCTTGACTAGAAGTGTTTCACATTCGTCAGGGCTGGAATGGGAGACCATGTGGCAGTTAAGATATTTTTTTAACATAAAGGCCACACCTCCACCCTTTTGGGCCAATCGATCAGACCGAAAAAGCAAGTAGCCTGGTGGAAGAGACATTAGCCCTCATTACGAGCATGGCGGTCTGGGACGTACGGTACCGGTAAGCATGCTGGTACCGTAGTTCCCGGATCGCCATACTATGGGTTCTGCTCGCGGGAACCGTTTCACCCGCCAGGTTTCTCCTGGCGGGTGTAACGGCACCCGCATGCAGAGCACATCGGATGCACCGGGACATGCAGAGTTGTGCCGGTGCATCCGACTTCCCCATCCCCATTCATCCCTATGGGGCAGAATGGGGAAGAGGAGGCCCTTGATTCCGGCACCCAAAAATGGGCAAGTACCGGGTCCGCTGAACTCGGCATGGCCCGGTTCTTGCCCATTCATGGGTGCCGGAAAAAATGCAACTCCGGTGGCAGCCGTGCCATCTTTTAACGGCACGGCTACCGCCAGAGTTGTTAAGAGAGCCATAGTGGCATTGATGTGTATAGAGGAGTTAAGCCATGTTTTGGTGAGGGCCATAACATCGGGGGTAAATTCAGACAGATAGTCGGCAATCTCTACAGCATGTTCAAGCAAGGAGCATGTGCTAAGAAGAGTAAGAGAGAGCATAGGTTTCGAGGTGTCAGTAATGACTTTATGGGGAGGACCCAAGGGGGAATTTACTTGCTTTTCACTTTAGAGGTGGCATGCAGGAATGAAGCAGAGTGAGTACTTACGTCAAAAGCAGCAGTCATGGTAATAGAAGTGAAAGGAGAAACAATGTACCATAAGTGCTACCTGTGAGAAACCAAAGGGTGTCTCACCCACTAGTGCTCGGGACTTGTCATCCAGTGGGCCAGGATACAGCCATCGCTTTTGGATCCAGTTTTTGGGGGTGGACCAGTGTGGGAGGATCACCTGGCTGAGGGGTCTTCAGGGAGTGGGAGGGTGAGGCAACAGATGTGAGATGCGGTATTCCCCCCTTTCCCGTACCCATGCCCTATCCTATCAGGTAGGATATCTTGAGATTTCAACTCCCCCTTCCATACACGAACACTGTCACATGAACAGTGCGCTGTGGGGAAAGACAGACTCACACCCGAGCATTACATTGGACATTTCCTGCTAATCCGGTCAGGCAAAGTCAGGGACTTGACTCTAATCACATACATCTGATACCCATTAGCTCTCCCCACACGGATAAAAGGCGGAACATAGAGACACACTCAGAGAAATGTGGAACGCGAGAAGGGGCAGGACTTCACGGGCAAAGGCGAACCTACTGGTGCAGAGCGACTGGCAGAGAGATGAGAGCAGAGGGTAGAGAAACCCAGGAGATCCCTGCAAGAGGTTGTTTCCTCCGAAGATCCGTGCAAGATATCCGGAGAAGGATAAATCGCAGACAAGGAGACTGCATTGTGTTTCAAGGGTGCCAGTGACCCTCCTGGGTGGATGACAGAGTTGGGGAGGCGAGGCCAAGCCAGTGATAGAGAGTAGCGGAGTGGTCCGGCGAAAGGAGGTAGCCCACTCGAAAGTCTAAGCGAAAAAAAGTTAATAAACTCTAAAATACGCAATGTTCCAGATTAACCCCTGCAAAATGTGAGAGTTGAACGTTTGTGCTTATGATGCTGAACTGCCCAGACCAAGAGACAGGGAAAGTCAAAGTGGGCCTGCGGAGGTCTATAGTAAAAGCCTCACACATTCGAAAGTCTTTGACATCAGGAAAAGGTCAGAGCCGACTTATGGAGGCAGGAAGTGTGATAAGTAGGGAAGGGAAACCCTAAAGAATGTGAATTAATCTTGGTGGCAGGAACCCATGCAAGTGTTGTGATTGCGAAGTCCAAGATCTACTTTGAATCGAGTACTTTTTGGTTGAAAGGTCTGAGTCCAACCGAGGGAGATCTACGTGAACTTTTTGCTTTGAAAGGTCAGAGCCCGACCGGAGGAGACCTGCCTTGAACCTTTGTTGAACTGTGAAAGTAATTTTGAAAGCTGGAATTAGTGACTTTAACATGGAAGGCCAGACGGGCCTCGATCCACGTTTTAAACTGCCTTTGTTTTGAGAACCTGAGCCAGAGTGCGTCATCCTGTCTACGGGGGCTGCCTTACTCCGTGCTGTCCAACGTGGGAAGGAGATCTGACTCAGCCATTTTGATCCTTTACGTTATAACACTGATTTTCCTTTGCATACACATTCCCCTTTACAAACATTTTGTATAGGAGATAGGGCAGGCATTAGGTTTTGATAGTATTAGTATAGGCCATTTTGATTTGACAGAGACTGACTAGAACTGTGTTTTCTTTATTTATTGATGGTAGAGACTACTCCCATCATAGCTATAGGGCAAAGCAGGAGTTTTTCCAAACCTGTAAAATGTAATAAAGGTTTTGAACTTGTACCTCTTTTTTCAGTGTCATAGTTGTGATACCATGCCTCCCTTACATACCAAACTACCGGGATCTGGCACACAGTGCCCACCTTGCGCAAACCGGCAACAACCAGGCTCTCCAAATGCGCTGGCACTAAAGCGCCGCCAACGTGATGAGGGCCGGTGTCGTTGGGAAATGTAGTTCCTTTGAACTACAGAGCTTGCAAGCGGCTCGGGATGGAAAATCTAGCTGCAAGACGTGCAGTACTGTGGAGAAGAGCAGGGGAGGCAGAGTGAGCAAACTCGTGAGTCCCTGCTACTTCAGATCTAGAAGTGGCTGCACAATATGGATACAATTGAAGGATCAAGGTCGCAAAGAAAATGCAGTGCTTACTGCTTGGTAATTCAAAAAAATTAAGTAAAAAAAATTAAGTGAAAGTAAAACAGCATAAAAGTGCACGATTCAGATGTTATAACAAGCAAAAATGCAATCACTAAGACTGATCAGAAAGAGAACAGTTCACACATACACTAGTTATTCTAGTGTTGAAGGTGGAGGCTTTGGATTGGGTGATAGCAGGTTTATATTGTTTGGAGAGCTTGGTGAAGTTTTGCTTTGAGTTAGCGGAATGTTTTATTTTCCTGCTAGATTCAGCTAGTCTTTTTTTTAGTTCTCAGCTCTTCGAGGTCCTGGGTGTACCAGGAATTACTGTAAGCTGCTGGTATGACTTTTGTGGGCTCTAGGGGGGGCAATGGTACAGTTTTGGTGAAGAGGTTGACTAGGATTTTAGGGTCAGAGGCGTCCAGATGCTCTAGATTGAGATCCTCAAGGAAAGGTGAGAAGCTATCTTTGGTTAACTTGCAGGAACAGCGAGCCAGAGATGATGGTAGCAGCTTGGTGGGAGGTCTGGTTTGCGGACTGAGAGGGATAGTCAAGACAATGATGTGGTGGTCTGACCAAGGACAGGGAGAGTTGAAAATGACAGAGACATGGCAGTTGAGGTCAGCTAGCCAGTCCAGGGAGCGCCCTTTGATATGTGTAGAGTTGCCAATGCGTTGGGTGAAGCCTAGAGCAGTTGGGGAGTTGGCTAGAGAGGGGGCTAGCAGGTCAGAGGGGTTGATAAGGCCCAGGTTTAGGATCACTTGTGATGAGAGCTTTAGGTTGTCTCCTATGATGTGGAGTAGGTCTTCTTCAAATGTCGGTCTAGGGCCGGGAGGGCGGTAGACTAGATGAAGGGAGATGGTGTTAGTCGGAGAGGTAGTCAGTTTAAGTGAGAGGATGTCGCTGTTATCATTTAGATGTGTTGAATAGTCTAGTGTGTAAGTGAATGTTGGCTTTGAGCGCGACTCTGCCTCCTCTGGAGTTCTGTCTGTAACTCCTGAGGATATTGTATCCTGGATGGATGGCGAGGGATAGTGCCGGGCCTGATGCTGAAAATCAACTTGTCTCAAAGTGGCATAGGCCATATGAAATATTAGAGCGAACAGGGACCTGTACCTATAAAATAGCCCAACCTGACAGGAAACGAAGCACCCACCTCTACCATGTGAAACTCTTAAAAGAATGGAAAGAAAATCCATCCGCAGCCACTGCCACGATATTGTCTTGTTTGGTACCAGAGGGAATTGATAATTTCAAATGTATTCCCCAAGAGCTATCTAGTCAACAACAAGAAGACTTAAAAGATTTAGGGCATAATACTGGGGTTTGAACTGCATCCTCGTGCTAGAGAAGCCAGGGACTGTGCTAAGCTCGAGTGTGCTGCCTTGTCCGGTGCTGAAAACGTGGGGAAGGGAAGCCAATGGCTTGAATATCCTCACATACTTATCTTTTGCCTAACATTATTTCCTACACTATTTGTATTTAGAAGTAAGGATTGGCAATAGGTTTATTAGTATAGGCCCTTTTATTTGACAAGACACTGCGTTATTATTATTTGATGGTCGTAGCTTTCTCCCATCTTTAGATTTAGGATTAGATAGGTGTTTTTCAAACCCAGTTGAAGTTCAATAAACACCGTTAAACTGTGATCACTTGTGTCTGTCTTACTGTTTGATACCATGCCTTCCTTACAGTGGCCAGTGCAGTGCAGAGGGCCTGGGAGGGAATTGGCATTTTGGAGACTGCAGAAGGATTGGCTAGTTGCTTGAAGATTTTAAAGAGTCAAGCCATGTTGTTGGATGCTCCACAGACGCGCGCCTGGATGTAGGCCCTCTTCTTTGAACAAATGGTGAGACGGTATTGCCTTTGGAGAAGGCGGCAGGCCAGTTTTTTCAGAGGATGAACTCGAGGTCTGCCACTTCGTTCAGCAGCTCTGCACTTGCATTTCAGGTCTGCTAGGTCAGAATCGTACTAAGTCACCAGCGATATTGTCTCCCTTTCGTTCAACACCCTCCAGACCATTCTCCTTCTAGCCCTCTTTTGCCTCTGGCTTTTCCTATTGAAAGAGGTTTGTCAGCTTCTGGTGAAGGACACAACCGAACTGTACTCCACTTGCAACGATCAGGTAGAGCTTGGTATTCAGTTTACTCTCTGGTTCCGAAGAAGATTGGTGGCTTGTGTCCATCCTGCATCTGAGGCTTCTGAATGTGTCACAATGACAAATTCAAGATGGCGACTTTGGCCAAGATCCTCCAAGCCCTCGATCGACAGGATTGGTTGCATTCACTGGATCTCCAGGATGCCTACTTCCATTTGTCAATTCACCTCAAGTGCAGGAACTATCTGAGATTTTGTGGGTCATTGCCATACCAGTTCAAAGTCCTGCCTTTTGATCCGTATTCAGCACCCAGGGTCTTCACCAAACAGCTTGCAGTGGGCTTTTTCTACCTGTAGGCAGTTCTCCCCAGGCATTAGCACATCTATTTCATACGTGCAGCTTGTTGCACTGCTTGGGCATCTCCCAGAACCTCAAGACATCTCGGGTTTTGTTTTGCAGTCCCAGTCTCTCCAATGTATTGGTGCTTTCTTTGACACTTATCTAAGCTGAGAATTTCCTCCCTGTGGACCTAGTGACAAACATCTTCAGCATGGTACAAGTCCTCCAATTCCAGGAAAAGGTTCCTGCTTCACCCTTATTCCTTATTGGGTCTCATTGCCTCCTGCATTCTGATGGTTCCGGAGGCCCAACTGCACATGAGGTCACTTCAGTTGCTCCTCCCCTGCCAGTGTTCTCAGTTGCAGACCTTTTGCAGGTCTCAAGCAGAGTTTCTTGAGACCTCACGTTTTGAGCCCTGTGAGATATGCTGATGATGGCAGTGCTGCTTTGGCAACGTTGGCCTCAGCTAACGGTGGTCACTGATACATCCTTGAAGGGTTAGGGCGCACATCTGTTGGATCTAACAGTGAGCAAACTGTGGTCTCCCTCTAAATCTCTGGGGCACATCAACTTGCTCGAATAGAAGGCTATCGGGTTGTCCTGGTTGCCTTCCTCCCCCTGTGAAGGGCAAGTGTGTACTGGTGCTGTCGGACAAAACAGTAGCAATGCACTATCTCAACGAGCGAGATGGTGTGGGCTACTTACCTCTGTGCAGATAAGCAATGGGACTGTAGTTCTAGGCTCTGGAGAATGACAGATCTCTGACAGCGGCCCATCTTGCTGGAACATAGACAGATTCCTTGAGCAGCCAGACCTCAGCCTCTCAAGAGTCGCTTCTCTGCCAGGAAGTTCTGGAGGAGCTCAGATGGACCTCTTTGCATCATCAGGAACAGGAAGTCCAAGTTGTTCTGCTCAGGGAATTTCTTTCTTGAGTGTGAGCTCTGGGGGGACGCACAGAAGGTTGACTGGACGTTCGACCTCCACTATGTATTCCCACCGATCCTTGTAATTCTGCTAGCTCTCTGTACATAGCCACTATCTTGTTTTTCAAGAGGATCGTTGGGCAAGATTCTTTCATCACAACTCCCACTGTTAACGCAGTTTTTGCCAGATTTGTGTGATCACTTTCTACCATGCAGTTTGTAGTTTCGGTGTGGGATCTGGATTTAGTGTTGACAGTGCTTTTGGATGCTTCATTGGAGCCCTTGCATTCATTTCCTCTTGACATAATGTTCATTATACCCTGCATGTCAGAACCTAACTTTCAAAGGCAGTCTAAATGCTCATTTTTGGCTGTGGCTGGTTTTGCTGCAGAGAATAGTGCTGTAACTGAAGCTAAGCTCTGGAGAAAGTTGGGTCTCTGTGCTTTAGTACACTATAAACTACTACCCCTTTGCACCTGACAGTCTAACTATTGGACAGCAACATTTTTGTGGGTCCAACCTCTGGGTGGATCTATGTACCAGTGCGCATTACCCGTGTGTGTATGATCGACCTTAGATGTTATCAACATCTTCCCTACAAAGTTGTATTACTAAACCACCAAGAGTTTGCACTTGCAATGTAATGTCTTGTGGCGGATCAGAAGGAGGATGCAGACTCTGATTTTCCATCTTCTTGAAAGTTTTATTAACTTAAATAATAAATACCTACCTTTCCCTTTACTAAATGTTTTCCCTAGCTAACAAAACAAACTAAGGTGTTCGTCAGTGAGAGTCCAAATCAGAATCTATCCAACGTCCATACTAACCTATTCTAACCCTACCACTATTATAATCAACACAAGCAGGATAATGACTCCCTTCTCTTGAAGACTCTTTTCACTACAATCAGTTCAGTAAATTATCTCAAATAGTTGCTAGCGATTGCTTTTATCAGTTCATACAGTTCTGTTACAGGATTGCTCAGTTCCTGGTTCTTCTTCCTTAGATAATTATCCTCTTCTTCCTTGTTTGTTCTAGACTTATTTTACTTGGAGTTATTCTTCTCTTTGTCCTTGTCTAAGGTAGTTTTGTTGAACAATTTAAAGTTTCTCCTGGGCTTCTCTGGCCCTTGATACATAACTCATACTCTCTGGTTTCTTTTAGGCCTTTGCCCTTGTTCTCTAATTCCACCTTCTGTTCAGGCTTTCCTTTCCTATGATATTCCTCTTCTTTGGTTAGACCTTCTTTGTCTGTTTCAATCTCAATATGGACATTCCAATCTTGAGTTTTGTTCCTTCTATTATTTTGTAGTATGTCGAGACTTTCTTCTTGACCGGGACGAGTACGAACCCTTCCATAAAAATCCTCATTCACTTCATTCCATGACGACCTTTATCTCGACTGGGACAAGTATGAGCGTTCCAGTAATGATTCTCTTATGCCCCCCCCCCCCAGGTCTTCCATGTTCCCCGTTACTTGTTGTGTTCAAGGATAGCGTCATCGTGTTTGCTCTTTGGCAGGGACTTGCTCACCAGCTTGTTAGATTGGCCCCTTGTGATTTCTCTGTTTCTTTGTGTCTCTCTACGGGCGGATTCACCAGTATTTCCTATGCCGGTAGGTTCTGCGTCAGATATAGCGGAGTGGTATCTGTGTTTTGTCGAGGAACCTCTGGTCCACCACGGCTCGGTTTTAATCACGTCACTACTTGGCCCTATCTCAGGATAAGGATGACTTACATCCGCTTTGGCTTCTCTCTTCCTTTTGGTTTCTCGACGTTGCACGTCTAACACAGCAGGTTGCTTCCTTTCAATCATAGGACGCTGCGTATTGAGTCTCGTTTTCGCATACACTGGCAAGAAAGTTTGTAATTCACAGGCTTAGTTTCTCTCCTCCCTCTTTAGTCTCCTCCCTTTCTTTTATTACGTTGCCGTGGGTTTTCCCCGGTGGAATCTCGTATTCCTTTCTTTGTGTTTGTTCTGTCTTCTTTATTCCTCCACAAATGGGCTTCGTCTCAGTTGTAGATGATTTTCCTTGTAAAAGAGAAATCAGAGTTTCTTAATGGCAATAAAATGTGTTAGCGTTTTCTTCATACACTTATTTACTGGAGGTATTTGAAGTGCTATGGTTGGAAGGTTTCTTAGGGAGTTCCTTACATAAATGGCAGTGCTTCTCCATACATGGCCCTGCTCCCCCTTAGTGAAAAGGGACAAATTCTACGTATTCCTCACACTATTTAATACTCATAAATGGAAACCCATTAATAACGCTCTTACTCTCTTGTTTAGAATGTATATATATTTATTCTCATGTACAGATACTATATGAGCATTAGAAATAGAATAATCAAACAATATACAGTGCCTACTATTAGCAATAACGTTGTGGAATAGATGCCCAACATCCTACTCTTCTAAACTGTTAAAAAGGTACCTACTATTAATCATAGATGTGTATGTAGCCAGAGTGGCCCAGTAAAACTTAAAATGATACACACAATTATGATGCTGTGGATTGGCAGGTGAGATTAAATGGATCAACCTCTGGATAACCCATTAGGTGGAAATGGTTATAAACCTGTCAAAGTCTATTTCTTCTTTGGGTAGTTAACTAAGAACTAGGGATCAAACAAGATTACAGGTAAAACATTTCAAATCCCCTGCAAAGGATTCCATCCCCAGCAAATGCTTCCTCTCGCCCTTCCTCTGTGCTTTGGCGGATCAACTTATTTGGGTCAAAGAGGTACGAGGAGCAACACAGGTTATATAGGAACACTGTATTGCAACTCTGTACCACCCTAAATTCCAGTGTTACCAACACAGGGATGATTGAAAGGCTAACCTAACAAGAATGCACCATTCTATTGTATTCGTCATATATATATAGCGCCCTTTCCCAATTTGTATGGCCTCAATGCGCTTTGTGGTTGGAACGCCCTTGGGAACCAAAGTCCATGTGTGGGAGATTCTAAGAGTTAATTTTTAAGATTTGGTTGTGCATTTTGGCAGGAAAGGACTTCGGTGGGCTGGCTGGGCTCCAGTAATCAGCCTGGAGGTCAGGCACGTGGACGGGTGGTGGTGGTGGTGGTGGTATAGGATAGGTTGCTAGGGGCTTGGGGGAGGTTGGGGGTGAGAGAGAGTGAGAGAGTGAGATCTCAATCTCTAAATGGATGGGGAGCACTCACCTAAGGATGGGACGAAGCAGCAGGACCCGCTTTCACTGTGTCTCTTAATAGTCCTCCCATGGAAAAGAAACATTTATGTTTTTTTTAAAAAGGGTAAAAATATTGGAAAAGACAACAAAATGTTAATTTGAAAACATTGACAAGCGGACATTATTTAGCCCTGTCAGCAGTAATACTGTCTCATGGTGAAGGCATTTGAAAGCTGTTTGCTGCTTGTTTCCAAGGAAGGTCAGCTTTGTAAATTAGTTTTGCTTCCAAACTATTCAATTGAGCATTAAAAAGGAGAACTTGAGACGATTGGTTAAGTTCAATTTTTAGCCCTCAGCACTAGAATTACTGTCTTGCCCTACTCATTAAAGCTGCTTACTTTTCTTTCCTGTCAGGTTAAGATCTTGTGTCTCAGCAATGTCCCCCTGGCCCTGCTCCTTCCTGGCTCAGAGGCCCACCCCTGTTTCCCTGTTAGACAATCACATTCAAACAGATAATGTTGCTGGTGCTTTATCTTATTCCAAATATTGCGCATGTTGGCGAATTCTTGTGCTCTTTCTTGCTTATGTCTTACAAATAATTCTGGAAAATTGTTATGGACAATGCAATAACATTACTGATGAAGTCCCTAGGCGCTCATTTAAGCAAATCGAGATTGTTTTGAAAACCAATGCAGCAACATTGACAATGATACTAGAAAAACGTGTTACTTAGGTTTGAAAAATAGTGCTTGCAAGTTGCTGAGTGAAGTTCAATAACAATATTGATAAAGTGACCAGGCGCTCTTTAAAGCAAATCACGATTGTTTTGATAACCAATGCAGCAACCTGGACAAGGATAGTGGATAAACTAGTTACTTATGTTTTAAAAAAATAATGCTTGCAAGAAATACTTGTATTGTCTAAACACATCAAGCTTTTTGGTTTTCAGTGAGCACATTAACCTCATTAATGCATTCTGAAAAGTTTCAGTAATGTTCTGTATATTTCCTATTGGGCTTCAGCGGAGGATGGTGGCAAAGTCAATAGTTGGAATGCACATTTTGGAAATGTACATCTGTCAAAGCCAACAGGATTGTTTCATTTGTGGCTAGAGGCTGATGTGACCTGGCTTGGATCTGTTCATATTATAGCAATGTATATTGCCATTTATGCTGCTCTTAGATTGCTCCTCCTTAAGGGGATTTTCCTAGTTGCCATCACCTCCACTAGGTTGGTGAGTGAGGCTCATGCGTGGGGCCTCATCAGAAGTTGGGCAGTAGCCCGGCGGTGAATCTGCAGGGATACCGTCCAACGTAAATAGCATTTCGGCAACTCGTATAGCGCCGGATCCTGAGTTGTGGCAATGCTGTTAGGCCCCATTTTTTTTTTTTTAAAGTGTCCATAGGACTCTATGGGGCAGTATCAGTCTATAAAACGCTATTACGGCCGGTGCTAATAGTGCTGCAGTAATGCCACCCAAAATGGCCGGAAAGTGTCAAGATTTTCCTCCAGCTAAAAGGTGGAGGTAAATCTGCAACTTTCCACCCAAACTCTGAATTGGGCGCAGCGGTAATACGGCAGTAATAGCGTAACCAACACATTTTTACTGCTCAGTCCAACCCCTGATGAGGCCCACTATCTGTTAATCTCCCAATTTGGTTTTCTTAAGAGACGGTGACATTGAGAGTGAGACCTTCCTTCCTTCTGAAGTTGGTCTCAGATTTCCATATCTCTCAAAAGATCCATCTTCCAGTGTGTTTACCTTGCATCACCGTTCAAAAGAAGAGAAGCGATTCCATTGGCTGGGCCTGGTGCAGGCATTCAGCTACAACTTTGCATGGACAAGTGACATTAGGAAAGTTGACCAGAACTTTGTGGGCTAAGCTTGTGCCATTGCTGGCAGGGCTGCGATTAAACTGACCATGTCAAGGTGGATCGTTATCTGCATCTCGGAATCCTATGATCTGACTGGGAAAGATATGCCTGAAGGTCTTGGGTATCATTCTACCCGAGGTCCAGCTGCCAACTAGACAGGGGTCCCTGTTTTGGACATTTCTCAAGTGGCTACATGGGCTTCTCAGCACACGTTTGCAAATTATTACTGCTAGGATTTCCTTTTAAGACAGGGTGCTCGCTTTGGCAGAGTAGTCCTCCAGAGTTTTCTGGTTTAGTGGTGTCCTCTTGCTCTTTTATCTCCTCAAGATCTAGGTAATGCTAAGGGAAATAAACCTTTAGAGGCTCTGCGGTCCCTCTGCAACAGTGTGCTAGGGGGAAAAGATGGAACTCTGGTAGTGGGGCGCATCGCCTCAATATATGCCGGCCCTGCTGCCATGTCCACTGCGTGGCGCCTAGAGGCCGTGAGCGGAGCTGACATGGAGCCATGCTGTGCCCCCTGGTCCAGGTAATGTCACTGAAGTTCAGAAAGATTATCATAGATGAGGAATCCATGGGAGGAACATCCATCAGAAATAACATTCCCGAGAGTTAAGTAATTTGTTCTTCAGTTTCATGACAGCATAAAAGGTAAGTAGTCTCATTAATCAGTTAGAGGCCTTTCTTCCCCTTCAACTGTTTTTTTATAGCTCAGTGTCTCATAATGTGAATGCTGTCTTTGGATATGTTTTAGTTCATCAGTTAGACCCCAAGACTAATCAAAATATATTTTGCAGCTGCTTGAGGAAGCGAAACTCAAGGGAGAACATGAACTAACAGGCAAGAAAGAAAAACTAATGATGGAATTGGAAAAGCTTTCACGCCGAATGGAAGAATTTGCAGAATGCTCAGAACTGGAAATGATGACACAGGTTTGGTGCATTTCTGTCATAGTTTGCTCTCAAGTATTTAGATAATTAGATAACACGCTTCCTAGAATGTGTTACATCCACAAAGTGGGATTTATACCCACACACCCACCCTTACTTACCCAATCACCAGTGCCTTACAGAGTGCAAAAGTCCTTGAATATAGTGAAATTGGAGTGCTGTGTATCAGCATTATTCACATGGCGATATGGTGTTTGTTGCATCGGATGTGCGCATAAAAATGTGAAGAAATAACTTGTTTTAGACCCTTGCTCACAGCAGTGATCCTCCAGTTAGTCTTGTGGCCATATCGATACATTTAGGCCGACTATAACTCGCAGTTCAAAACCACACTGCATAAAATAAATGTTTTTTTTTATTAGTGCACATGCTTTGAATCAAATCTTACACTCAATCAGCATTTCATTGCCGTACATAAATAATCACATCATAAAACATTAAAAACAGTATCATATTTAACATTTATTTTAGCATCACAGTTGCCCCAAGCAGATCAATATGGTATCTAAATTACACCCGTTTAGATATAAAGTTAAATCTCTGTAAACAAAACATGTCAGGGCATATATAAGGCCTAGAGGATTGCTTTGACAAATCCTGGCCCAAAGGTTATCCATTGAGACAAAGGATTTATCATGAATAAAGTCACCAAAACATAAGCTGTGTACATTCTTAATGGCAGAGCCTTCCATGACCACATGTTTAATGTTCTCAGTGACAGTTCCGCAGAACCTAGATGACGAATCGATCATCTTCCCTTTAGATCAAATACACATTATTTCACAAGTCTTCAACAGATTAAAATGACATCTCATAAAAGGTTTCCTTAAAAAAGGGGAGGGTAATTGATTCATATAGGCACTGCTCTCGCCCAATTTTTGTGTTCACTGGCAACATTGGAAAAAAGTATCAACAATTTAATATTTTCACACATTTCATACCAGTCCTGTTTCAGTATTTTTTTGCTCTTCCCCCATCTTGCATCACATGTTTAATTGACACTCCTTTATCGGCACATATTTGTTTAATATTCCCCACAAAACTCAGGTTACACTGCACAACCATTTTACTAATTAATTCATATAGTAAGTTGATAGGGGGCCACCTTAAATTTCTATACAATAACATTCTTCTCCATAAGAGGTTGAAATTCAAGGAATTCAACCCCATCTCAAAACGGATCACTCCCATTGGAAAGCAATTCTGCAATCCTAGTGCGTGTCTCCAGATCAGCCCTTCAGTTTTGGAAAAATCATATCCAACCAAGCAGTGGAGAATTTCTAGCCCATATTCGAGCCGCCATTACCTTCCTTTCATAAGATTTCACAGTCGGCTACAAAGATTTCCCATACCTTTTGTCCAAATACTGCTTTTGAGCCTGCATTTTACAAGCCTTTCTTTTGAGTTTAGCAATAAGTGTAGTTCGATTACCACACAGAGGTACCGTGAAAGCCAAATACTTGAGGGCATTCACAATCTCGATCTTATTATTATGCAACCACCATTTGTAACACGGTCCCTTACTCTTAACCATAGAAAATTGTATAATTTTTGTTTTTATAGTGTTAATGACTAGATCATTTTCCATTTGTGTAGTTCTGAAATGCAGGTAATTTTCTTTGCAACCCAGTTTCCACTGAGTCAAGTAGGATCACAGCATCTGCATAGAATAATCAATATATGTCCACCCTGTTACCCTTAGAGGAGATAAAGGCAGCCTCAGCCAATGTTCTTCCCATGTCTGCAGTATACAAATCATATAAAGTGGGCGCAAGGATAGAACCCTGTCTAAGCCCTCTACTCGTCGCAATAGGTTTCGAGGCATGCCCTTGTAGATTTAGTTTCACTTGTAGCTTGGTATTAGAATGAAGCTGTACCAGAAAATGGTTAGGCAACCCCCAATTTAATAACTTTGACAACGTTTTTTACCCGATTCACTGTCAAATGCCAGTGAAAGGTCAATGATGGCCAAGAAGACTGAAAAAGAAAATGATCTTTTTATTGTTTTCACAAATACAATTCACAGCTCTCCATACACATTTTGGAAAAGCAAGTTGTTTAACCATGTGAATCATAACATAACCTTTCTGTCCCCCTACCCACCCCTCCCTCCACAACCAATAACACAACCATGGGTAGTTAATGTCCACAGCACCCCTACTTCCACACATATCTCACAGCCGTAGAGGACTGGTGCTCTTTTTACAGCTCAATGTGGTTCTCCACCATTAACAACATTCGGAAGGGCCTTTTCACCCACTCCCCCACTGACCCCCTATTTGCCAATAGGCGTTGTGCTTTATCGTGGAGCTCCAGTGTCTTCAGTATCCAAACATTTGCTTAAAAAACCTGATAATTTCTCTTCCAACACTGAGCTCACAGCAAGGCACCGCCGTCATTTTTTTCTTCAGGTAAAAGTCCTTAGCCTTTGCAACCCATTCACCCTTCTTTGGGAGTTTCTCTTACTTCCAATTCCTAGCCAGGCATGCATCAGCAGCCAACAACAGGAAAGGAGCCATGTGGGGCAGTACCTTCCCTCTCGCCCCCTCCCACTCCATTCCAAACAGCACCATCATGGGATCCGGACTCCGTTCCACTCCCTCCACCTCCTTGATCCACCCCAGGACTTCCACCCAGAACACCTGCACCTTCCAACAGCCCACCACATATGCCAGTAATCCACCCTTTCTCCACAAGCGCGCCAGCAGAAGGGGCTCATAGACTGGAACATCCGAAAGAGCCTCAGCATGTCATATTGCCAGCGATGTAAAAGTTTCACTCTGTGCATTTTATATTGACAGGCTACAGAGGTTTTAAAAGCTCTCCGTGATCCTCCAACTCTTTCCCCAGATCCCTTTCCCACCTTGAGCGAAGTCACTCCAGACTACCTGTCCCTGCCTCCGCGAGTGATGCATATAACTGAGAGATTAGCCCTTTCATGTCCCCATGTGTGTCCATGATCTTTTCTGTCCTGGTGAGCTCTCTCTGGACTGACCCCTTCCATTTTTCGGCAGTAACAACCCTCTTCAAGCATAAGTATAGAAAAACCGACAACTTCCCAATACCCAAAGCCGATTCCAGCTCTTGGATCGTAATGAAACGTCCCCCCAACCCGCAACTGTCCAACTCTGGCCAGCCCTGCCGCGAACCATGCCTGATATCTCCTCGGCTCTGGGATGTCATCCCGCACCAGAGGGGCCCAAAGATGGCCCAAAAGAGAGGTCCACGTAGTTACCCCATTCAACCCGGGTCTGTGGCTCAGTGGACTAATGTATCCACTACAGGGGCCTGAGTTTGACCTCATGGTCACAGGTTCGAATCCTGGCAGGTCCACTCAGCCCTTCATCCTTTTTTTTTCGAGGTCGATAAAATGAGTACCATTAAGTTGGGTAATAATAAACATCTGTTATTAGCGCCAAGATGCCCCTTTGGGGGTGAACATCTGCTTTACAAATACGCCTGTTATGTTATGTTATGTTATCCCCGGCTCACGCCTCCAAATTTCCCACAGTACTCCCAATATAGGGTGTTCTCTATTTTTCTAATTTAAATTTGTTTATTATTAAAACAGTGACCGCATCCAACATCGTTATAGTACTATAAATATCACACTAGGACAATGTTACTTGTAAGCTAAACATACTGCAACATATTCTGTGGGTAAAAGGCTTATGGCACACATTCTCAGAGTTCTCATTCAGGTTGTGAAATAGGTTTTTAGCCCCTGTTTACTCCACAGGGCCGGGCGGATGGGTCTATAATAGTGGTGCGGGTATCACGACTGTCAGCTTGAGGTATATAATTAACAGTTTTGCTCCTGTTTATCTCACAGGAATAGGCGGTTAACTTGACAAGGGTGATGCAGATCAACACCTCCGCATCTGAATCGGCCTTTTCCTTTTTCAAAAGGTTAGTCTCCTGTGGACTGTGAATCAGTTTCATTGCCTCCCTTTTTACGGAGGACGCAGGTCTGTGGTTTTCATTAGTTCGTTCCACATTTGTCCCCAGTCCATACTATTGTCTTCCTCTGTATCCCCCGGAGCCTGATTTCTAAGTAGCTCCAACTCCGCCATCCCCCATCGATATGTCTTTCAACCAAAGCTGAGTTGATGGGCCTTTCGGGTCTTTCCAAGAGTTTGTTATTCTGTGCTTGGCTAATATAAGTAGGAAGGATGCTCTTTTTCTATTAGACTTCGTTCGTTTGCCCCCTGGTAGTATCCCCCATAGGCACGTTTCAGGTGTGCACATGCATTTGCTGTTGGTCCAGGTGTTAGTCTTACGCACCATCTCTTCCCAAAATGCTCTAATCACCTGGCAATCCCATGTCATATGCCAGAATGCCAGAAGCCCGCAGTGACCGCCTTACATCTCGGATAGGTGCGTGGGTTAATCGTGTGCATTCTGGATGGTGTCATATATACCCTGTGGGTGAAGTTGTATTGGATGAGTTTGAACCTGGCATTTCTTGAAACCTTACAGGTTTGTTCCCATATTTTGACTCACTGTTCCTCGGGTATCTCTCTCCTGACATCCCGTTGCCATTTTGCCTTTACAGCCAGACACAGACGTTTCTTCCTCTCCTTCATCAACTGGTACAATCGTGATATCAGGCCCCCGCTGAGGGTACTATGCAACATCTGGTGCATCAGGGAGCTGTTTTCTGGTTCTACCGGAGTTTCCTCCCATAGGTCAGCTATTCTCTTCACTATTCGGGCATAGCTTAGTAAAGCCCCTTCAGGCATGTCATAAATGAAATTAAATGATATTTTATCTATATCGCGCTCGTACATAAGTGTTTCAGAGCGGGACCAGTCAAAAGGGAGGGGAACCAGAGAGAACAAAAAGAAAACAGCGATCTTACTAGGCCCAGTGACATTTAAGAAAGCGCAAGCGCATGGAAAAAGGGGGAAAGTGCATGGAAGGGTGGGCGAGTGCGGAACAGAGGAGAGAACAGAATAAATAAAATAAATAAATAAATAAGGGCAATAAACCATGATAATGTTGCCAGCAAGTGGCAGGTGAAAGTTAGTCAGATAAGGCATATCTGATAAGTGTAGGAGAAAAGTGGGTGGGGAGCTGTATGGGTACAGATACAGAACCCCAGTGCAAGGGGCGGCCCGGAGGCAGTGCAGGAGGTTGGCAGGGTGAGCAGGTACCTGGGCCCAAGTAACAGAGGGTGGCCATGCGCACAATGCCAAGAGAAGAAACAGATCAACAGGGGATAAGGGGGGGGGGAGGCAGAGGAGGAAGGTCTTGAGGTGATTCCGGAACTAGAGATGGTTTTCCTCAAGTTTCAAGGTGGCCGGGAGGCTGTTCCAGAGGGAGGCCCCAGCCGAAGTAAGAGATCTACCCACAGCAAAACGACTAACCCTGAGGGAGTTAGAGGTAGAGGGGCAAAAGGCTCGAGAGGGGAGGTATTTACGGAGGGATAGTTGAAGGTATTTTGCCCCAGGCCCCAGAAAGCCTTGTACACAATGCAGAGTGTTTTAAATTTAATCCTTGCATCCACTGGGAGCCAATGAAGGGATTTCAGGGCTGGAGAGGTACGATCCCAGGGCTTGAGGCCAAGGACAAGTCTTGCAGTCTGTTAGGCAGAATCCTGAGCAGTTCCCTTAGGGAGCACTACACAATGTTAGGACTACAGGTGAGAGCAATAAATCCCCTTTGGTATCAGTCTGTACCACAAAGATTTAGTTGGTAGCTGTGGTTGATCTAGAAGATCCAGAGGGGAGAGGAGCATTTTCCAAAGACAATTTCTTCATCTCAAGCTCATGGTTGAGCTCCATTTCTTTGAGCCTTAGTTCTTGATGTCTCTGTTCAGTTTGGGCACTAATTCTTTTGAATTCAAGTTCAAGTCTCATTTTTTCTAGAGAGATAAATTCATGACTTAATGTGGGACCTGGTAAAGGTCCAGTAGCCACAGGTTGAGACCTTTGAGCAGGGAGAGGGCCAGAGGGGGTGACATTGTTATCCTCTTCCTCATCTGTTTCAACAATAATGTTAGGCAGAATCCTGTGCAGTTCCCTTGGGGACCACTGCAAAAAGATTAAGACTACAGGAGTAAGCAGTAAAACCAATTGGTAGCAGTCTGTACCACCCAGATTTACCAGGTAGCTGTGGCTGAGCAGTCAGACTTCTCTCAAGAAGAGTAAGGCAGTATATAGAGTATACACAATGGGGCTAAAAACACAGTAGAGCAAACAGACACCGACCAGAGCTTTCTATAAAACGTATATTATTATTTATTTAAAACACACTTTGGGCAATATACTAGCACTCTAAATCAAAAGCAAGTTAAATCACAGTCAGGTAAAGTATACACACCTCCCTTGATAACTATTAGACAAGTCAGAGTTAAAACACCACGATTTGTTAAAACAGATGTGAGCGTGTAACCTAGATGGCACTCCAATACTTAATTTAAAGGGAGAGAAAAAGGCAGAGCATAGAAATAAAACAGGTCCCAACACTTTTAGGACTTCTCAGCAAGGGAATAGAGGCAGTATACACTGTAGAGCCAAAGTTCATAGGCCAGGCCCACTTTAAATGGAGCAAAGCGAAATGTGCCCAGGGTCACACGGTTTAAAATGCACTAAAAGTCTTTGCAGAATGTTCAAAAGAGGTTGGGGCGATTCAAGAAGGTAAAGTTAGAAGGTCTGGGGCCAACCCAGTTGGAAAGCCAAGGATTTAAGGTTCACCTTGGGGAAACCGAAGAAAGGGAGGCCAGGCAGGACACAGTACCTTAAAGAGAGAGGAAGCTCCAGCGGTGGCAGTTGTTCCTGGCAGTGGTTGCAGTTCATTGTTTCGACCAGGGGAAGAGAGGATCTCGTCGAGGAGGAAACATGGAGTCGATGCACTGCTCAGGGATGAAACCAGCTGCGGAGTTCGTTGATAAAAGGTGCATTCCTTTTATTCGCGGTCAAAGTGGTGAAGCTTGGCTATCCGGCCGCTAGGGTGCCTGGCACGGGCGATTCGACCAAGAGACGTCTTTGTAAGGTGAAAGGGCGAACTGGTTGGTCCCATCAGCTCAGAGGAAGAAGACTCGTTCTCTTGTCGTTGGGAAAGTGGTGAGTTCATTGCAGCAGGGCTTCACCGGTGGTATCGTCGTTGCAGATGGCTCAGCTTCTTCCCTCTTCGGATTTCTTAGGTCCTGTGGCGACTTCTGAAGTTCCTGTCCCAAAAGCCCTGCTTTTATGCAGTAAAACCCCCATTCAACAGCCTAGCTGTCACTCACACATGCTAAGTGGTGAGCCGGACGGCTCACCACTGGGCCAATCAGAATAGAGTGCGACTTGAGTTGCTAAGGCAGCGCAGTCCAGGGTGCCAATTCCCCTCCCCACACATCCTGTGGCACCCAGACAGAGTGGCACCATTTGGTGGGACTGCCAAAAAGTGAAACAAAGTGCTCGACCTTGGTCAGAGTTACAGAGACGGACACGAACGCCATTTTAGAAAAGAGTTCTGGCAAAAAGACCCAACCGGTGATTTAATATTAAATAAATAAACCGGCGGTATCTTTAACATTGCACCAAAAAGTGGTACGTTTAAAATCAATTGGAAAATCCCATAGAGAATATTCCGGTGGAATATTTCGCGTGGTAACCACTGCCACCAGCCAGAAACTCGACAAGGGGGGACTGGACAGTGCCCCCTTGAAAACAGACCCAGGGGCAATATAATTAACCCCTTCCAGTACTTCCACATTATGATGGTTTGTACTGGTTCTGTTCACGATTTAAGACTAGTAAAGTCAATGGTGACTTTACATGCCCCTGGAGACAGTAGTCAGTCCCAGGGTATGGAGCCTATGTTTGGGGGTCACTATGACACCCCTGTGTTACTGCACTGAGGGTGCTGTGTAGCACATACACAAAAAACAGATGATACTCTATGGAGTAAAAGACCCCATAGCCCAAGAGCACACAAATGGTCAGAGACATATCTCAAATCATGCCTAAGAGTGGGAGGAAAAGAGTCTCACTCTTAGCAGGAGAGAAAAAAAAACTACAATCCAGCAAAGCTGCTGGGGGACTCACTAGGTTTGGGAAATTAGCCTTATAAGAGAATTCTCCCTTACAAATAACATCTTCAATATTATCCTCATTACTGTTTGCTACATTTGCTGGAATAGTGGGCACTACAGCACCACTATCCAGACTTTGTTTCTCTAACAGTCTATCAATCATTTCTGATTTCTTGCCTTTGACAGGAAGACCTTTCTGTCTACACAGATCCCTTAAATAATCAGCAGTATTAGTAAGGAGGGTCTCCTGGCTGTAACTTTCCATAATTTTGACTTCTGTTTAAAATAAACTTGTTGTGATAGTTAGCCTAGTGGGTATTTGAACCAAAGTACTAGCAGAACTCTAAAATGTAAATCCAATACTTTTATCCTCACCGCTGTAAACCAGTGTTAGGCAGAATCCTGTGCAGTTCCCTTAGGGAGCACTACACAAGGTTAGGACTACAGGTGAGAGCAATACATCTCCTTTGGTATCAGTCTGTACCACAAAGATTTAGTTGGTAGCTGTGGCTGAGCAGTCAGACTTATCTCAAGAGGGAGATGAGCAGTATTCAGGGTTTACACAATAGGCCTATAAGACCATGGTACAAGGAAACACTGCCCAAAGCTTGGTATTAAAAAGTAGTTCTATATTTATTTTATACACTTCTAATAAAACACATGTATCACAGTCATCAACCAACTACACACAAGGGATCCTCTAACAATTCCTCAAAAGGAAGGGAAAGCACAAGTTATATAGAAATATTCTCTTACACACCCTAGCAACACTTTCCATAAGTTTGTGAACCAGTTTAAGCAAGACAGTGCATCAGTATAAGCAATACTTAAATGAAAACTGAGAAAAATGGCATTTCACAAGGTTTAGAAAAGGGAAGGAAAGGGTACTTGTAAGAAATTGGTGCACCACACAGTTCTAGATGAGAATCGATCTAAAGAAGGTAGGTCTAACAAATGTAGCCAGAGTCAGTAGGCCTGTGCCAGGGTCAGTGGTACAGGGCAAGGGCCCAGGAGCAAAATGTTCTTGTAGCTGCAGTCAAGTCTTTGGTTAACGATGTTGAAAAGGTGGATGCAGAAAGCGAATAGACAATGTTAAGAGAGGGGCGGCCAACACAACAGGTAGGTAAAGGATTTAAAACACTTTTAGGGCTACCGCGAAGAAAGGGTGGCCTGGCGGAACAATGTACCTTTAAAATGAAGAAGTTGCTCCTGCGGTGGCGGTTGTTTCTGGTAGTTCCTGCAGTTCGGGGGATCCAGCGGAGGAAGAGAGGCTCTCATCGTGGAGGAAGGTTCGAGTTACTGCACTACCCAGGGATGAAACCAGCCGTGGTGCTGCCTGATGAATAAAAGGTACGCTCCTTTAAATAGCGGTCTGGGTGGACTGGTACCTGGCTATCCCGCCTCCGAGTGCAGGGTACGGGAGATTCGACCAAGGCAGGTCCGGGAAGGCGATTGGCAAACTGGTTGGCCCCACCAGCTCAAGGGAAGAAGGCTCTTGCAGGTGAAGATCTTCTCTCGTCATGTGGAGAAAAGCGGTGAGACGCTGCAGCAGGGCTTCACCGGTGGTTCAGTCGTTGCAGATGTCTTTGGCTCCTCCCCTCTTCGGCTTCTTAGTTCCAGTGGCAATGTCTTGCTCTTCCAGTCCTCAGAACCCTGCTTTTATGCAAAAAGATCCCCATTCATACAGCCTAGCTGTCACTCACACAGTGGAGTGGTCATCTTGGCGGGAGACCCTGCAGCCTATCAGGATAGAGTACGACATGGGTTGCTGAGGCAACCCTGTCCAGGGGTCCTACTCCCCGTCCCACATAATGGAGCCACCCCAGACTCAGTGGCGCCGAAAGGAGGGCTTCTCGGCAGAAGGCCGCCAAAAGGACGAACAAAGGATCCCTGACCTGGGTTAGGAGTTTAGAGAAGGACACGAGAAAGAAGTTATATTAAAGTTCTGGCAAATAAAACCTACCGCAGTCAAGTTAATATTAAAATGCACCAGCGGTATGTTAGAGGCTGTCAGAAAAAGTGGTAGCCTCGAACAGTGGGAAAATCCCATAGGGAAATATTTGCAGTCGAATATTTATGGTAGTAACCACTGCCATCAGCCAGAAACTTTTGAGAGAGGGACTGTACGGTACCCTCTCGAAAATGAACATAGGGGAAAAACTATTAACCCCTTCCGGTACCTTCATAGTAAGATGGGTTGTACTGGTTTAGTTCATAGGATTTGATTAGTAAAGTCAATTGGGACTTTACATGCCCTGGGAGACAGTAGTCAGTGCCAGGGTATGGAGTCTATGTTTGGGGGTCGCTACAACACCCTTTGTGTCACTGCACTTGAGGGTGCTGTGTAACACATGTGAATAAAGATGGTTCCTATGGGGTTGAGAGAGATCCCATAGGCATTAAACACAAATATAGCCTAGAACACACATAGCAAAAATGCCTACGAGTGGGGAAAAAGAGTCTCACTCTTAGCAGGTAAAAAGAAACAAACCCTTCAAATCCAGCAAAGCTGCTGGGGGACTGCATAGGTAAGGGAAATTAGCCATAGAATGAGAATTCTCCCTAACACAGTCCTGTTCTGGATTAGTTGTAGAGGGCGCAGAGTGGAGGCAGGTATATTTAGAAAGAGGCTGTTACACTAATCCAGTCTGGAGTGAACCAAAGCTTGGGGGACAGTGAGTCTTTGAGGGAAGTAGAGGAAAGACAGAGTGCCTCTGAGGAGGTGCAATAATAATTTTGACTTGTTGGAGACATCAGAGATGTGTGAGGAGAAGGAATGTGTGGAGTCAAAGATAACCCTGAGATTCTTAGCCACGCAAGTGGGGGTAGGAGGAGGGCCAAGGGAGGCAGGCCAGAGAGTGAGAGGGAAGGATGGAGATGGTGTACCAATAAGGAGGATCTTGGTCTTGTTGGCATTTAGGGAAAGATCATTGGCGGTACACCAATTTTGAATGGCGAGTAGACAATCAGAGATGAGGGAAGGAGAGGAGGAGGTTGAAGGAAGCCTGAAAATGGGTTGGGTGTCATCAGCACAGCACTAGAAAGTTGAGCAGAAAATGGAGATGCAGTAGGCAAGAGTTGCCAGGTATTGGTTGAAAAGCCAGGGCGAGTGATTAGACCCCTGGGGGACACCACAGGTGGAGATGGAGATCGAAGATGGGAAGGACCCAAGTTGTACCTGGGAGGGTCGGTCAGAAAGAAAAGAGGCCAGCCAGCCAGGCCAGAGCCTGATCGTTGATACCCAGGTTGTCACGGAGACGATTTAGCAGGGTGGTATGGCCATACCGTTGGTGCAATTCCTGGAATGGTAGCAGTTTCCCTTCTTCATAGAGATCCCCCATTTTTGTGCACCCTTTGCTTCGTAGTTTAGCCCTATCGAGATTGGGCGGTATTTCCCTGATCCTTGGGTCAAAGCTGAATGGTAGGTCCGGACTATATGGGTGGGGGTTTCGAAGTTTCCCTAATACCTGTTTCCAGATTTCCATTGGTACTGCGTGGATCGCACTCTTTCCCCTAGTAGTCATCGGGTTCCATAGTAGTTCAATGCCCTTGCTATACGCCGGAAACCCCTATCCCCCCCAATAGGCATCTCAGGTCACCCCCCCTGGTGTGTCCACCCTTTTGGAGGCAGTTTGCAGCTGGGCTGCTGTATAGTATACTTTGTAATCTTGCATTTTAAGTCCCCCTTCCGAGTGAGGCTGTAAAGTAAAGTGGTTAACGCTACCCTCCATCTATTTGACCCCCAAAGCAGTTCCCCTATAAAGGTATCTAGTATCTTAAAGAATATTCTTTTGATCTTATACGGAATGTTGATAAAAAAAATACAACAACCTGGGCAACACCACCATCTTACACAGGGCTATTTTCCCCATCAAAGAGATCAGCAAGGTTTTCCAAAATGTTATAGATTGCCTGATACCAGCCAGTTCTCTACCCATATTAAACTCAAATGTTTGCTCTAGTTCGTGGAAGATTGTTATTCCCAGATAGCGGAATGATTCCGTCTCCCAGCGGATCCCTCATTTCGGGAGTGAATGCACAGGTTGCATACTCATCGCCCCTAGGGGGAATACCACTGACTTTTCTTCATTCACACTGTAGCCCGACAGCTTCCTGAAATTGGCCAGCACCTCCAGTATTATTGGGATATTACCTCTGGGGTTGCTTACATATATTAATGCATCATCTGCATACAATGATATTATGCATTATGCTGCACACTCTAATCCACGTCTGCTGTATATGGTGCCTGAAGTATCCTGCCAGAGGTTCTATTGCTATGGCGAATAATATTGGTGATGCCGGGCAACCCTGTTGGTTGCCTCTCTCTAAGAGCCACTTCTCAGATATCCAGTCGCCTGTTTTCACTTTAGCCTGGGGGCTAGTGTACGGTAATTGAATCCATTGCAACATTTTGGGGCCCATTCCCATTTCTGTCAGGATCTTAAATAACCATTTCCACTCCACAGAATTGAAGGCCTTTGTGGCATCCAGGGCCATCAAGGCGAATTCCTCTTCTGAGTGGTGGACATGTGCCATTATGAAGTGTAGTCTCCTAATATTCATGGAAGTATTTCACCCCCCCTATAAAGCCGCTTTTGTCTGGGTGTATGATATTGACGGTTTTCTCTAGTCTCATTGCTATGATCTTCCCCAGTATCTTCATGTCAACATTTAGGAGTGATATAGGTCTGTATAATCCACAATGAATGGATCTTTTCAGGGTTTCAGGATAACTGTAATCGATGCCTCTCCCATTTATCCTGGGAGAATACCACGGGTGAAGGCCTCCCTGTAGACTCTCTGTAGCACAGGGAGCAATATATCAGTGTATTCTAGATAGTACTCTACTGGTAGGCCGTCTGTTCCAGGGGACCTCCCTTTCTGAATTGTTTTTAATGCCCATTCGATTTCCTCGACCTTTATTGGACCTTCCAGCATTTCCTGTTGGAGTGCCGTCAATTTAGGCATACAGGCTATTTCTAGTAGGTCTGAAGTATCCTCTTCCGAATATGTCCCTTCGCTTGAGTGCAGGGATTTGTAGTATTTCTGAAAAACACCATTGATCTGTTGCTGTGTGGTCACTTTGGATCCCGTGTTGTCTATGATTTGTGTGATTGCTCCCCTCGGGTGTTCTCTCCGGATCAGCCACGATAATAGTTGACCTGCTTTGTCCCCTTCCCATTCCATCTTTTTGGTGTAGCGATCCTTGTCAAATTTGGTTAGGGCTTCTTGGTGTGAGGCTTGAGATATAACCGCATCAGCCATGTCCTGCCCCTCTTTCCCCAGGTCGATCTCTAAACCCCTAATTACTACTTCCGATTGTTTCAATATCCGGGTGAGAGTCTTCCTGATGCCCACCGCTTTCGATATGCACACCCGTTGTACCGTTACTTTAAGGGGCCCCCATAGAACACACACCTGGTCCACCGAACCTTCATTAACCTTTAAGAAAGAGATAATTTCATCCCTCAGGGTTGTATTGAAGGCTCTGTCTTGGAGTTGTTCTACCCCTAGTTTCCAAGTGTGTATCGCCGGACGGCGACGTCCCAACTGCAATACCGTAACAAACGGGGCAATGTCGGAGATCACCCTCCCTAAGTATTCCGTCTGGGTGAATCTATGTGCGCCCTCTACTCCCGTAAATAGGTAATCTAGACGAGAATGTGTCCTGTGCACCAGTGAATAGAATGAATGTTCTCTGTCGTCTCCATGTGATCCCCTCCATAGTGTGTCCAACCTAGTTCCTGCACGATTCTGTTAAGGCAGCGTGTTGATCGCGGTCTATGGTAGACTCCGTCAGTGTTTGGATCTAAATAACAGTTAAAATCCCGCCCCCCGGGATATCCGGTCTGTCTTTGTCTAGTAACTTGCCCACTTCTCTGAAATAATCTTCATTGTCAGTATTAGGTGCTTATGAGTTTACTAGACATAACTTGTGAGCCTCGCATGATAAATGTGCGTCCCTCATAATCCCCCTTGGAGGACTATAGTTGTAGCGGTACCTTGATGTCTTCCCAAATTAGCACTCCCGAGAATATGAAGTCCCCTTTAGCGTACCGCCCCACCTTTTCTGGAGTTCTTTGAGCATCTTTTTGGACCATATGCGTCTCTTGCAGTAATGCAATTTGAATGCCGTGTCTACGGCAGAACTGTAGGACCTGGGAGCGCTTAGAGATCCTGCACAGAACGCATATGTTCCAGGTTCCTATCTTAACCGACATTCAGGACTTTTTCAGAATATCTCTCCCCCCAGTTTCCCCATCCAATGGATGTACCATAGTTCCCTCTGTTTCCCTGATTGTGTTCTTTCGCTCCCAAGATTAGTTACTCCTATTTTTAAACCAAAACTCTCTCCTTCGTTGTGTCTTTTTGGTTGTGTGTCGCTGGTATGTTGATAGTGTGTTGTCTTTAATAAGTACTTGCTTTCCCGTCTGCTCATTTCTCTTCTCCCCAATCCCTCCCCCGCTCCCAGTTCCCTCTCCCCTTAGTTTCCCATTCTCCCCCATATTTCTCGCAGGAGCAATGTCCTGCCTCTAATTTTGACGAAGCACTGTCACTAAACATTTAAAAAAAAGATACAGGTTGGACTGCTCAGTCCTTCGGTCTTGCTTGTATTGGCGAGACTGGCGGGGGTCGCAGTCATTGGTTCGGCCTCCACGTTGGCTGTATATGCTGATATCCCTCCTCTTCCTCCTCTGTTATTTAGTGAGTTATCTTCCATTTAAGGGGAAAGCTCTCCTAGTCTCTTATACGTTTTTCCTTTTATTCCTCCCTGTTGTGCCTTTGTTTCCTCTATCGTCGGTTCTTTGTAGTGTGTGTCTCTTTTATATATCGGTACAGCAGGTCTTTATCCCTCTCGATCTTCCCTGTCTTTCTGCGCTTCTGGGTGGTAGGGACGACCATATTTGGATTCCACCCAGCTCCAGGCTTCTTTTGGCGTAAGGAAGAAGTGCAATTGGATGTCCGCCAACACCTTCAGTTTGGCCGGGAAGAACATCATGTATTGAAGGCCATGTACCCGAAGCCCTCTTTTTACTGAATCGAAGGATCGTCTTTATCTTTGAACCTCCTGCGTAAAGTCCGGGAATATCAGGATCCATGCACTGTCCATTTGCACATTCCCCAGTTTTCGAGCCTCTTGTAGGATAACATCTCGGTCCCTGAAGTTGAGCAGTTTGGCTATTATGGCCCTGGGTGGTGCTCCCGGGGGTGGTGGGCGGCCAGGAACCTGATGTGCCCTTTCCACCGCAAACAATTTGGAGATGCCCCGGGGTCGGAGTGTATCCAGTATTATTTTCTCCACAAAACCTTCTATGTTGTCTTCCTCCATTCGTTCCGGTACCTCCACCATACGAATGTTGCATCTTCTCGAACGAACTTCGGCATCCTCTGCCCTGTCTTCGAAGGTCCTTGTGGCCCCCACAAGGCCCTGGATTTTTGTGTGCATGGTTTCCACCGCGTCTTCTAGGTCACTGATCTGCTGTTCTGCTGATGCCACCCTTTCGTTTACCTTCACCAAGTCTGCTCGCTCGAGTGAGACATCCACCCCTACTTCTTGGATCCTGGTTTTGAACACCTTTCTGTGTGTCTTGAATGGTGGTCATGAGGTTCCCTATGGTCACTAACCCTGTCTCTGGAGGTGTGCCTGGGTCCCCTTCCTGTTGCTCATGGGTCTGTCTATTCGTTATAGGCTTGGTGCCGACGTACGTCTCCATCTTTTGTTGCCCTTCCACCATCTTGTGGGCAGTTGTCTAATTGGCTTCTGTAAATGCGTCCCCTGTCTTCTCGGGCAGTGTTATATCTAAATCTCCTTCTGTGCCACTCCAGGACGGCTTCTCTCTGGTCTGCGGAGTTTCTCCTAGCCTGCTTTCACACGTCTGTCTGTTCTGCAGGATGCGCCTCAGGCTCTATTTATGTCCTTCTCCAGCATTGGATCTTTCATGGATTCACATGCTTAGAATATTCCCGTCGTCAGGCTGGGAATCCTCGGTAAATTATATAGTCCTTTTCCATAGGAAAATTTCGACACTTTTGTGTCCTATCTACGTCGTTTTGGGCCGCGTACGCCTGCGCCACTAGGACGTAGAGGTATAAGTAGTCCCGCCCCTGCGGCTCCCTCAGATTTCAACCGTCTTCCAAAGTAGTGGGATTACCTCGAGTATCTACTATTTTATTAGGTTGTGCGTTCTTCTTCTTCGACTGTTTCTTTTCGAAGAATGTCTGGAAAGGTGTTATTTTGTCCGTGTGCTACATGCGGTCTTAAAGTGTATGAAGGAGACGGGCATATGGACTGTATTTACTGTCTTCACCCTCATCATACGCCGGACACGTGTGAGATCTGTCAGGGCTTCTTACAAAAGACCCTAAAAGACCGCAACAGACACCTGGTTACTTGGCTCGGCATCGGAGGTAGGCTCTACAGCCTCGAGATCTAAGTCTCCTGTGCCCCCTCGTCGCTCAGTGTTGGCAGAGCCTCCGGCGAAGAAATCACGTTCATCTGAAAAACGCCCCTTGGAAAAACATCCTGCGAGGTCCTCCTCTTCACATAAGGCTTCGTCTTCTTCCTCCTCATCTAAAAAGGAGGGAAAAGACTTATCGAAATCCTCCTCAGGAGACCGTCATAAGTCTACCTCGAGTTGAGAGTCCTCGTCCCACAAGTCGAGTTCAAAAACGGCGGGAACGCCTCAAGGCCCGGCGCCACAGACTTCGACGTCGGTCCGATCGTCGATGCCTGCTTTGTCTTCGGCGACGGCTCTTCCTACGGCTATTTCGTCAGGTCGAACAGCGCCTATGGAAAAGATGTCATCGTCGACGGTGGCCACGTCGGTGGGATGGCAACCGGAGGTTTTTGATCCGATGCCTCCTGAGGCCTTGCTGCAACCAGAAGTGGCTTTCTCCATCTCGTCGGCGGAGGATGACCGGGGTCCGGTCGCACATCCAACCGATCTGGGATTACAACCAATTGGTTCGGTGTCGTTCTCGAGTGGAAGTGCCATTCCAGTTACCTCTTCCTTACTGAATCCCCAGGCAGTTCTGTCCCTGGAGGTGTTGAACACATTACAGAAGCTGTTGGAGCGATTGGACACACGGTTACCTCAGCTTAATGTCCCGACAGTGTTACAAGCTTCGCCAGTCGTCGACGAGCCAGGCCCGGCTCCTCGCCCTCCATCCAGAATCCCTACCGCTTACCGGTTGAGGAAGATCGTTCTCGTCCACAGGAAGAAGGAGAACTGTCAGAGTCGGAACGTGAAGGATCGGGTTCAGACATCTCGTTATCCCCCTCAAGGGACCCTACATGGGACTCTAAAGCGGAGATGGGAACTCCAAAGAGTCCGGCGCAGCCATCACCACCTGATGACGTGGGTGCTTTCCATGCCATGATGGGTAAGGCATGTGCAGAGTTTGGCCTAGTCCCAGAAGAAGAGAAAAAATAATGTTTTCTTTACGATCATATGGGCAAGTGAAGAAAATCGATATTTGCTATCCCCATTTTAGACCATGTCTGGCAGGAGGGACTAAAAACCATGCATCATCCTTTTTCGGAACCGGCAGTAAAAGGTCGATTGGAAAAGAAATTCAAGGCTCTGGAATCGAATCCCAAGTGCTTGACGTCTCAACCTTCGCCGGAATCAGTGGTTTCCGCGGCGGCGGCCAGAAAGGCTAGGTCGCAACACAAATGCACGACCCCGCCAGACAACGAGGCCAGGAGACAAGGTGCTTTTGGGAAGAAAGTGCTATCGGTTGGAGCGACTACAGTTAAAGCAGCCAACTCCCTCGCCATTATGGCGAGGTATGATAGGGAGATGTGGCATCGGCTGGCTCCTATCTTGGACCTTCTGCCGGAAGAACACAGGAAAGCTGCCATGCTGCTCGTACGGGAGGGCGAAAAGGCTTCCAATCATTCCATTAACATTGCTGTCGACCTGGCGGAATCAGGCTTTAAGCAAATCAACAATGGCGTAGTGTTACGAAGGCAAGCCTGTGTAACGCTCACCTGATTCCCGTAGAGGCGCCGGTCTTGACTGGGCATATACCGTATCTTCAAAGGTGATGTGTAACACACGGCTGGCTCTTTGGGCTGGACCTCTGTACACTGTATGTCTGGCTCGAAGGGTAAGATTGTCTGCAGATAGAAAATGTGGGATTAATGAACTGGGTTATTGAATGTCTCTCTCTTCTTCCCTTTCTCTTCTCCTGTAGAACCCCAAAGGTTAACGCTCTCACCTTAGGTAAGTGAACGCCGTGCTCTCCATCTGCCTCGAGGCAGGGTGCTGTAACCAGTTTCTTCACTGGATAAGGGGAGCAGGCCTCTTGACTTCAGAGGACTGCTGTCCGTCGTTTACTGCACGAACGGTAAGTTTCGAATAATTCTAATGTCTTTAAAGTCTTTAGTAATGATGTCTCTTGTTTTGCAGGGTTCCGGCGATGGCGGATGGCGGGCTGAAGTGAGTTGAAGATGGAGCCTGTGTGATGAATAGAAGCGCCTGGAAGCACGTAAGTAAGCGCTTGTTGCCTGCTTCACGATGCGCTCTAACTGTCTTTTTATTTTGCAGGTACAAGTTCGGGGCGGCTGCAGGGTGCCGGAATACCCACTGGGTTAGATGTGGAAAGGAGTAATGGCACGTGAGTATTAAAGTTCCCCAATGTCTTTAAACGCACCTTGTTTTGTCTTTCAGATGCGGGATGAAGCGCCGAAGGCCTCCGGAGCGTGCGAAGAGTTGGTAAGCTTTTGTCTTTCAGATGCCGGAATGCAGTGTGAAGACCTCCGGAGCGCACGAAGAGTAGGTAAGCCTTTGTCTTTCAGCTGCCGGAATGCAGCGCGAGGCGTTGGTGACAGCCGATGGACCAGGTAAGTGAAGAGCTGTCACTGAAGACCGTAATGCTAACCTGTTCTTTCTTGTCTTTATAGGTGTTGCTGAAGACTGGATTCAGAATGGTAAGCCTTTTTCCTTAGGCCCAGGATCAGATGCAGAAGACGCGATGAGCGTTCTGCTGCTGAGGATGCAGAATAACGCAAAGCAAGATTCATCCATCGGGTGTGGTTTAAATAGCCTCCTGTAGTGCTTAGGTGTCTCCTTCCACAGCCACGCCTAGGTAAGAAAAGAGTTCCTGCTTTCCAGAAGAGTTCCAGTGTTCTGAATCTAGGGAGTGGCTCCTGCCCCACCCAACAGGAAAAGTAGTTCCAAACAGAAGAGGATCAGAGACTCAACTGGCAGGCAAGTAAGCAGCATGGTCTGCTGCAGGTAAGTCCACCCAAGCATTATGAGCCTGGCGCTTACAGCGCTGGGACTGGGCATATTTATGAGCCTGGTGCCACTGGCGCCAGGACTGGGTCCAAAAGGTCCCAATTGGGACTGGTTGGCACTCGGAACCTGGGTTATGGATCTGCTTCCAAGGGAGTTGGGAAAACCCTGACCTTTTGGAAGCAGAGATCATGACAGTACCCCCCCCTCAAGGCCCCTCCCAAACCGGGCTTCTCCGGGGGTTTTGGCTTGTCAGGAAATGTTCGGTGAAATCTTTTGATTAGGCGAGGAGCGTGGACATATTCAGCAGGTTCCCAGGATCTCTCTTGGGGGCCGTAGCCTTTCCAGTCAATTAGGTAGAATAGTTTAGATTTGGAGATCTTGGAGTCCAGAATGCTTTTGACTTCAAACTCGAGTTCTCCATCAACTAGGATAGGTTTTGGAGATTTGGTTAGTCGGGTTTGAGGTTGCACGGGTTTTAATAGAGAGACGTGGAAGACCCGATGTATCTTCATGTGCGGGGGCAAGTCCAACTTGACCACTACTGGGTTTACTATGGTAGTGATAGAATAGGGACCAAGGTATCTTGGGTTGAATGTGCGTGGCCCTTTTAGAGGTAGATATTTGGTGGATAACCAGACTTGATCCCCTACTTGATATTGAGGGGCTTCCTTCCGATGTTGATCTGCTCCTTTCTTGTATTGTTCTTTAGCCCTTTGAAGGTGAGAAACAGCTTCCTTAAAGGCTTGGGTGATTGTAGAATGCAGGTAGTCTACTGCTGGTGTTTCAAGATCTTGGAGGGGATCCAACTCCGAGGTTTGAGGGTGACTGCCGTACAAAAGAAAAAACGGGGTTTTCCCAGTTCCCGAATGGACAGAGTTATTGTAGGCATATTCGGCTATCCAAAGGATGTCTTTCCAAGTTTTTTCAGTTTGTTGCAGCATGCAGCGTAAATACTGTTCCAGAGTTTGATTGGTCGTCTCGGTTTGTCCGTCGGTCTGAGGGTGGTGACTGGTCGATAGTCTCACATCAATTTGAGCCGACCGACAGCAACTTCGCCAAAAATGAGAAATAAATTGACTACCTCGATCCGAAATTAGAACCGAAGGAAAACCGTGCAGTCGGACAATGTTTTCGAGAAATTCTCGGGCCAGAGTTGCTGCTGTTGGCAAGCCTTTGAGCGGAATGAAATGCGCCATCTTGGAGAATAAGTCCACGATTACTAGAATCGTATTGTATCCGGAGCATGGAGGTAGATCGGTGATGAAGTCCATAGAAAGCGTATGCCAAGGGCGAGGTGGGATGTCAATAGGGCGTAAGAGGCCTGCTGGTCTTTCCTTTTGACTCTTGTTTTGGGCGCATACTCCACAGGACATTATAAAGTCTCTGATATCTTTTTTCCAAGACGGCCACCAGAAGTAGCGCTTAATCTTTTCTGAGGTCTTGGCCATACCGGGATGTCCTTCCATTAAAGAATCGTGATAACAAGAGATTACTTTTTTCTGTAAATCTGTGCTGGGTAGGTATAATCGTTCTTTGAAATACAATAAGTTGTCCTTTACTGCAAAGTCCTTTCCCTGCAGATGCCAATTCTGTATGTCTGCTGGAGTTACAAATTGCCTGGCTTTATCCTTAACTTCCTCTATGGATTCTGTGGTGATTACACCCAGAATTCTTTGTTCGGGAATTATTGGTACAGGTTTAGGGTTGATCAAGTGTTCTTCCACTCCCATCCGAGAAAGGGCATCAGCTTTACCGTTTTTTGTACCAGGCCGATAGGTAATTATGAAGTCAAACTCGGCAAAGAATAATGCCCAACGGAGTTGTCTAGAGGATTGGGCTTTTGCGGTTTTCAAATATTGCAGGTTTCGGTGATCCGTAATCACAGTAACGGTGTGTCGGGCCCCCAGCAGATAATGCCGCCAAGCCTTAAAGGCAGACTTGATAGCCAGAAGTTCCTTGTCAGTAATCGTGTAATTGATTTCAGGAGGCGAGAATTTGCGGGACCAAAATGCCACGGGATGCAACTGATTGGTTACCGGGTCCTTTTGTGATAGAACTGCCCCCATGGCAAGGCTTGAAGCATCAGTTTCCACGATGTAGGGGAGCTCGGGGCGAGGGTGTTTTAAGATTGGTGCAGAGATAAATTTAGTCTTCAAATCCTGGAAAGCTTGTTCCGCCTCGGTAGACCATTCAAAACGTTTGTTTTTCTTTAACAAGGCAGTGATGGGCTGGACTATTCGAGAGAATTCGGGGATAAACCTGCGGTAAAAGTTAGCGAAGCCTAACATGCTTTGCACACCTTTTACGGAGGATGGTGATGGCCATTTGAGAACTGCATCGACCTTCTTTGAATCCATACGCACTCCACCAGGTGATAATATGAATCCCAAGAATTCAACTTCAGTCACGTTGAAAACACATTTTTCCAACTTAGCGAAATGTTTGTGTTGACGCAATCTTTCGAGGACCATTTTCACGTGTTTCCGATGTTCAGATTCCGATGAAGAATAAACGAGGATGTCGTCAATGTAAACAACAACACACACATCTATGAGCTCTCTGAGGACATCGTTCATAAAATATTGAAAGGCGGCCGGGGCATTACAAAGTCCGAAGGGCATGACCTGATATTCAAATAGCCCATACTTGGTGCGGAAGGCCGTCTTCCATTCATCGCCCTCTTTTACTCGTACCAAGTGGTAAGCTCCTCTAAGATCCAGCTTTGTATATATATATGCATGCTTTTCTGACTTGGTCCAGGAGTTCAGGGATCAAAGGTAACGGATATCTATTCTTAACGGTGATCTGGTTCAGGGAGCGATAATCTATACAAGTTCTAAGGTCTCCTTCCTTTTTTGGAACGAAGAACAAAGCTGAAGAAGCAGGGGAATTGGAAGGACGAATAAACCCATTTGCCAGGTATTGATCCAGGTATTGTCGAAGGTGAAGGTTCTCAGGCTCGGTGAGGGCATAAATTCTACTACAAGGAGGAGTAGATCCAGGTATCAGGTCTATCTGGCAGTCATAAGACCTATGAGGAGGTAGAGAGTTAGCCTGATCCTTCCGGAAAACATCTTGGTATTCTAGGTATTCGGGAGGTAACTGGGGAGTCTCTGAAGAAATTGCTGCCAGTGCAACACCAGGTGGAGGGTGACAAGTAGAGACACATTCTGGAAACTGGACCGTTCTTGCTCGCCAATCGATCAGAGGATTGTGTTTCTCTAACCAAGGTATTCCTAGAATAATCTGAAACTGAGGGGCCTTGATCACATCGAACACGATCTTCTCATGGTGTCCATCTTGACTTACTAGCGTCACTTCTTGAGTGGTATGCGTTACTGGCCCGGAGGCTATCTCCGTACCATCCACCGTAGTAATGACGTCCTTTACAGCCTTGGGACAAAGAGTTAGATTCATCCTCAAAACCATTTCATGATCCACATAATTGCCGATGGCACCGCTGTCGACGTAAGCTTCAATTGCATGTAATCGATCCGGATTATCAGGGCTAATGAGGACCATAGGTATCACGAAATGCGAGGTCACGGAACTGGTTTTCACGCTCGGCAAGAGGACCTCTATTCTTGTCGGGCGAGGTCGTTTCCCTGCTCAGAGTTTGTAACTTTGGTAACTGCAGCTCCTACTGCCTTCTTGGCAGGTTTCACCGGACAGTCTCGAAGAAAGTGCCCTGAGTTTCCGCAATAGAGGCATAATTGCAACTGTTTTCTCCTTTCCCGCTCCTTTTGTGTTAGAGTACCTTTCAGACCCCCTATTTGCATGGGTTCCCCAGAGTCTACTCCTTTGGAAGGAGTTGGCGGTTTGGAAAATACTCGAGCATCAAACTTGGAACGATCGGCCTTCCTGTTCTGCAGTCTGTGATCTATTTGAACGACTAAGTCTATATAGTCCGAACAATCTTGTGGGGGATTCACTACTTGGGCTAACACATCTTTGAGCTCTCCGCGTAGACCTCTATAAAACAGCGTAATCCTTTTGTCCTCAGGCCAGTGAGTTTCCACTACCAGTCTGTTGAAAGACGCAATGTAAGCCAAAAGGTCTTGATTACCTTGTCACAACGAAAGAAGCTCATTGTCCAAGGCCTGCCCCTGTGAATGTCGTGCGAACAGTTTTTCCATACTGAGCTGAAAAGCTTGAAAATCATGGAGGACCGGATCATCTTGATTTACTAGAGGGATCGACCAGTCTGCCGCATTGCCACTAAGGTACGAAAGCACGAAAGCTACTTTAGCTTGATCAGTTGGAAAGGCTGCTGGCCGGCATAAGAAATGCAACCGGCACTGATTGATAAATACTGCAAACCTCTTTGGGTCACCAGAAAATCGTTCGGGCGGAGCCAGAGGTACATTCCCAGGTAGGTTGATCTGCACTGGATTCATAGAGGATGTAGAAGGAAGATTTCCCCCAGATGCGGGTAACGGGGTCTGTCCGGCTTGTGACTGTAGCAATTGTCTAGCGAGGTCATCTGTTCGCTCCTTGGAAATAATCAGTTCCCTTCTTAGAGCGTTCGTTTCCTGACGGGCTGCATGCACTTCTGCCCTTAGTTCCCCAAGTAACTGGGCTAGCTGGTCGGTATCCGAGGTTTCCATAGCGTCTGGACGGGAGTTTTGTGGTAGGCTTTGCGTTCTGTAACGCTCACCTGATTCCCGTAGAGGCGCCGGTCTTGACTGGGCGTATACCGTATCTTCAAAGGTGATGTGTAACACACGGCTGGCTCTTTGGGATGGACCTCTGTACACTGTATGTCTGACTCGAAGGGTAAGATGTCTGCAGATAGAAAATGTGGGATTAATGAACTGGGTTATTGAATGTCTCTCTCTTCTTCCCTTTCTCTTCTCCTGTAGAACCCCAAAGGTTAACGCTCTCACCTTAGGTAAGTGAACGCCGTGCTCTCCATCTGCCTCGAGGCAGGGTGCTGTAACCAGGTTCTTCACTGGATAAGGGGAGCAGGCCTCTTGACTTCAGAGGACTGCTGTCCGTCGTTTACTGCACGAACGGTAAGTTTCGAATAATTCTAATGTCTTTAAAGTCTTTAGTAATGATGTCTCTTGTTTTGCAGGGTTCCGGCGATGGCGGATGGCGGGCTGAAGTGAGTTGAAGATGGAGCCCGTGTGATGAATAGAAGCGCCTGGAAGCACGTAAGTAAGCGCTTGTTGCCTGCTTCACGATGCGCTCTAACTGTCTTTTTATTTTGCAGGTACAAGTTCGGGGCGGCTGCAAGGTACCGGAATACCCACTGGGTTAGATGTGGAAAGGAGTAATGGCACGGGAGTATTAAAGTTCCCCAATGTCTTTAAACGCACCTTGTTTTGTCTTTCAGATGCGGGATGCAGCGCCGAAGGCCTCCGGAGCGTGCGAAGAGTTGGTAAGCTTTTGTCTTTCAGATGCCGGAATGCAGTGTGAAGACCTCCGGAGCGCACAAAGAGTAGGTAAGCCTTTGTCTTTCAGATGCCGGAATGCAGCGCGAGGCGTTGGTGACAGCCGATGGACCAGGTAAGTGAAGAGCTGTCACTGAAGACCGTAATGCTAACCTGTTCTTTCTTGTCTTTATAGGTGTTGCTGAAGACTGGATTCAGAATGGTAAGCCTTTTTCCTTAGGCCCAGGATCAGATGCAGAAGACACGATGAGCGTTCTGCTGCTGAGGATGCAGAATAACGCAAAGCAAGATTCATCCATCGGGTGTGGTTTAAATAGCCTCCTGTAGTGCTTAGGTGTCTCCTTCCACAGCCACGCATAGGTAAGAAAAGAGTTCCTGCTTTCCAGAAGAGTTCCAGTGTTCTGAATCTAGGGAGTGGCTCCTGCCCCACCCAACAGGAAAAGTAGTTCCAAACAGAAGAGGATCAGAGACTCAACTGGCAGGCAAGTAAGCAGCATGGTCTGCTGCAGGTAAGTCCACCCAAGCATTATGAGCCCGGCGCTTACAGCGCTGGGACTGGGCATATTTATGAGCCTGGTGCCACTGGCGCCAGGACTGGGTCCAAAAGGTCCCAATTGGGGCTGGTTGGCACTCGGAACCTGAGTTATGGATCTGCTTCCAAGGGAGTTGGGAAAACCCTGACCTTTTGGAAGCAGAGATCATGACAGCCTGGCTTAAGTGCACAACGTTCAGACCAGAGGTACAGTATTAGGTAATGGATATGCCGTGCGAAGGAGAACACCTGTTTGGGGAGAAAGTGGATGAGGCCTTGAAGGGCATGAAAGAAGATTCTGACACGGCTCGTTCCCTTGGAGCCCTCCAGAGTGGTAGGAATTTTCGTTCCTTTTGTACTTTCAGAGGAGCATCAGGTAACTCCCGGTTTGGATCATCTAGAGACCGAGGTTTCAGCAGACCCTCCTACTCTTCCCAAGGCTACAGACGTGCAGCCCAAGCTACTCGTAAAGGCAGAGATGACCAAACCTTCAGACGACGAGGCGCATACTCCTCGTTGACGAAGGATAAACAGGCCAAAAGCCAGCAATGACATCTTACAAGACGTCCTGGGGGGGCAGAGTGTCTTGTCACGTCGACGAGTGGGCTCGCATAACAGACCAATGGGTTTTGGAAACGATACATCTGGGCCATTCTCTACAGTTCAAGGGCAAGCCACCACGCATTCCACCAGTGTTCTCGACGCAGCCCCACCTTCAGATACTAATGCAAGAAGTGGCGCTTATGCTGCAGAAAGGGGCTATAGAACTGGTCCCGGTGGCAGAAAGAGGACAGGGAGTGTACTCCCGTTACTTTGTCGTCAAGAAACCCAATGGAAAATGGCGTCCCATTCTAGATCTACGAGCTCTCAACAAACTGCTCAAGAATCTAAAATTCAAGATGCTTGCACTCCAAGAGGTGATCCGTTCGATACAACCGGGAGATTATTTGTCGTCGCTAGACCTTCAGGACGCATACTTCCATATCCCGATGCGTCGACGACACAAAAGATTTCTACGGTTCGTCGTCGGACGAATCCACTATCAGTTCAAGGTCCTCCCGTTCGGACCTAAATCGTCTCCCAGGATGTTCACGAAATGTCTGGCCCCAGTAGCAGCCTGGTTAAGGAAAGAAGGTCATCATCTGTACCCTTATCTGGACGATTGGCTAGTGAGGGGATTGTCTCCGGAAAGGGCACAGGAAAGTCTGAATGCCACCATGTGCCTCCTACAGCGTTTGGGCTTCGCAATAAACTTTGAAAAGTCCTCCTTATCACCATCAAGGACCTTGGTCTTTCTGGGGGCGGAGTTCCAGAAGCAGTCAGGACTGGTAAAGCCATCCGTCAAAAGGGTTCTGAAATACAGCAAAAAGCATCGGATTAGAAAGTAGACACCAGAGTGTCAGTGCGCAGGTACATGTCCCTGGGGACCATTTCGTCCTGCATACCCTTAATCAACAATTGTCGTCTCTTCATGAGGCCGATTCAGGAATTCTTGGCGGATCGATGGGCACAGAGTCAAGGGCGTTGGTCGGACAAATTGACCATCAACAGCACACTTGTACAGGCGCTTCAATGGTGGAGAGTTTCCATAAATCTGACGAAGGGAATGCCCTTGCTGGAACCGGTGTTCCAGATGACAGTGGTGACGGATGCTTCTCTAACTGGATGGGGTGCTCATCTGGATTCCCTACAGGTTCAGGGTCTTTGGTCATCGGAGGAGTCCGGCCTTCATATCAATGTGCTGGAGCTAAGGGCGGTGCGTTGGGCCCTGAAATCTTTTCTTCCTCGGATAAAGGGATCAGTGGTATGGATTATGACAGACAACACAACAACAATGTTTTATCTAAGAAAACAGGGAGGAACTCGCTCCAGAACTCTGTCGTCCGAGGCCCAGGAGATCTGGCATTGGGCCCTTCAGCAGAAAATATATCTATTCGCGTTCCACTTTCCAGGAGTCAAAAACGTGCAAGCAGACTCTCAGCAGGGAGATGAATCAACTACACGAATGGGAACTGAACGACCAACAACTACACCGTGTCTTCGAGAAATGGGGTTGTCCGGCCGTCGATCTCTTTGCGACGAGAGACGGCAGGAAATGCCCACAATACGCGAGCAGGTGGCCACAGCAAGGCTCACTCAGGGAAGCGTTCTCTTTCCCGTGGACGGACAAGTTTCTGTATGCCTTTCCCCCGTTTCCGCTCATACGTCGGACGCTGCAATGGATCCACAGATATCCATGTCGGGTGATCCTGGTGGACCCGTACTGGGCCAGACAAGTGTGGTTCTCCGATCTACTCCATCTTTCAGCAGCAGAACCAATGAGGTTCCAGAAAATCCCGAACCTTCTGTCTCAAGAGAAAGGGGTTGTTTGGCATCACGACCCGGACAGCCTGTCTGACAGCCTGGCTCCTGATTTCTCCGAGTTTGGTACGTTAGAGATTCCAGCGAACTGTCATCGCATTTTGCAAGCGGCGAGGGCGCTGTCCACGAACGCTTCATATTCATACAAATGGAAGAGATTCTGCATATGGTGCGCAGGTCAACCAGGTTTGGTCCCGCTTAATATCACACCGGAACAGCTTCTACCATACTTGCTACTCCCAGCTCAAAAAGGTTTGTCTGTTTCATCCATAAAAGTGCATCTGGCTGCCATTTGGAGATTTACTTGGACGAGGCATTCAACTCTGTTATTTAGTGACCGGCTGATTAAACATTTCCTTAAAGGATTGCTCCGAACCTTTCCTCCCAAGAAAAAGTTTCCTCCAATCTGGAGTCTTAACCTGGTTCTGGCAGCGCTGATGAAGGCCCCTTTTGAGCCGATGTCATCGTCATCGTTGACATTTTTGTCGTGGAAATTGGCTTTTCTGGTGGCTATTACTTCGGCTCGACGACTGTCAGAAATACAAGCTTTAGTGATCGATCCACCGTACTTAAGATTTTTCAATAATAAAATTGTGTTGGCTACTAATCCTCATTTAATTCCTAAAGTGCCTACCATGTTCCATAAGCACTCTTCTATTGTGCTGCCAACGTTTTTTCCAACACCTTCGTCAGTTGCGGAGAAGACTCTCCATACATTGGACGTGCAAAGAGCTTTAAAATGTTACCTCCATCGCGCTCAAAGCTTCAGAGACACAAGACAACTATTTGTGGCTTATGGCCCTTCAGCTAAAGGTAAACCGATCTCAAAACAAGGACTAGCCCGATGGGTGTCGTCTGCTATTTCCATTTGTCACTCAAAAGCCGGGAAACCGCTGGAGAAGCGTCCAAGGGCCCATTCAACGAATTCCACAGATGGGTCGTGCAGTCCTACGCCACCTGTTTCAATAAGGTAAGCCCCAATTAAGGGGTCACATCCTTCGGTTAATGTACTTTTAAGTGTGGTGTTTTCACTGTTAAGATACTATAGTGTGATGTTTTGCCATGATAAATATGCATTATGGTTATTGTGATATTGGTTTGCATACACACCTCCAATGTTGGGGGATACTGCTATACAATCTATTCTAAGCATGTGAATTCATGAAAGATCCAATGCTGGAGAAGGGAATAGTTTCTTACCTGTAACTCCATTTCTCCAGCATTGGTATCTTTCATGGATTCACATGCGCCCGCCAGCCTCCCCTGGCATGCAAACCAGATGTCCCCCCATACTACTTTGGGGGTCGAAATCTGAGGGAGCCGCGGGGGCGGGGCTACTTATACCTCTACGTCCTAGTGGCACAGGCATACGCGGGCCAAAACGACGTAGATGGGACACAAAAGTGTCGAAATTTTCCTATGGAAAAGGTCTATATAATTTACTGAGGATTCCCAGCCTGACGACGGGGAATATTCTAAGCATGTGAATCCATGAAAAATACCAATGCTGGAGAAATGGAGTTACAGGTAAGAAACTATTCCCTTATGTCTATATACTCCTCTTAATTACTCTGAATCAACCTTCCTGGGTCCGCAGCGTTATTTCCCTCTCCACTTGGCTCCCTGGGAAAGCGCCTCCCAATCTATATTCATGGTTTGTTCGTTTTCCTTTTTTTGGGGGGTCTTCCGGTCTCTTGTTGTAACTCAGGTAGCTGGATATATGGTCCTCATATAGTCTGGAAGGGTCCTTTAGGAGTGATGCAGGTAGTCTTTTCTGGTCATGGCTTGCCCTACAGATATTTCCCGAGTTGGGGTGCCCATTTAATTCCTGCCTGGGTTAATGATCGTTGAAGCGTGTGCCACCTTTACTGTTGCTCTGTGTATTGTGTGTGATAATCCATGAGGTGAACACTTGGTGGCCTGTCTTGTAGTTGCGCTCAATCCCTTTCCTGGCCTCCATGCAGCGGGACCTGCTGTAAACGGTGTCTTCGTGTCCTGCGCGGCCGCTGTATATTTATCCTGCTCTGTCTGTTAATGTCTGTAACTTTTGTATGGGGTTTGCCCTCTGGGTGAATTCGTGGCTCGTGCTGCTAGTGATGTGGGAAGAGCAGCTCCCCCTCTGGTCCGGCTATCGCAACATATTGCAGTGCTGTATTAATTAAGTGATCGATGCAGCGACGGCCTCCGGTAATATACGCTGCTGAGCCGTGTCAATTCTCACCTCCGGGGTCGCGTCTCCGGTTCCCGTCTGAGCCGGATCCAAGTGCGGCTGGCTTCCTAGTGCACTGGGGGACCGTTCTTCACGGCCCCTCAATCGCCTCTCTCTCTCTGTGGTTTTCAGAGCGTGGTCGCCGACCACGCTGATGGACTTCTGCTGTCAGGAATGGATAGCCACCTCTGCAGCAACGTCCACAACGCTTGTTGTCCTCCTTCGGTGCCCACAAGGGGCGTCTCGTATGTCTCAGTGCATGGCTCCTCTCTGCTCGATGGTAGTTTCAAAATGGCGACCTGGCCTGGATGTTTCCGGTTTTGGGTCGGTTTGGTGGCCCAATGTAGCATTTCTTCACGCCATCTGAATATACATTCCACAGAGGAAGTCCCCAGAGCATGTTTTCTTTGCTTTTCTCAGTGAACTGCAGCCTATTTCGGGATGTTTCCTCCAGAATATCAGGCGGCCTCAGTGGAGCGACGTGGATTAGATCCTCATCCATGCACTGCTCTATCGTGCCCCCATATAGGGTGTCTCTAATCCTTTATGGTACCTTTTCTCTCGGGACCCAGAGCCATTCAGCAACCGTAGCAGGGCGGAGGTGACAGTTTTCAATATACACATTGCTTGCCTGGATCTTCCCACAAGTGTGGCACCAAGACCCTCAATTGGGCGGCCTTCTAATACAAGTCAAGGTCTGGTAGGCCCACCCCTTCTTGATCCCTTGGCCATACGCCACCCATGGCTTGTTCCCCTGCCACAGAAACCTGGTCATACGCCCTTTGGCCTCTCGCAGAAGCGCATCACGCACCTTACCCGGCAAAATCTGGAACATGAATAGCAACTGTTTGAGAAAGTTAATTTTAAGGGCGTTCAAGCAGCACATCCATGATATAGTATAGTTGCTCCAAGCCATCATATCCCCATAAAGCCTCTCCAGGCGGGACTAGTTAGCCCTGCTCAGCTCTCCCAATGCACTAATAATGTTAACTGCCAAATAACGGATACTATCTCCATTCCCAATGTCTGGAGGATGGTGACGTCTTTCTCCCCATCTTCGTCAAAGGGGAACAGGACCGTCTTCTGCCGGTAAATCTGAAATCCTGAGAAGGATCCATATTCCTCAATCAGCCTCATAGCTTCCAGGACTGAACAGTGTGGGTTGCTCAGATGCAACAAGACATCATCCGCGTACATCTGCAATTTGAAGTCTCTCTCACCCACTCAGATTCCCTCCACCTGAGGAGCCTTTCGCAACTTCTCTGCTAGCGGCTCCAACGAGAGGGCAAACAGCAATGGTGAGAGTGGGCATCCCTGCCTCGTGCCCCGCCTCAATTAAAATGCCCCAGAGAGTTTCACGGTGACTGCAACCCTCCCTGTGGGATAAGTATACAATGCCTTGATCCCGTTGAGAGTCAGGGACCCAAAACCATACTCTACATGACTACATATAAAAATGCCCAGTCCACCCTGTCAAAAGCCTTTTCGGCATCAAGGGACAACAATGTGGGGTTATTTCCCTTCCCTCTGGCCACATCCATAAAGGGCAGCGTCTTACGCAGTGCGTCAGCCCCCTGTCTCCCTGTGATGAATCCCACCTGGTTGGAGTATACCAGACAGGGCATAACCCGCTCCATTCTGGAAGCCAATATTCATGTGAAAATCTTAGCGTCAACATTGAGGAGGGATATGGGCGAGAGGATTTACAACTAATTGGATCCCTCCCTTCCTTCGGAATCACTGATATCATTGCCTGCCCAAAGGAGTCGGGGGCCCCGCCCGTATCCATTATGTGATCGTAGAGCTTCACTAGGTGGGTAGCCATGCCACATGCCAATATATTATAGAATCCCACTGTATACCCATCATTTCCCATGCTCTCCCCGTCTTCATCGTCTCAGTGGCCTGCAGCACTTCATCACAAGTTATTGGCCCCTCCAATTCTAGCCCTTCCACATTGCTAAGCCGTGGAAGGGGGGGCTCCATGTAAATACCTCTCTAGCTCCTGCCCAACCACCTCCTTTTCCACAGCATATAGGTCCTCCTAGAGCTTGGGGAATTCTTGCGCAATCTCACCGTCCGAGTAGTGTACCCCACCTTGTATGTCCCTGATCCCCTCCAACCGGCGCACCGCCCACTGTTCTCTGAGCCATGCTGCAAGAAGGGCGTCCACCTTATCCCCTTTCTCATAGTATTGTTTCTTCAAAAACTGCTATCGGCTCCTTGTCCCTTCTCCCTGGCCTCCTTCAGTCGTTCCCCGTCTGGCTGGGCCTCTGTCAGACCCCTATCATCTAGGGGGCGGATCTCTCTCTGGAGTTTCTCCTCTATCTGGGTCCTTTTCCTTTTTTCAGAGGCCCCATCCCTTATCGCCTATTTCCATGTCCCCTTCGCCACCTCCCACACAGTACACAGTTATTCTTCCTCTGTGTCGTTAAACTAAAAGAACTCCCCTACCGTGTTCCTCATGTCCTCCAAGAAGACCACATCTCACAACAATTTGTCATCGCATTTCCAGAGCGACTCCCTGGTGTTCAGACCGATCATGGAAATATTCACTACGATGGTGCCTCATTATGAGTGTGGGGGTCTGGAAAAAAGGGTGCTGGTAAGCTCACCGGCACACTTGTCTCCGGACCGCCATACTACGAGTTTGCCTGCTGGGGCCGCTGCACCCGACCAGTCTGACCCTGCCGGGCGCAGCGGCCCTGGTAGGCAAACTCATCACGGAAGCATCAGCACCGTCCGTAATGGTGCTGATGCTTCCGTGAACCCATTCCCATGGAGTCCTATGCGACTCCATGGGAATGGGGAGTAAAGTTTACAGTCACCCAGCTTCCCGGTCCGGCACCCGGGAAGCTATGTGCCGGTAAAATGTAAGAGTCTGGCGGCAACCCGCCGGTAGCACTGTCGGGGTTACCGCCGGACTCTTAATGAGGCCCCATGTCATGGTCTGTCCAGCTGATGGGGACCAAGTCACATGAAGCCACCCGTCTCAGGTGTTCACTCGGCAAGTAACAGTAGTTGATTCGGGTGCGTGTTCCATGTGGTGGGGAAAGAAAGTATACCCCCTCACCCCTGGGTGGCGTTCCCGCCAAACATCCACCAGCCGGTGTTGATCCAGGTAATCATGGAAGCCCCCTCTCTGCATCCTCCCCTGCACCTCTCTCGTGTCTCCCCCACACCTATCCAACCCTGGATCCGCCCACATGTTGAAATCACCTCCCAACGGGAGCAAGCCCTTACACTCTAGAAATATCTCTGTCAATGCCTCCCTAAGAAACCTCTGCTGGTTCTTAATTGGGACAATAGACAGTGTCCACCGAGACCTGCACCCCCCAAAGTGTCTGTGAGCAGGAGCGCCCTCCCATCAGCCCTCTTCCACTCCCTTGGATCCCCCATACTCAGCCTTCTATTCAGGAGGATCCCAACTCCACCCTTCTTAACCTCTCCTGAGGCCCAAAACGCCTGCCCAATCTGCCCCCACACCATTTTCCGTTCCTCCCCAGCGATCAATCTCGTCTCCTGAACCAGAAGCATGTCCAAACCAAGGTTCTGGAATGTCCTGGACAACAAGGAGTGCTTAGTAGGCAAGTTCAGACCCTCCATGTTAAGTGTCCCCCTCAGAGCAGGTCAGTCAGTCCCTTCCCTTCACTACCTACCGGAGCCATAAGTCACACAAACTCCTTGTTCCTCCAGTTTCAGTGGAAATAACATACCCAGCTTAAAGAAAAAAACACTCCCAACTCCTCTTACCCCTCATACCGCCCCTTCCCCACCTACCTGAACGCCCTCCAATCCTCCTCCTGCCCCCTCCCTGCTCAAGACACCCATTTGGCAATGGGCCACCTAGGGTCACTTACTCCTCATCCCGTCATCCCTTAACCCCCCCCATCAGTCTCCTCCCAGGCAACGATTAGAAGTAAAGAACTATCCCCACTCAGGCCCCCCCGTAGGCCCTTTTCGGTATAGCTAGCTCAGGCCGTTCATCATTAACAAAAAAAGGAAACCATAAAAGATAATAAGAGAAATCAACATAATACAAAGGGATTCTCTCCTCAACACGTAGATAAAATGATCGTCAATAACTTTGATGTGATCTGGTGCATTCATAAAATACACACTTAAATAAAAATGAGTACATTACGCCCATCCTGTGGGTAGCAATGTAACACAATGTATTGCCACATAAAAATGATGAACTATCAGGCGTTTTCAAAATAGGATGGCTAGTTTTTAACTATGCCCAGGTGTATTCATTGGTAGCACAATGTCAAGAAATGGAACTATCACTATTTGCTCAGCGATTCACGGATTTGAAAATAAAAGATGCCATAGTTGATCTCCATCTACATGTCCCGGTACAACTAGCTTTTTGTCAAAACATCTGCGTCTTACATCATTTAATGCAATGCATTTGATTATCAAATGCCGCAGGGTTTCTTTCTGATGAATGTGTAAACAGTAGCAACAGAAGTTTGACTTTGGACTAATTAGCTTCCTTCTACACAATATGTCTCTGGTGTTCCACTGATTCAGTCTAAATCTCAGAAATTTACTGCGAAAATGCTGAGAAGGACTTTTTACTAGATAACCCACCAGGATGCCATATGTTTTAGAGGCAAATAGATGAATATTGAAATCTTTGTGATCGGAACATTTTGCTAGAGTTTCAGACCAATCGTGATGAAATATCTTGACCTTTGCCCTATCAGGATTAGTTATTAAAAGGTCTATTGTCACGGCAGCATCAGCTGCAACATTGAGAGCATGAGTCCGCCACCTCATTGCAAAGGTTTTGTGGGAGGTAATTAAGTCCTGTGCTAATGCAGCCAAGATGGTTCATTTCTTTAAACCGTCCAACATTTTTCGAAGGAGAGCACATTGCTTCCACGTCACCTGTGAATAAAGCAATAATGCACCCAGCTCATATCATAGTATCGCTGATGGAGTGCTACAGGGTAAATGTAGAAGGGTTTTCCAATATTTGGACTCAATTCGATCCCAAAACAAACGCCTCTGAGGAAGTGCAGCTTCCACCCCATACAAAATGATTGGTATAACTTTCATTTTGTAGAAACATAAGGTGTGCCTTAGTGAGAATTTTCCAAATCTTGCTTGTATTATTTTTGATTGGGATATTAAAGGTCGTAATTTGTTTTTAATTTCACACTTGAATTATTTATCTGTTTTCTTATGTTGAATAGTTACACCAAGGTACTTTAATTGCTCCACACTTAAGAGATCACATTGCTGTAGTTGCCATTTGTGTATAATTTTCCTCACTGAATTCCTATTACAAACCATGATTTGTGTCTTTTGTGTGTTGGTGACTAAATTGTTGTCTAATGCATAGGATCCTACCTGTTCAAGCATGTTTTGGAGACCCCTGGAAGTTTTAGACAGCAATATCGGGTCATCCGCATAAAGTAAATACGGTATTCGTAGACCCCCCAGTAAAGGCGGGTCACCCACACAGTTCTTGATCGACACCCCAATATCCAAAATGAAGAAGTTAAATAGGAAAGAGGCTAAGGCACAACCTTGCTTCAGACCTCTTCGGGTTGCTATTGTGGGGGACAAACTGCCATTAAGGTCCGTTCTTAGCCACACAGTATGCAACAATATTATCAAACCTAGTAGAGTGAGGGCAGTGATGTCTACGCAATTTGGCAAATAACGGCATCCTGTCTACTGAGTCAAGTGCAGGTTTAAAATCAATGAAGGCCAAATATAACGATTGGCCACACGCTGCCTGATGCGCCTGCATCATGTTAAGGGCAAGGATATTTGGAATCGTGCCCAGTCCTTTTACAAAGCCCGATTGCAAAGGGGTCTTTCAGGTGGTTTGCATCAGCCCACATAAATTACTGGCTGATTTTATCAACCCCAAGATAGCACTTTTGTCAATCTCAAGATGAAACTCTGTTGCAATTGTTAAAGACTCGTAGACTATGGACTCAAGTGGGGGCGAATATCAACATTCACACTGATGGGTTTCGACTTGAGTGATTTGTAGATCTAATTGATGTGCACCAAGGGCTTGATTTAGTACGGTCCACATTTTAGCAGTGGTTTTTTTCTGCTAGCATCTTCAACATATTAGCACCATCACTCTGGTATAGCATGGCCCTGTACCCACGCATCCAGTTCTTGTGTGTTGTTTGAATTTTCCGAGAGAGAATCACTCTGAGGGGAGGAGAAAGCTTTCTCAGCTCTGCACGATAGAATTTTTTTCTGAGTTGGACCAATTTATGAAAAGTGTGAAGATGACTCACATGTTAACCCGCCGCTGTATTCGGACGGCTAAAAGCCTGAATTGTATCACTATAAATTAGCCCCATCTCAAAGCCTTTATTATCGTTTTTAACATTTGATTGTGTTAGTAATTTGTTAAAATGAATCAAGGCATCCTCTGTCCATCACCCGAGTTTGCTACCAAGCAGCCCTTCTCATGCGAATGATTGACCGGTTGATCCTCACCATTGACAAGCCATTCAGCACAGAGCATATTGTGATCGCTTACCTCATTAGCACAGATATAAAATGTTTTCATTATTGACCACAAGGCTACATTTACATAAATGTAATCAATTGTCGAAGAAGACTTGCCTTTGTGCCAAGAGCGGAGCTGGAGGAATGTCAGATGAAAAGGCACCATTCAACATAAAAAGATTCCTCTGTTTTACAAGACAATTCCAACGTAAAAATCTCTCACTGGGACGCTCCCCATTTTCCATGAAGCAATTTAAATTCAAATCACCCGCCAAGATTACATACGTGATGCTCTGATCACGACATATCATGTCCAGCAAGCAATTCAAATCTCTAAAAAAACACTCATCAGAGATCCCAACTGCATTCCAATACACATTGAGAATTGCATCGATGGCATTAGGATGTTTCACTTTGATCAGCAACATGTATTTATTGGGTGCAGTCCAAAAACTAGAGGGCAACCTATTTTTCATTTTAACAGCTATCAGAAGACCAGAGGAGGGTCTTCCCAAGGTGGCTTTTGATGCAGGGTTTAAATGAACCTCGTGTCCTACCCAAAAGGGCGGGCGTGTCAACCAAGTCTCCTGTAAGAGAATAATGTCATACTGATTCAGATTGTATTGGTCATTGTTCAAAAGATGTTTAAAGCCTCTTGTATTCCAGCTGAAGAGGGCTATTGTATACTGCGAGACAGAGGAGACTAGTTAACTCGACTTTGTACTGCACTCAAAAACACACGTTTGGACCGATGGTTGAGACTTCTTTGACCCTCTGGCCTCATAGGATTTGTTTTTTAAAGTTTCCACTTGGACCTTCACACCAGGTAGTGAAGTGGTTCGACTATCATCAGTGCACAGTGTTAGGCATAAACCTATTCGTTTCCCTTAGGGACCACTGCAAAAGGCTTAGGACTACAGGTGTTGGCAGTAAACCCAATTGGTAGCAGTCTGCACCACCCAGATTTACCTGGTAGCTGTGGCTGAGCAGCCAGACTTCTCTCAAGAAGAGTTAGACAGAATATAGAGTATACAAGATAGGTACTAAAATACAGTAGCACAAGCAAACACTGACCAGAGCTTGGGTATAAAAGTATATAATTATTTATTTAAAAACACACTTTGTAATATACACTAACACTAATATGGCAAGCAAGTTCAAACAGAGTCACTATTAATATAAATACAGCCCTGATTACTTATTGAACAAGTCTTAGTTAAAACACCAATTATTTACAGACAGAGGTGAGCGCTTAACCTAAGATGGCACTCCAATAAGTTAGTTAAAAAGGGAGGGAAAAAGGCAGTATTAGGAAAATACACAATACCAACACTTTAAGAGAACCAGAGCATGTCAGAAAAGGCAGAGTCTACTGAGGAGCAAGAAAGTCATAGGCCAGGCCCATTCTTGGAGAGAGCAAGGCGGAATGTGTCCAGGATCACACAGTTGAATAGTACTTTAAAGAGTCTTTGCAGATAGTTCAAAAATGGTTGGATCAAGTCAGGAAAAGTTAGTTAGCAGGTCCCAAGTCACCCCAGGATAGAAAGTCAAGGATTAACGGGACACCTTGGACAGTCTGTTGCAAGGGATAACAGGCGGGACACAGTACTTGAAATGGTGAGAAAGCTCCAGCGGGGCGAGTTGTTCCTGGCAGCGGGTGCAAGTCGGTGCTTCGTCCAGGGGAAGAGGAGATCTCGACGTGGAGGAAAGCTGGAGGTCGTTGCACTGCCAGGGAAGAAACCAGTCGCAGAGTTTCCCGGTTAAAAGGTACTACCCTTTTATTCGCGGTAGTGGTGAAGCGTGGCTCTCCGGCCGCTGGGGTGCTTGGCACGGGCGATTCGAACACGAGACGATCCAGGAAGGCGAAAGAGGGCGAACTGGTTATCCCCACCAGTTCAGAGGAAGAAGACTCTCCGGGGTGAAGACCTTCTCTGTCGTTAGGAAGTGGTGAGGAGGTTCAGCAGGGTTCCACCGGTGGTGTCATTGTTGCAGGTCGGCTCAGCTTCTCCCTCTTCGGATTCTTTGGTCCTGTGGCGACTTCTGAAGTTCCAGTCCCCAAAGCCTTGCTTTTATGCAGAAAACCCCCATTCATCAGTCCTAGCTGTCACTCAAACATGCTAAGTGGTGAGCCGGGCGGCTCACCACTGGGCCAATCACACAAGAGTGCGACTTGAGTTGCCGAGGCAACTCAGTCCAGGGTGCCTAAATCCCCCTCCCACACTTCCTGTAGACCCAGACAGAGTGGCACCACTTTTGGAGGCTTCTGTGTGGAAGCCCGCCAAAAAGTAGAACAAAGGGCTCGACTTGGGTTGGAGTTACAGAGGCGAACACAAACGCCATTTTAAAACCGAGTCCTGGCAAAAAGACCCAACCAGGGAATAAATATTAAATAAATAACCCAGCAGTATCTTTAACATTGCACCAAAAAAAGTGGTGCGTTTAAAATATATGGGAAAATCCCATAGGAAATATTCTGGTGGAATATTTTGCGTGGTAACCACTGCCACCAGCCAGGAACTCGACGAGGGGGGACTGCACAGTGCCCCCTCGAAAAACAGACCCAGGGGCAATCTAATTACCCCTACCAGTACTTCCACAATAGGATGGTTTGTACTGGTTCTGTTCACAATTTAAGACTAGTAAAGTCAATGGTGACTTTACATGCCCTGGGAGACAGTAGTCAGTCCCAGGGTATGGAGTCTATATTTGGGGGTCACTATGACACTGAGGGTGCTGTGTAACACCCTTACCAAAACCACATGAAACCCTATGGAGTAAAAGACCCCATAGCCCATAAAACACATTACAAAGTCAAAGGATATCTCAAATCATGTCTAAGAGTGGGAGAAAAAGAGTCTCAATCTTAGCAGGAGAAAAAAATAAACCCAAAAATCCAGCAAAGCGGCTGGGGGACTCGCTAGGTTTGGGAAATTAGCCTTAACAGAGAACTCTCCCTAACACACAGCATAAAGCCTAGATCGTATAGAAAACCCTTGGACTGCCATATTACATTTTGAACCACCCTCGATTGCATCCACAACGTTACAGCATTGAGATTTCTTATCGATGAACTCAACTAGTGTTAGGTCAGAGGACACTATGGGCCTCATCACGACTTGGGCGGTAACCCTTAAAATCGGCGGTAACGCTCTTAGCGCCGATTTTAAGGGTCCGTCGGATCACGACTCCAAATACCGCCGGCGCAATAACAGCCGGCGCAAGGACATCCGGCTGTACAAGCGCCGGCCCAAACAGCGCCAGGAACCATTCGCGCTAAAACATCATCAATCACGAGTCCGGCGTAAGCGCTATTAGTGCCAGAAAAGCGGCGGATAAACCGCCGAAAATATCTCCAGCAGAAAGCTGGAGGTAACAGAACACAGGCCACAGCAATAAGGGCCCAGGTGGAAGCAATGCAAATCAGATGCCTACAAAGGACCCACCCATGCACAACACACCCTCCCCAACCCCATTACACCAGCAGGAGCAGGGAGGAGACAGCAATGAGGGCCCAGGTGGAAGCAATGCAAATCAGAGGCCTACAAAGGACCCACCCATGCACAACACACCCTCCCCAACCCCATTACACCAGCAGGAGCAGGGAGGAGACCGCAATGAGGGCCCAGGTGGAAGCAATGCAAATCAGAGGCCTACAAAGGACCCACCCATGCCCAACACACCCTTCCCAACACCATGCTGCCATTTGGAGCCGGGAGCCTTGATGTCGACTTCTACCAGCTGCGTCTGGAGCTACAGAGGCCAGTCAACCAGGCCAAGTCCCTGGGAGTGCAAGGGGCAGTGGGGATGAGGAGAAGGAGGAGGAGAGCAGCACCAGCAAGGCAGCCAGCCATCCCCAGGGTCAGGCCAACACCCTGGGCCCTAACTGATGGTCAGTTGGTGACAGAATATCGGCTGGACAGGGCAACCATCACCCAGTTGCTGGACACAATCCAGGATGACATATGCAGCCGCACAGCCACCAGCACGGCAGTACCTCCCCTAGTGAAGCTCGTGTCTGTGCTTCAATTACTTGGGACTGGCAGCTACCAACATACCGTTGCCATGATGCATGGAATGGCCCAGTACACGTTCAGTGCCAGGCTGGGACAGGTGCCTGATGCACTGTTGAATCATGTGAACGAACACATTGCATTGCCAGCCACACAGGCACAGGTGCACCAGCGTAAGGGTCAATTCTATGCCATTGCCCAAGTCCCGAATGTAATAGCAGCCCTGGACTGCACACATGCTGCACTTGTACCACCCCAGGCACATGAGGCTGCCTACAGAAACCGTAAACAGTACCATTCCCTCAACGTGCAGATGACATGTGGCCCTGACCTCACCTTCAGCCACTGCTGTGCCCGCTACCCAGGAGCCACTCACGACTCCATGGTCCTACGCAACAGTACCCTGCCTACGTACATGGAAAGGCACCGAGGCCAAAACACATGGCCACTGGGTGAGTACAAATGCATCCCACAAAGCCTGTCAATCCACAGCTGATGGTGCCTGTCACAGAATCCATAATTCCCAATAGTCAGCAGCATCACAGCAGCATACACATTCAAGCACCTTGCACGATGAACCTTGGACATGTCCTACACAGTAGAACACACCCATGCAGGATGTAAGACATGTGGCGGCACAGTGACATATGGAATCCCCACCACAACAAAGCCGCCTGTGTGAGTAGCACCATGGCTCACAACACTGACACAGTCCAGATATCCCACCCTGGCCATCCGACAGTAATGTAATTCCAAACCATGAGCTGGCATATCCACGAATGCCCCACACATAAGTAGGCTGAGTAATGACAATGCACATCCCACAGACACTGTCCCCAAAATGCCCATGGAAATGCATAGAGAACAGTACAGAATAGTGAAGAGCAGCAAATGCAACTGCAGCCAAATGGATTTGCAATGACACATGAGGCAGCCACTTCTGTCAAGCAGAAGTAGATGGAAGGGCCCCCTCATCCTGCGACAAGTGAATGAGTACTGTTACATACAGAAACATAGGTGTACCAAGTGGAGAGTACCCCATTGATTCAATCGTGCCCGTAGGACAGCACACTCCACAATGTTATAGGCCACATGCCAAATATGGCAAAATCACACTGATGACAGGGCTCTGTACACCCACTGGACTTATCTTGTCCCCATACCGGCTTACTCTCCCCTGCAGGTGATTCTGGATATCCCCAGTACACGTGGCTCATGACCCCTGTGCGTCACCCACACACGGGCGGCGGAGTGGGCATACAACCTTGGCCATGCCCGTACACGGATCTGCGTGGAGAGGGCATTTGGACTGCTGAAGGCACGCTTCCGGTGCCTCGGCACCAGAAAAAGCTTGAAAAATTGTACTGACATGTGCTATGCTGCACAACATCTGTTGTCGCTGAAATGTGCCACTGCCCCCTGATGCACATGTGCAGCCACCTGATGATGGTAGTGAGGGCGATGAAGTGCCAGAAGGTGTTGCACATGCACAAAGGGTTGGGCAGAGGGAAGGGAGGTCGGCCAGACAGGGATTGATTGATGGATTGCATTAGAAATGGGTAATAGGTAAATTGTGAACATGTCACTTCAACATCAAATTACATTTGTTACAATCACTACTGTCCATGCATTGTGTTTTTTGTAACGTGATTTATTTTCCCTCCAACAATCCCCTCTCCCCCCCAGTGAACACCCAACAATCCCCCCTCTCCCCAGTGACCACCCAACAATCCCTCCTCCCCCCCAGTGAACACCTAACAATCCCCCCTCCCCCCAGTGTACAACCCCCAACTGTGCAGTTGCCTCATCAGGCCAACAACAATGTTTCCATGCACCACTAGGATGGGCGCTGGCTTTCCTCTCCCAGGACCCTCCGGTGTGTGTGCCCTCAGGTGGCGCATGGACCGGCGCCTCGGAGATGGGTCTAGTGAACCCTCTGTGGGTGTTGTGGAAGTGGAGTGTATGGAAGCGCTGGCCATCATGTGCTGGCGCATGAGGTTATTGGCCTCGCGTTGCTGTTTGCCAGTGCTGACACTGCCTCCGTGAATTCGCGGACTCGTTGCCCAAAGCCTGTCAGGGCAGCGGTGCATTGTTGCACAACTTGCCGTGTGCGCGCATTGTCCCGCGCAATGTACCTGCACCCATGCCGGATGGATTTACTCACGGCCTTTATGTGCCGGCTCTGGACCTTTGCCATTCCTTCCACCTGGGCCTGTTTTGCCTCAATGATATCCAGTCGGCGCGTGACTGCTGCCCCAGTGACAAAGGGCTCTCCTGGTGGGTCAGGTGGTGGACCGCGAATTGGGCGCTGTGGGGGGCGGGGTTGCATGGGGACATGCCACCAGACTGGACTGGGCTGCCTGGCTCAGATCGCTGGCCCTCTGGACTCCCATAGGACGGAGTGTCCACATCGGGCTGCGGTGTGCTGCAGCGACGCACAGGCACATGGCGACTCCCTGCCTGGTGTCTGCCTGGTCTTGGGCTTCCATGGGGTGTTGACACCCCTTCTCCATCACTACTGCTTTACGAGTGTTGTGCGGTGGCATGATGCCCACGTGAAGGTGTTGCTCCCACGTTGGGCTCCACTTCAGGCCTCTCTCCCTCGGAATTGGGGCTGTGGATGGTGGCTTCTGGTGAGCTGCCGGTCGCCTCCCTGCGGCCATGTGGCTGCCGCTGCTGTCTGACGGGGCTGCGTTGGGGTGAGGTGGGTGTTTCCCTGTGTTGTCTCCCATGGGTGCGGCGTCTTTGGGGGGTGCTGGTGCTGGTTTAGGCACGGTGTTGTGGGCGCATTGTCAGTGTGGCCTCATCGCCATCATCAACAGGCTGTTGGGAACGACGTGTGCCTGTGGGGCACATAGGGGGTGGTTTGAGTACAATGCTACATACATTTGTGTGATACAGGTCATGTAAACAAGTGTGAATGAAGACAGTGACAATGACGAGGTCAACTTGCATTCCGTTCAGTCACCATGTGGTGCTTGTTGTGGATGTGCATGGAGGTACACTGCATGGGAACGCATGGTTGGGGTGGACTGCGCTCAGGCTTTTGTGGTTGTGTTGATGCACAGTACCACTCTACGTAGCTGTCCTATGGGTATGGGAGTCTATCCCCTGCCCCTGTCATTCATGCACTGCACGTACAGGGTCGTCTAGGCAGCACTACCGTTCTAGGGATGTGGCCCTCACGGGTGTATGCAGTGCCTCAGACACGTGTTCACTCTCATTCAGATGCATGTATTTGGGGATGGGACTCACCTGCCGTTGGATTTATGCCAGTCCCTGCCTCCGCTCCACCAATGTCCTCAATGGTTCCGATGTCGATGAGACCCGTCAATTTCTCCTCCCATGGTGTGAGGTCCGGTGGGAGGGAGGATGGACCTCCTCCTCCTGTGCCCCTGCTTGCACTCCTGTGCTGGGACAGGATGCCTCGCACTCGCACGTGCAGGTCATTTAACCGCTTGCGGCAGTCCTCCCCATCCCGAGGCACGCGCCCCACTGCACTGACCCTTTTTGCGATGGATCTCCATATTTGGCCTCTGCGCTGGGCGCTGGTTTTACGCTGCTGCAGCTCATTGTGGTAGGTCAGTGCCTCCTCCACAAGTACCTCAAGCTCCTGGTCACTGAACTTGGGTTTTCTGACCCTGTCAGTGCAGACCTGCCCCTAGTGCGCTCTTGACTCATTTTCAGGGTTCAGATCGCGTGGATGGCTTCCAGTGGCTGTGATATCTGACGGATTGTGATTTCCAAGATGGCCGCCGCTTTATTTCCCGTTCCGGCGGTGACGCATTTCCCGCTCGCTATAAGCGCGAGGTGGCGGTAGCGCATGGTGCGCCGGATTTAAGGGTTCGCGCTAATCGCGCTAACGCCTTGGACCGGGGCGCGTGCACGATGACTCGTGATCTGGCGGATTATCCGCTGGGTGCCTTGGCGTTAGCGCTATTTAGGTCCGGCGGATAATCCGCCACATTTACTGCCCAAGTCATGATCAGGCCCTATGTCTTCTAATGATTGGATGTCAGAGAAAATCGCCATTACAGCTCTGCGATTCAGATAAAATTGGGTGCACGGGCTGGGTCTACACTTCAAAATTAAGGAATATCAAGCAGGCCTCTTCCTTGCCTTCAGACTATCCCATTTTGCCTCATCATTTTTTTCGGATTAACCATCTTAAAAGCCATTTCCTTATGAGATTCGGCAGATTTTAAATTGGGCAAAGCTTTTTCAATGAGAGTCAAGATGGCATCAGAGAGGTCAGAAGGGATCAAAGGGCACATTAAGGATTTGGGAACACTACTCAAATTGGATCGAGGCTCCACAGAAGGCGAAGGGTTTGTGAGAGAAACCAAGTGGGAGACAAGAGAGACGGCTGCTTGTTTAGGGTCAGGATGACTCACACCCTGAGGTCTGTGCTAGCATTGAAGGAACAGAATTTGCAAGTGTGTCTAAATGCGGAGGAATGTGACCAGACATGTATGCATCCACAGCCCTCCGTATTTCCGCTCTGTGCCTCGCCACTTCACTCGTCATAATCCCCTCTGGACCCTTATCAATACCTGGGCCATTCTTTTTCTTTTTGTTGCTAGATTGAACACTAGTCGATGGAGTAAACCCAACAGACGTTGGGTGCGAGATTTCCCTTACTAAATCATCAAGAGGTTGATATGAGGATGCCTGCACTGGATTAAATCCAGAGGGATTACATTTCAATTTGGCCTGATTCATTAGCATGTATTTTCTTTTGATGGTTTTTGATACTGCAATTTTGTTTTTACTAGGCATAGTAATCGCCTTGAAAAATTGTTTAGCAACAGCCTTCCCAGTGTTTTTGAACAGAGGTTGATTTTTAGATAGTTTGGAAGCTTCAATAGGGCCATTATTCGAATCGCCGCAAGACTTTTTAGAGGCTAAAGGTGTCTCATGAGCCTTGGGTATAACCTTAGATTGGGTGAAGATTGAAAAGAGCTCTTTGGGATGATTATGCAACCTAGCCAACGATGGCACCTGGGAAGAGGGAACCGGGAGCAGAGAGGCACACAAAGACGGAGGAACACTCAAGTTTTCATAAATGATTGCTTCAAAACAAGGAAGGTCACCTACTGGACATGAAAGAGGTTTGATGGCACACGCCTCGTTTGTTTGACAGGCAATGGACGAAGCAAATATTTTTTGGGGGGGTAGGATGAAGACATGTCGTGACCAATTGCTTATTTATTTTAGCCCCCTCTACTTGCAAAGATTAAAAAAAAAATCTAGAGTTGCCTCTTGCGCCAAAAAACCTGCGATCAAGAACATTGTATAAGTTACCCAAAGCGTGCAAAGCTGAATTCATCGTTGATAATGTGACTTCAGTCTGAAGATCAGAATTGCGCAGCTGAACAGATGTATTAGTACTGTGTGAAAGGGTACAGGCAATGTTGAGCTGTGAATGCATCGACATGCTGACAGACATGACAGAGATACGTGAAACCTTAGAGAACATCATGGGCGAACCTGAGAGATTGTCAGACAATCACTTGTCTGAAAATACAGAATCCTCAGGATCGAGATCAATAATAGCAACATCCTCAGAAGAGTGGAGCCGGCTATGAAAGCTGCAGCTCTAGGAGCTATTTCTAGGTCAGCCAAATCGCTGATGGATTGTGCAACACCAGGAGCAATAACCGGTGCTTTTGAAGCCAATTCTAAAGACTTTAAAATGGCAGTATCTGTTAGGGACATATCATATGCATGTGATTGTGTAGACTGTGCCGAATTTAGACAATACGCCGTGGATGTCACCGGCACAAAACATTTAGAAAGTTCAAGGGCAGGAAAAGGAATGGTCTGCTTGTTGCTCCCACTCAATGAGGAAATAGGAGCAGTGTTGTCTACAGGTATATTTCTGGCTCTGTGGGCCGATAATGAGCCCTTACAAAACAAACGAATGTCAGCATTAACCAGTGCAGGACCATTGCTTTTACCTCCAACAGGAGTGGAATATTCATGGTTGGAGGACCGGGAGAGTCACACAGGACTCGTGCCTGACGAGAGAGAAGCAAGTTTTGGAGGCATACCAGTTTTAAGTGTGTGAGGCATCATCTTTAGGGAATTATCGTGCAGTTAACAATAAGCCTCAAGCCACCCCAGCAGAATGAGAAGCAAACAACAAGCAAAAAGCGAAAGCAAGACGGGACCCAGGCTACCGCACACCGCGCACCGTGAACAGTCAACTGTACTTTGCAGTACTTCACGGTGCGCTGACTTCTGGGTATTAATAGAACAGGAAATTAGGTGAAGGGGAGTGACAGACTTTGAGGGGCAGAGCCAACAGTCGTATGGAGATCTTTAGAACACAAAAAGAAAGATAGGACTTAGGAATTGAAATGCATAAACAATGACTCGAGCGTTTAGTCCACTATAGTTCAGTAATTTCACCTTCTTGTTAAAGGGCCAGAATCCCTTTGGTGTTACTGCAAAAAGATTCCTCCAAGAAAGTAGCTGACCGCGCAGCTCAGCGCAATGTCCAAAATCCACAGGAGCTCAAAATCCACGGTGTCCACACCCGCAAAGCACCACACCACACAGCAGTCAACAGTACTTCACGGGATGGGGTATTCAGTCTCTTGAATTTCCTGGCTCCTGGCACTCTCCCTCAGGAGAAACCCTCTCGACTGGTCCTGGTCACTGTCCTTTTCTCGCATCCGGTCTGGTTCTGTGCCCTTTAAAACCTGCAGCGCCTGCTGTGCCTCCCGCACATTGTTTATCCTATAGCCTGCATCTCCAACCTCAAAGTACAGTGCAAAGGGGAAAGGCCAGCAGTACCGGATCTCCTTCTCTGACAACCACTGTGTGAGAGGGCGGCAACATGAGTCCTGAGAGATCCTCGTACACTCTGACTGAGTTGCCATCATATTGGACAGTTCACATTTGCTTTGCCTTTTCCAGCACCTCCATATTCTCTCTGTACCTTAGAAAGCGAACCACTATGGATCTCAGACCCTTCCGCCACCCCCACCTCTATGCGCCCCTCTAAGTCCACTGCTTTGAGAACTGCCCTTGCATCACTGCATCACTGCATCCAAAGTGCCGCTGTAATAGGCCAGTGGCTTATGGCCCATAGTGCTCTTCTGTGTCAGTACCGGTGTCATGAGCTGGCCATCCGAATGTTAGAATAAGTAGAATTCTTGCGTGTTGTCTGGGGTAGCCAGTATGGGTGCTGAACTAATGAGTTCTTTTAAATCGTCAAACTGTTTGATCATGTCTGTAGTCCACTGTACCTTATGATGCTTTGTTTTTTGTGCTTCCCTAAGTGCTTGTGAAAGTGGTCTTGTGTATGCTGCCTAATCTAGAATCCATGCCCTACTGTAATTGCACAGCCGCAAAAACTGCTGCATTTCTTTAACTGAGGTGGGTCTCGGGGTGGCGTGTCCTGACGCTGTCCTATCTTTCAGTATCCTTTTACTATTCACTGATATGAACTGTCCTAGGTAGAGCACCTCCTGTTGGCAGTATTGCAACTTAGCCTCATCAACCTTGTACCCCTTGTAGGCCAGGAATTGAGCAATTGTAATGGAATACTTGTGGCAGTGTTGCTCATTATAGCTACATAACTAACAAATTGTCCACGTATTGGATAATCGTACTGGTCACCTGAATGTTCCCAAATCAGCATGCAATATCCTGTTAAAAATGCTCGGGCTCTCACAGTACCCCTGAGGTAACCTAGTATGTTCAAAACGCATCTAGTCCTGTGTAAATGCTGTGAGATACCATGATTCAGGATGGAGTCGAATTGAGAAAAATGTGTTTTTCAAGTCTACTATGGTGAAGTATGTAGCTTCTGTAGGGATACTGCATAAAATAGTCGCAGGATTAGGAACGACTGGAAATTATTTTCACCTATCTTGGGGTAGAGCACGCACTGTGTTTTCCCAGCCCCCTTACGTATCTGGGGCATCTACATCTTTGCCCCACTTCCCACAACCTTCTTCACAATTACCCTTTTTCTTGCTATTGTCATCCGTCCGACCCTACTCATCAACCTACTCCCTCCCACGTGCCTGCTGCTTGGGGGGTCGGTCAAAGAACACATTAACTACACTCCTATCACAATGCTACTTTGTCATAATTTTTTTTAATGTGTTTATTAAGTGTCTGTTGTCGCACATGACCTTTACACTAAACACAGCAAATAAAACATTTACATCAGAAAACATAGAATCATAAAAACAAAATAGCTAAAAATAGAAAATTGACCTATGCTAAAACCTTTCATTTCATAAAAGGAAAACATCACCATAGATGGTATCAGCAGCAGTTAATTTCAATTATATAGGAGTTGGTTTTTCCCAATCTGCGGGGCAGTAATGTATTAATTGTAACCTTATAGAATGACTTTTTCCCACAATTTGCTAGGTGTGGAATGCAGCAGCAGTCATAACCAGGAATTTTGCCCCATAGATTAAACTCCAGAACTGGTATGATGTATAGTCCACACTTGCATGATACCCTTTTTCATATAATGCATGGAGCAGACTACATTGAGTGAGCAGATGCCTCGCAGATTCGACAGCCACGTTGCATATACGGCACAAGCGCACATTTCTTTTAAGACCAGTCCAGACCCCTGTATTTACATAGACGGGGTAGTATTTTAAGTTCCAAGGAAAGGATAAAATGCACCAATTGAGGGGAAAAAGCTGTGACCAAGTAATGACAGGGGGTACCTGTGTTCATTCCCTGAGTGGAGTACAGATGGTACCTCTGCTTATTTGCAAGCTAATCAATGGGTTGGATACAATCGTAGTCCTTCGATTGCCTTTCAAAATCCATTGCATGTACTTCCCCAGAGATTCCGGCAGACACTTGCCTATATTCATACAGTGATTCAGGACCACATTTTGCATATCTATGTACAATACACTGCCCCCACAACAATGTCCATGGTGCTTAGTTAGGTCCAGAAGTCTTCCTCTTCCCTCATCATTTAAAAATATAGAACTCCACAGTTTACAGACAGCCAGTATCCAGAGTATGTGTAAAGAAGGCAACTCCAGTTCCAGTCACATGGCTTCAACTGGAACTGAGTTCGGCAGGCCCAGCAGTGATCTTAAAAGCTTACCCTCAAGACTTTTAAGCCATGATACCGATTATATAGGCAATGTTTCCAGAGCGTACATGATCCCGGGAACTACCGATAAGTTGTATGCAGAAAGTTTTGCCTCCATTGATCTTCCTCCTTGTCTATCAATCACATTCTTGAATGTCAACCATTTCATCCACGCCAATGAGGAGATCACTTTCATATGGCACATAGTGTCTAGTCTGTGGGAAATATGTATGCCCAAATATTTAAATGTCTCAACTTGTTCTAGGCTCGTGCCACCCAGTCGCCAGGTGAACCGCTTCCCCTAATAGGCCCCCTTGCCGATGGTCATAATTTTCGTCTTTCCTATGTTGATGAGCAAACCGTTTAGATCAGCATATTCCACCAAAGCCTCCAGTGAATGCTGGAGGCCCAAAGGTGTGCGATCAAATATAACGGTGTTGTCCGCATAGGTGATACAGTATATTTTCTCACCCCCATAACTCGGTGGACTGTTATGTGCAGCTTCTAGGGCAGAAGCAAAGTCTTCCACACATAGATTGTATAGCACTGGCACCAGGACACAGCCCTGCTTGAGACCAACCTTGGTATGGAAAGGTCTTGTGAGTGCACCATCCTGTGTTAGCCTTACTCTTACCACAGTGTCACCATGCAGGAGCCTAATAAAGTATAGCAAGGAAGAATCCAGTCCCCAAGCACTCAGTTTCTCCCACAATCTTCCCCTGTCCACAGTGTTGAACCCAGAACTGAAGAACTGAAGTCCACAAAAGCCAGGGTCAGGTAAGGTGTCCGATATGAGCATAAGGAGCACCAAGATAGCATGGCTTGTGCTATGCCCCTTCCTGAAACCCAGCTGCGTGCTGTTTAGTATACGTTTTGCACTGGAATGTGTAGAGCTGCTCCAGCAACAGACGCAAAGAAATCTTCAAGCTGCTGTCCAACATGGCCAGTAATCAATACTTTTTAGGTTCTGATCATAGCCCTTCCTTATAAACTGGTATCAAGATACATTCCAACCATGTGGGAGAATAGCGACCGGTCTCACAGACTTAATGGAACAGTGTTGATAATAGTTCAGTTCAGTGCATGGGGTAGTTTTTAAGGACCGCGTTGCAGAAACCATCAGGGCCTATGGCCATAGATGGTTTAGACTTCGCAATTATAGATGTAATATCTGCTTCCTTCACATGATGCCAGACCAGAGAACCTACCGTGCAAACCTTTGGCATACGTGATTTGGGCTCAGCATTGGACTAACAAGTTTTCAGGATATGAGCGGCCCAAGTATTTTCCGAGATACCACACACCAGCCAATCAGAATTTGTAGAAGAAACGTTTCTTAAAAGAAACCAACATTTCCTCATATTTCTAGTCTTAAGAATACTATCTATAAATCACCAGTTGCAAGCATTTTCATTATATTTATAGGCACACAGCCAACTTTTATAAATAGATCTTGCTTTGCATTTTATCTTCTTATGGTTAATAGGTAGTTTTTTGTAATTTCTCGAAGGGTAGCATTAAATCATTTCTTCCTTTTTGCCATTTCCAAATCATACAGTAGCCCTTGCCCACTTCGATTATTTGCACCCGAAATCAGTTTCTTTCCATGAACATTAAGCCTATCGAACACACGTTTCAAATTCCAGTCATATTGCTTCTGAAGATCTGCGTGTGTTTCTATGTTGGTTCTAAGGTTCTAGTTAAAGTGTCTAATGTTAAGAGAGGACCAAAAGAGTCTATTTCCTTGCAAGTTTACCATCGGAAATACACCCAGACATTTCCCTTGCTGCTTGACTGTTGCTTGAAATTCACTGCTCAGGACGGGGCGGTCACTTATGTCAATGGAGGCGACAAACAATTGAGGGGTGTGCTTAGAAATTAGAGTTACCAAATATAAAATCAATGCAACTGCTGTATGTTCAGTTAGAGCAAGTCACAAATGCCGCTCCTGAGCTGCCAGCAACCAGTTGTTAGTCAAAATCTAAAAGGACAGCTCGCCTGGCCAAGCCTCTTGTCCGAGCAGCCGGACCTTGCCTGCCCCTAGCACTGTCTATCAATATTTCAGAGCAGTCGACATTGAAGTCCCCAGGTAAGATGACACCGCTCATGTCCGAAGGGTCTCGGTATCTGCATGCATAAGAGTCTTTGTGGTTATCTCCCCTCCACTCCCTGGCGGGTTATACAAAGTTTGTCATACTATGTCATTATACTGTGAACCTGACAGACTTTAGGGATGGCTTAAAGGAGATTCTGGGGCACTCTGACCTTCACACACATATCTCACTCACTCCCTTCAGCGCCATCCGGCTCCAAGATCCCCACCCTCGTTTTGAACTATAATGTATCCCTCCAAGCACCTCGCAATGCAAAACACATGGTTGTATTTCAAGGACATACAATGTTTGTGCTCTTTGAACATCCTGGACTTGTTTCTTTTACGGTTAGTGGTCACAGGGAACCTGGTGCCATGGAATTCTGGGGTCTCAGGGCTCAGTCCTTTATATGGGCTATAATTCGTGGTTGTCTGGGGATGGGCTGGGTCATGCTTTGGCGAGTGTGAGATAACATGCACACCAGGCACCGGTCTATGATCGCAGCCTTGTAGGGTACATTCCTCTTGAGTCTTTGCAACACTGTTAGACCAATGAATAAACGTGTGGCAGTTTGGGATGGGGGCTACCCTCATGGGAGCCTGGGCAAGGCTGGAGATTTCCCTCGTCTCGCAATTTGGGCCTAATGCATGCACCGCAGCATTTGCCACGCAGGCCTGGTCTCTTAACTACACTTACTAAGATCTTTGCAAAAATGGCAATGTTGCTCACGCTCTGCGCTACACTATGTGGGTTGATTATATTTGATTATCCTGAGGTTATGGTTTGGCTTATTTGGTTTGTTTTTATTGTGTTTTATTAATTTGAAGAACAATGCCAATTTTGATCAGACATTATTTAAAATTACACATTTACAGGTGGCTGACTCATTTCTCAGATATGCACAATGATAAGTGCAAGTGGTGAGCCAGTTTATGAAGGTGTGAACAAAGTGGGACATATCCCAGGGACAAAACAAACAATTACATTATTAGATACTGGTGACATACAAAGGTAACATACAAATGGACTAGTGCTTCAAACGGAAGAGGAGTACTGTACGAATATACAATACTAATTAAATCATTAAGTAGCACTGGAGTTAGTGGTGGGATCCAGTAGGGAGGATGGGGAGAAGGCAGGGGTTTTCCCTCTTTGGGAAAAAAGTTAAATTTAAGCAGTGCTTTGACAAGTCAAGTTAAGTTTATTCGGAATAAGGATCCATACAACATATACAAAGTTAAAAACCATGACATAAAAGGAGTTAATTAAAACAACAAGACAATTAAAACAACATAAACCATCAAAAGAAATAACAAAATGAATCCAGCAGGCTACATCCAAGCATGAGCCATTTGCAGACAGTAACTGCCGTTGCAATTTAAGCGCGTTTTCAATGTACAAAGAAACACATCGCGCAGCAGACAAATCTTGCACTGATAGAAGAAACCTAAAAGCCCTTTGTACATGTCTTACTCCATGAGCCTTCAATAAAGGTAAAAGGAATTTCTTCCTTGGAGTCGTATGGGCAGGACAAAAGTCATCTACCTTATTCCTTAGACATAAACATGTCTTCTTTTCCACACTATTGCCCCCACTGTCATTTACAAATAGTAAGTTTGTTCTAAAATGAAGAACTTTTGCTCTCTTCCTTGGGTCTGTGAACCACTGTGCGTGACCCATAATGTTGGAGATGCAGGTGACATTTGTGTGGTAAAATTGGACACTTTGCTTTTTACCTTCTTTCAAAATTGCTGACCATTAGTTCTGTACTGAGGAAATTTTCATAGCCAAGGGTACGCAGGGCAGATTTAATATAATTTAACCATAATGATGAACTGCTTACACTTGAAAACAATACATTCTCCACCAAGCTTTTTGCGGAGATGGGGATTTCCCCACAGACTGAGCCAAATAATTAGTGGTTTCACAGCTATAAGATCTTTAATATAGGTTCTGCCACATTACTCATGCAACAAGTACCCAGGAGATCCCTGATGGACACCCATCATTTCCCTCAGAAACTTGTTTTCAGTAACCTGGGCCGTATTAGTGTAATCGTACCGCCATACGGCAGCTCCACATTTTTTAGAATGGCTGCTGATTTAGCTAAATAAATGTGGTCCAACGGTAGGCCACCTAGATTCCTGCCATATCTCAGAATGAAACCATTAATTTGGGAAGCCTTTACTTTTTGCTGTTCTGTGTGTGTGTGTGATCCACCTTAAATTGCGAAATATTGTTACACCTATTTAACGAAAGGAATTTACCCACTCCAATCTTTCCTCGTTAATAACTATTTCATTCCCCAATGGTTTACTGGTGCCAATACACATCATGTTTGATTTCCCAATATTAATTTTCAGATCTTTTTGTTCGATATAATCTTTGAATCCCATCACTAGTATTTGGAGACTGTGCTCAGTTTTGGCTATGAGTCATCAGCATATAAAAGTACACATGTCTTTTGGCCTGCCATTTTAAGGACATCACTTGTCAGAGCAGCTAATGTAGTTGGCAGAGAATTAATATAGAGGTTAAAGAGCAGCAGTGCTATAACGCACCCCTGCCTTGCTCCTCAAAAAATCTGGAATGCTTGTGTGATTTTTACCTCGCTTCCCCATCCTTTCTCTGGCCGATAAGTTTGAGTGCCATTCGACTAGCATCTGTAGGATCCCACCTGGCATGCCCAGCTCGTGTAGGGTTCCCCAAAGCTGCCTATGGTTAATGCAGTTCAATGCACTTGATAAGTCCATGAACCCCAGACATACAGTGGTTTTATAACCACACGCATGTTTATCCAGGACTACCCTTAAGTTTAACAGTTGGTCTGTGGTGCCCATACCTTCCCGGAAAACATACTGAAGAGATCCACGGTCGGTCTGGCTTCGATTGTGATGGGCTGGGGTTTTCATGGAGTGGGGCAGTATGACGAAAGCACAGAAGTGAAAAGAGACATAGCAGGGGTGGGTGGGATTCAGACAGAGAGGTTGAGTGCTAAGGAGGAGTGGAGACAGGAAGATACAGTCGGACAGGTACAGAGGAGCAAGACCATTGATAGCTTTGTTGACTAGGAGCAGGAACTTGAAAAGGGAGCCAACGAGCATGGTGTTGGTAGGTAGAAGTGGAGGAGGATCAGGGTCGGTTGCAGAGAGCGCAGATAGTAAAGTTGAGGACTTCGTCTAGTGGGAGAAACAAGTAGTGAGGATTGCACAGAATAGACACAAGCAGTAGTCTAGTTTGCTGAGAATAAGAGTGAAGATTTGAGTTTTAATAGAGTGTTGAATAAGAAATGGACACATTTCATTTTCTGAATGTTGAGAAGGTGAATACAAGCAGTGGAGGCTGCAGTAGTGATGAATTCTTGCAATCGGAGGTGCGCCTTGGGTATGATAGCAAGATGGTCAGGCAGTGGGAGATAGGAGATGGGGCTGACTTTGGAATATACTGACACTGTTGCGTCAGAGCCTTATAGCTGTGGGAATCCCTGCTCGTTGTGAATAAAACCCCTTGTCCCTTTGGATGTTATTCCCAACAACCTCATATTTCTAAATACATTGGGCCTCATTATAAGTATGGCGATACAATAACAACAGCGCCAGTAGTGCTACCGGTGCCCTTGCTACCGTACCGCCATATTAAGAGTTGTGCTTGCGGGTCTCGCTCTGCCCGTGTGGCACCTGCGAGCACAACTGGTGGATGCACCGGCACCGTTATGAATGGTGCTGATGCATCCGAGCTCCCCATTCCCATTCGGCCCTATGATGGGGATGGGGAGTCCCTTATTAGCGGCACACGCGAATGGGCAATTACCGGGTCCTCCAAACTCGGCATGACCCGGTAATTGCCCATTCGCTGGTGCCAGATTTTTTTCGCACGTTTGGAGGTAGCCTGCCTGTATTACAGGCATGACTACCTCCAAACTTGTGATGAGGCCCATTATCTCTGAAGCCGTACTTCTTGGGTCATGTGCTTTTGTCGATCCACCACATTACCAGTAATAAATAGTGCCAGAACTATGTTAAACAAGAAGTCAGATGGGGGCTGCTCTGATTAGCCCTTCACTCTAATAGAAATTATTCAAATAGAAATTATTCAAATCATGTCTTTTGTTTGGAAACATGTTTTGCTTTTGTATCTTCACACTTGGCATTAAAAAAAAAAAGTAGAAATCCACTTCCAAGGGCAAACTTGATTGACCTGTATCCAGGGTACTTTCAATTCATGCAGCAGAAAGCTGTCAAGATGCTTCTCTTCTGTCGCTACATCAGGATAGCAAGTCAGTAAAATATGTAATGTTATTGCCAAATCTATCCCTTAAAATCAGTTTATAATGAATAAATCCAATTTCCAATGAGTGTATTTAAGCACAATATTGCTAATACCTTTGTCTGCTTTTTAAGCAAAAAGATAGGTGTGACATGTGCACAGCCACAACAATCTTTATCAAATTTCTTGATAAGTATGTTTAGCTCTTTAAGATTTGTTCCAGGTTCTTTTTTAACAGACTATTACTTGAGCAATAACCCTAGAAGTGGGAGGGGGGGGTCTTACTGGCTGACAGTAGCCTGGTTTATGATGGCCCGACACCATTGCCAGGCGGCAATGCACCTCACCAAGGAAGTTATAGTGATTCACACCTTGGCATGTTGTATGTGGCGACCAATAGCATTTTTAGTTTGGGCTATTAGGTGTTGTATGCGATGCAGTGCCAAGATGTGCATCACAGACAGGCATAAAGTTTGCCTCTGGTGCCTGGGCATCGAATGCGTAACCGGCGACTGTCGATCTTGCCAGACGATGACTGGTATAGCCTTAAATGAGCGCAAGGCTAAATTAGCAGTGGGTAGGATTGTCCCCAAATACCGTCCACTCCTTCTAAATTGATATCATCCCACAAGTGGAGAGATTCCTGTTCTCACAAAAGGCGATCAAATAAACGATCTCATTTGAGGAACAGAAATTCTTTGTCATCCTCCAAAAAATCAAAGAGAAGACACAGATCACTGTCTTCTTCCTCGTCAGAAAGGGTAGTCTGCCCGACCAAATCTTCTTCTAAAGAGGAGTGTGAACTCTTTAGGAGAAAGTTAAATAAGATCTTCGATGATGAGGCTCCAAAACCTTGGGAGCACAAGAAGATTGGCCATGCTACGGTCGCTGACAAGCATGACGCCAAGGCTAAAACCCATACGCCCTCATGCTAAGCCTAAGACTACTGGAGAGTCTTTGAGCACTCGATGAGATGAGAAATTGTTGAGTCGAGGGCAAAGTCCCTCAAAGTATAAATCTAAATATAAGTCGTCAAAGCCATTGCCGCCTTCGACATCGATACTTCATCGATTAAACCATCAACGCCATCTGTTCAACCTTTGGGAAAAAGTCAAGAAAAGGTATTTAAACCTTTTTTCAACTCACTGACTTCTATTTATGTGGGATATGAAACTACTGATGACACCACTAGCGGGTCTTCAATTGGATCCCATTAATGTCCACAAAGATACTGCTACACCTGAATGTTTTATTTCAGATGAAACTAGAGTCAAACAATGTTATGACTCATTACAAACAGACAGTGGAGTTGACACCTCCCCAGAGCTAGATTTCGGAAAACCAGATCCTGCCGAACATGCAGATGCATCTTATAGATCACTAATGTCCAGGGTAGTAGATTTCCTGGGATGGATTAGACCAGCTCCTTTATTTGAACAGGACAACCCGACAGACCTACTGGACATGGGGCCACAGAAGGACCCTATCTTACCCTTCCATGTGGCACTACAGAAGAGAGTTGCAAAAAACTGGGAAGCTCCAGAATCCAACTGCACAATAAATACAAATGTAACAAAAAAATATAGACCATCAAGTAGTGATCCTAGCTACCTTTCAAGTCATCAAACCCCGGAAAAGTGTAGTAGGTCAGGCTGCTACTGCTACCTCCAAGCAAATGGCTTATCCAACCATACCGCCCGATAGGGAGGACAGAAGGATTGATTCTTGGTCAAAGAAAGTATTTTCTGCTAGCAGCATGGCTTTAAAGTCTGCTAATTCCTCTTATGCCCTAGCAAAGTTTACACACACCATGTGGGACTGTGTGGCAATGGCGGCTGATTACATCCCTGAGGGTGAGGAAATAGACGGTTTCTTGAACCTGATAAGGGATGGCAAAGAGGCTGCATGCAAGTCTTTGCAATCAGGTCTGGATACTGCTGACGGCAAGCACTGTAATACGCAGATTTGCCGGGTTGAGGAAGTCAGGTTTTGCACCGGAATTGCAATCCAGACTCATCAACATGCCCTTTGACGGCTACCATCTATTTGGAAATAAAACTGATGAGAGCCTTGAAAAGCTGCAAACCTTAAAAGCGGCAGCTAAATCTTTAAATGTTGCAGTTGGGCAGCCACAGCCTTTTCACCCCAGCCGATCATCTTGGAAGGGTAGCTCTTTTCTCTACTATTCCTAAGTTGGAAGAGCAAGAGGACAGGCTAGTCGACGAGAACAGAGAAGATTACCTTGTGGTGTATGAGGGAGAGCTGCTAAACCCGCCCAAGCAGCAGCTGTTTTGCCGTCAGCCGCTGCTTCAGCCACCTCTAAACCACTCTGAGGTCTTGTCTCGCAACACCCCGGTGGGAGGCAGACCATCGCTACATTTGAAAGAATGGCAGGCTATTACTTCAGATGCATGGGCACTAGAAACCGTAGTCTAAGGTTACTGCCTCCCCTTTATACAGAGACCTCAGGATCATCCACCAGGAAAACATTCACTAAATGTTCCGGATCCATTCCTGTTGCAGGAAATTTTAACCCTGCCACAGAAAGGTGCTATAGAACCAGTGCCTGTGATGGAGAGGAACAGAGGATGGTATTCTCCCTATTTCCTAATCCCCAAGAAGGACGGAGGACTGAGACCTATCTTGGACTTGATATACTTGTACAAGTTCCTGAGAAAGGACAAGTTGAAGATGGTCACACTTTCTCAGATCCTTCAGCTCCAGGATTTGATGTTGTCATTGGACCTTCAGGATGCTTACTTTCATGTGCAAATCCATCACAAGCACAGGCAGTACCTGAGGTTCTCCGTTGGCGGTTCTCATTATCAGTTTCGAGTTCTGCCATTTGGACTAACATCCGCCCGAGGGTTTTCACCAAGCTGATGGCAGTGGTGGCAGCGAGTTTCAGGAGAGGGGGGGATTCACGTCTACCCCTACCTGGGTGATTGGCTGGTCAGGGCCTATTCTCCCAAACACACCCTGGATCATCTCAGCATAACCTGCCACTCTCTCCACAGACTGGGCTTCTCCCTCAATTACAAGAAGTCCAACATGATACCATCTCAAAGACTCCAGTTTATTGGAGCAGTTCTGGATGCATCCCTGACAAAGGCCTTGCCACCAGAGGCGAGGGCTCAAGACAGTCTGCAGATGGTCTCCGAATTCCAGAGTGCCCAGTGTCTCCCAGCCTTCGACTTTCTGAAGTTTCTTGGCCTCATGGCATCCTGCATTTTTCTGGTGTCAGAGGCTCGCCTCAGAATGAGATCTCTAAAGTGGTCTCTTAGGACTCAATGGTCTCATTCTCAGGCAGGATGACCGATCTCATTCAGGTTCCAAGCAGGGTTGCATAGGATCTCCTGTGGTGGGCCTGCAAGGACAGCATTCTGAAGGGAGAAACATTTTGGCAACCATGGCCGAACATAACGGTAGTAACAGATGCCTCACTCAGAGGGTGGGGAGACCATACTAACGATTTGACAATCAGCGGTCGTTGGTCTCTATCGGAGTCCAAACTGCATATCAACCTTTTGGAACTGAGGGCAACCAGACTAGCGCTGAAGACCTTTCTGCCCTCTGTACAGGAAAAGGATGTCCTGATAATGACCGACAACACAGTAGCCATGTAGTATCTCAACAAGAGAGGAGGTGTAGGGCCACTACCACTGTGCAGAAAGCAATGCAGTTCTGGTTCTGGCCAATTCAGGAAGGTTTCTACCTATCAGCAGTTCATCTATCCAGAGAGGAGAACACAGTGGGGGGGACGCTCTGAGCAGGCAGAGCAGTCTCCCACGAGTGGGGACTAGCTAAGGAAGTCCTTCAAGTGATCACCCTTTGGGGAACCCCTGAAGTGGATCTGTTTGCAAACCAGAAGTTTTGCTTCAGGGAATTTCCTCCAAGAGGAGCTCTAGGGGACGCGTTCGTAGTAGACTGGGAGTTTCAACTCCTGTACACATTTCCTCCAGTCCCCGTCATTCCTTATGTGATCAGGAGGTTGAGAAAGTTTTGGAAATCCATGATCCTAATTGCCCCGTATTGGGCCAGGAGTATCTGGTACCCGGACCCTCTGGACATGTCCATCTGCCCTCCAATACATCTTCCACAAAGAGAGGATCTTCTCTTCTTAGAGGAGGGTCGGCTTCTCCATCCAGAGGTCAAGATATTCAGCCTTTATGCATGGTTTCCGTGAGGCTGAGGTACAAGGATTGGGACCTCCTGGATGACGGAATGGAGATTTTGCTTTCGGCCAGAAGGCCAGCCACAAAATCCTTATACTGCTGTCATTGGAACAAATTCTGCAGCTGGTGTAGGGAAATGGATGTAGACTCTTTGCAATGCGATACACCTACGGTGTTATCTTTTCTACTACATTTGGCAAATCTGGGGATCCAGATTGGAACAATCAAAGGCTATATTCAATCGCACCTCGGAAGAGGCATCCTATTTCAAAATTCCCTTAATTAAATTCCTTAAAGGACTCAAAAATGTGTTTCCTCCCTCCTACAACATTCTGTGTACCAACTTGGGACCTTATCTTAGTTTTGGATTGCCTACCCTTGGAACTGCTTGTCAGAAAGTGTGAGCGTGGCAGTTAGTCTTCAGGGAATGGCTGGATCAGAGGTCCTTGAGAACATATGGCTGGCCCGTTCAAGAGGGCCAATCTACTGATGGGGCATCCCAATCTGGGACGGGGGGCAGGGGGAACAACATGTGTAGTTGATGAATTATCATTTACAATATTGGCTTGTCTGCTGGATTCTATGGATAGTGTGTATGACTCCTTGAATTTTGGAGTAGAGAGAGGTTAGGCAAACCCTAAAGGTTCTTGTGGGGAAAGTACATTTCCTGGAAGGATATATTGTTGCGTCAGACACATGCCCCAGTGATCTGTGCTGTCCCTGAGAGGTCTAAAAATTAGCCTATGACCAATATAGAAATGGAAACCCCATCGGGCCATGTATTGAGAAAGATTGAGTGATGGACTCTGAAGTGGCACTTTTACCACCAGTATCAATTTTGGGAATGGGCTGTGCGGACGCAGAGGCCATTCTATGTAGTAGTTTGGTTGAGGCGCGCCCGCCTGTTAGAGGTCCAAAAACTAAGGTAAAACCAGTGCTTGTAAAGAAATAAAAAAAACTGTAATCCTCCCCCTAAACAGAATAACAGAGGATCACATAAATTCCTTAGGAATTTAAGGAGGGAGGTGGACAAGGGAACGGTTCTGGGCAAAGAAGATCTTGATCGGAAAAGGGACTTTTTCAAAAGCAGGAAGGGAAAGGGCAAAACTGAGATGGTTACTGATTCAGGGCTGGTAGAGGCAACCACGCCTGAGGTTAAGGCTTTCAAGGTTGTTGAGCAAGTTGAAGAAAGTCTGTCCTTTGATTTAAGTAACATCTCAGTGTAACCAGTGGAGGACGAGAACATAGTATGTGGAGGTGAGGGGGAAATCAAGAGGGTCCATCTCAGATTGTCCCAATAGTGGGGTTCGGAGGGGGTAAGGTATGTATTATGAGGGAATCAGTTGCTCACTATCTCTAGAGCGTTAAACCGTGGAGGACAGAGTGGAGTGATCCTGGGGCGGTGGATTTGAGACCTGCATTGGGGGACCAGAAATGTTTTCAAAATTTTTAAGGCCTACAGTGGTAAATGAGGCAGTCATATTTGGTAATACAGAGTGTTAGGCAGAATCCAGTGCAGTTCCCTTAGGGAGCACAACAGCATATTAGGACTACAGGAGAGAGCAATAAATCCCCTTTGGTATCAGTCTGTACCACAAAGATTTAGTTGGTAGCTGTGGCTGAGCAGTCAGACTTATCTCAAGAGGGAGATGAGCAGTATTCAGGGTTTACACAATAGGTATCACAGTACTATGGGACAAGGAAACACTGACCAAAGCTTTGTATCAAAAAGAGAATATATTTATTCTATACACATCTAGTTCAACACATAGATCACAGTTGATAAAGTAAGTTAAGTTTAGTCAAGGAAATGTATATACAACTCCCTATTCAATTGTAGACATGTTTGCGGTAGAGTGAAAACTGAGCAAAACAGCACAGCGAAAACCAACTACAAATGGCACTCAATTTAACGAAAGGGAGGGAAAGCACAAGTTAAACCGAAATATCTTCAGACACCCCCTAGCAACACTTCCCTGAAGTTTTGTGAACAAGTAATGCACAGTGACACTTTAGCAGAAAGATAAGTGAATGAAAACTGAGCAAAATGGCACTCCACAAGTTAAAACAGTAGGAAGGAAGAGGGGTTTAGAAGATTCAGGTGCATCAACACTTTTCTTATTGAAAATCACTCTAGTAAGAGTAGATCTAACAAATCAGCCAGAGTCAATAGGCCTGAGCCAGAGTCAGTGGTACAGGACCAAGAGTTTAGGAGCAAAAATGTTCTTGTAGCTGCAGTCAAGTCTTGGTAAACGAATATTGAAAAGGTAGATGCGAGGCGAAAGACAATGTTAAGAGAGAGGGCCGCCAACCCAACAAGTAGATAAAGGATTGAAAACACCTTTAGGGCTACCACGGGGAAAGGGAGGCCTGGCGGAACAATGTACCTTAAACGTGAAGAAGTGGCTCCTGCGGTGGCGGTTGTTCTTGGTAGTTCCTGCAGTTCGAGGGGTCCAGCAGAGGAAGAGAGGCTCTCGTCCTGCACTACCCAGGGATGAAACCAGCCGCGGTGCTGCCAAATGAAGTTTAAAAGGTACGCTCCTTTTAATTGCAGGTCGATAGCTGCCTGGCTATCCGGTCTCCAAGTGCTGAGCACTGTCGATTCGGTGTCCGGGGGAGCGATGGGTGAACTGGTTGTTCCCACCAGCTCAAGGGAAGAAGGCTCTTTCGATGAAGATCTTCTCTCGTCGTGTGGAAGAAAAGTGGTGAGACGATCCGGCAGGGCTTCACCGGTGGTGTAGATGCTGAAGATGTCTGTGGCTTCTCTCCCCTTTGGTTCCGTAGTTCCAGTGGCGACACCTTGCTCTTCCAGTCCTCAAGACCCTGCTTTTATGCAGAATGAGACCCATTCATACAGCCTAGCTGTCACTCACACAGTGGAGTGGTGTTCTTGGCAGGAGATCCTCCAGCCTATCAGGTTGGAGTGCGACCTGAGTTGCTGCGGCAACTCTGTCCAGCGGTTCTACTCCCACTCCCAACAACAGACCCACCCAAGACTCACAGGCGCCAAAAGGAGGGCTTCTTGGCAGAAGCCCGACAAAAGAGCAAACAAAGGATCCCCGGCCTGGATTAGGAGTTTAGAGTAAGACACGAGAAAGAAGTTATATTCAAGTTCTGGCAAATAAAACCTACCGGAGTAAAGTTAATAATAGAATAAACCGGCGGTATGTTAGAGGCTGTCAGTAAAAGTGTTAGCCTCGAACAATGGGAAAATCCCATAGGAAAATATTCGCGGTTGAACATTTTTGGTAGCAACCACTGCCACCAGCCAGAAACTTTAGAGAGCGGGACTTTAAGGTACCCCCTCGAAAATGAACCCAAGGGAAAAACTATTAACCCTTTCCAGTACCTCCATAGTAAGATGGGTTGGACTGGTTAAGTTCAGAAGATTTGACTAGTAAAGTCAATGGGGACTTTACATGCTCTAGGAGACAGTAGTCAGTCCCAGGGTATGGAGTCCATGAGGGTGCTGTATAACACATGTGCATAAAGATGGTTCCTATGGGTGAGAGAGAATCCCATAGGCATTAAATACAAAAATAGCCTAGAACACACATAGCAAAAATGCCTAAGAGTGAGAAAAAGAGTCTCACTCTTAGCAGGTAAATAGAAACAAACCCTTCAAATCCAGCAAAGCTGCTGAGGGACTCTATAGGTAAGGGAAATTAGCCATAGAATGAGAATTCTCCCTAACACAGAGTGTCCCCTATATTCAATCCCTGCACCCTTGCCTGGTACCATCAAAGAAAAGAGGTTGGGGATGCCTAAATGCAAACATCCCCAAACAACGGTAGTCCAAGTCGGCAGCGGGGTTAAAGGGTATACCCGGGTACCTATCAAAAAGAAAGTCAGAGGATGTGGTGTTCTGTTTATATCTCAGTCGCCTGTTTGTTCAAATAGAATTAATTTAAATAGACAGTATATCTTGTCCCTGTTCGAAATCCCGAGCTTATGGTTGGTTACAAGTGGGCGACATTGAGCAAGTGGAATTTGCTTACAATGATTGCCTGGATATTGTCAAATTGCATTTACGTTCACAAATTGTCAAAAATGCAATTCTTGTTGAAAATGAATCATTCCTCTCTTTAGGTTTTGAAGTTGCTGATGAGGGGGTCTCCATATTTCAAAATTTACGTCCCAAGAATTGGGGGTTGGGGAAAGGCTAGTGGAACGCCAAACTTCTACACAGCCAGATATGGCCAGGTCCTTGCGGTAGACTGTAAAATATGGGCAAAAGGAAGTGTATTATAGTCACCCGCAATGGTTGGATTACAATCAGGCAGCCTGAAATCAGGATTTGACTTTTGTGTCCTCGAATTCTAGGGGTTTTGTGAACATTGTCAATAACCCAGATCTGTTTTCCTCTTTTGATCTTGTGTGTTTACAGAAAACTCTGTTGATGGATACGCCAATTATAGATGGTTATGACGTAGTTTATGTCGAAGCCGAACAAGGCTCCAGGGGTTGCCCTTTTGGATGGCTATTGATTGCTATTAAGAGAAGTTTGGGTCTTGTATTCCGAAAAATAGATCTGAAAAGAAGGGACAAATTTTGTTGGAAGGGATTGGAAAAGACGGGGGAGGGTTTAATCAGTGTTTGCTGGTAAACCTATGTCTAAACCCTGAATCTGTTAACATGGTGGAAGCACTCAATTCCCTGTCCTTTCTTTTGCTGGGGGAAATTCCAGAAGATGGAGCTTCGGTTATGGTTCTGGGTGATTTCAATGCAGAATGTTTGGACGATCGCTGGTATCACGAACCGGCAAGGTTAAAAACGGCAAGGGAAGTACGTGATAGGGGGCAGAGGGTACGCCAGGAGTTGGAGGCGTGGGACATGGTGCCGTTGAATGGATACTTCATGGGTGACACCCCCCGCCCCAAGCTGTACCTGGAGTAATGGTCCCTGGAAGTCAACCATTGATTATTATTTCCTGTCAGTTGACTTGTTTCAGAAAGGTGGTACCCTGAATGTAAAAATCTCAGGATTGAGCGATCATGCTATGGCCTGTTGCCAGCTCCCATTTTCTGGGTTAACAAGGTTTGAGGGTAAGGCCTTGAACCGTGAAATTGACCCAAGGAACCATCTTGTAAAATGGTCTCCAAAAGTAGTTACAGCTTTGATAGAAAGATTGGGAGTCTCTTATTTTAGTATTTAGTATTTATTTTATTTATATTGCGCACCTAACCGATAGGTATCAAGGCGCAGAGGCAACAAGAGGATTGCAAAGCTTGGTTACATGCAAAGGTACGCGGTCCGGCTATGGTTACAGTGCTGGACCCGTAAAATGGAGACAATGCACGCCGAGGAGGCATAAATTACAGGGATAAACAATATAGGCAATATTATATACAAGGTGCAGGTTGTCTCATGACAGATATCTACGCCAAACAGATGACAACCTAAATGTACATATTGTGTATGTTCAAAGGCGGATGTTCTGTGTTCCGCTGAAGAGTTTGCCCCCTCTATTTATAATGTTTTGGGGGCTTTATTGCCAGTTAAACAGCTGCAAAAGGGATTCAGGAAGGTTGGCCACAATCATGGCTTTGATCCGCTAGTCCAGGAGCAGAAACAGAAGATGTGACTAGAGATCAGGGGGCTAAGGGGGACTGGGTCATCTGGGGTGATAGGGGAGGTTTGTAGGGTTAAAGAAATGTATACAAACTGGCTAAAGGGCCACAGATTTCTGATGGGGATTAATGACTCTGAGAAAATGTTGACCTGTATGCTAGGAAATAATACTATGAGATTCTGACAGTTGATTTAGCCAAGGGGGACAGACCAATACCTCCAAATCCAAGCAATATATGAAGTTGTATGGGTTTCTTACTTTTTGGAAGTTTATATAAAGGAGGGTGTGTTGGGGAGGAGGGAGTGGGTTCCGAATCTGAACATGTTGGCTGGTGGGGGGCCCTTACTTGGACCCTGGATGATATTGCACAGTTGATTAAATCTAGTAAAAAAAAGAATGCGCTTGCACCGGATAGTTTGACCAATTTCACTTTCAAGTCGAAAGTTCTTCCGTGGGCCCAACTTTTGTCATCTTTGGTAACATTTTGGTAACTAGGAATCTCCTGGCGACTTGGTGTAAGGCCTTGATTGTCTTAATCTTTAAGGAAGGTGACAGATTGTCCCTGCCGTGTTACAGGCCGATTTCATTGTTGGATGCCTCGCACAACATTTTTACCAAAATTATCCTAAAAGAATTACAAGACTGGGTAAGGGGTGCTAATTGTGTGGACCCCAACCAGGCAGGTTTTAAGAAGGGGGTGGGGAACAGCATGAAATAGCTTTGGTTTGGTGCTTTTCAATGCGCACTCAAAGGATAAAGGGAGGCCGGTTTATTTGGCCTTCCTGGATATTACTAAAGCTTTTGACCACGTTAAAAGGGCCATCCTCTGGAAGTGTCTTTCGCATAGTGGATGCCCCCAAGCACTGATTGGCATTTTGGAGCCTCTGCATCGCGGAACAAAAATCTAAATTAGACTAGATTCTCATGGTAGCTGCGGCAGGGGTGTGTCCTAGGACCATTTTTATTCTGTTTTTACATAAAGTACATTTTTGTGTTTTGGAAAACTGCTTGGACAATCCGGCCTAAACTGGGAAACCTGGCAGTACAATACTTAGCCTACGCAGATTAAGTTATCTGTGACATGACTCCGATAGGCCTACAAAGAGCCATAAAGGCGGTTGAGGATTTCTTTAATAAGCTTGATCCTTCAATCGACACCTTGAAATCTAACGTTTTGGTGCTCAACAGGGTGAAGAGCAAATTGAAAAGATGTGGATGGGATTTGCGAGGTCACGCTTTAGAGGTGGTTAATTCATATACATATCTAGGCTTGTGCATTTACGACGGGCACAGTTAAAAACGGGCTTAAAGCTGAATTAGTGTCGACATCGCTGGCAGCGACTAGCCAATTGATCCAATTCGATTACAAGTTTGGAAGCTTCTCATTTTTCCGTCTTGAAATTGTATGAACACAAAATTGTCCCAAAGTTAGTAAATGACCGCAAACAAGGGAAGACAGGGTTTGTTGGGCAAGGTTAGAGGCCAAGGTATGGAGATGGGTGCTGCGTCTACCGGCCTCAGTCCCTATTGCAATAATTCTTTATGAATTTGGGAAATTGCCAATTCAGACTGTGATTGAATGGGGAAAACTTCAGTTGTATGCTGAAATAGTCTCACCTCCGAATAACTTGTTCTTCGTTTACCAGAATGAATTGTGAGTTAAAGGTACTTGTAAAGTATTGAAGATTTTGGGAGTAAGGTGTACAAAGACTCTTTCTAAAATAGATGCATCAATGGATGAGTTATCAATGAATCCCAACAAAGTACAGCTAACATTTTTAGATATGTGTGGATAGAGCTTAGCGTTTTTTTGTTGAAATATCGTTGCTTTAATGATATTTTCACCTGGACACTGAAGAATTATAACACCCCAGCCCCTTATTTGAGAAAGCATCCATCTAAGGAATTTAGGACCCAAATGTTGAGGCTAAAGTTAAATCTGTTCCTCACTATGGATGTTTTGGGCAAAAGGACACACGTCCCTCAGGGGGAAAGGCTTTGCAGGTATTGTGCTTTAAATGACGAAACTCTAAAATATTTGTGTGGATCTTGTCCAGCTCTGCGTCTGTTGTGGGTGGAAAGCCCTTAGCTCTCCCCATGCATACTTGAGGAGGATTTATGGATCAGAAGCCTCAATACAACTGAGATTTCCCTGTCTATTAGGTAACTAAAATTTTAGAAAATTGTTTTGGTATAAGAGAAAGGGATACTATTCTCCTTCTCATATTCACTCTTAGCATCGTTTAGATGTTAAATGGATGGAAGCTGTCAATAAACCTTACTGTTAGGTTGGTTGGGCCATTCAGTACTCTGTGGTATTATTATGTTCCCTTGCTGCTGATTTAGCACTGTTTTAGTTCGTGTTACATTTGTAAACTGTTTTAATGATATGATTTATTAGGATTGTGACTGTTGATGATGTGTGATGATTTTTATAGTTGTAAAGTTTAGAGTTTAAAGTTTGAACTCTGACGTTTTAACTCTGTAAAGATCTGTAATTGCAAGTAATTGATTGATTGTGTTTCCTGTCATTTTAAGTGTCTATAATTGATTTGTGAAAAGTTCAGTTTTGTACTACACACACAATAAATAAATTAACTTTGTTTTAAAGTTTTTAACATACACTCCTTTAGAGCCACTTCCCTCCTGTCCTCTAAGACTGCTAACTTACAAAACCATTTTCTTTCATCAGCCCGCAAGGAAAGTGAGTTGAAAGCATTATCGTGTAAAACCTCCTTTTAACACCTTTTCCAAGGATAAAGTTGTTCTTAAGGTAAAACCATCATTTTTACCCAAAATTGTATCCGACTTCCATCTGACACAAAAAATTGTGCTTCCGGCTTTCTATCCTCCACCTCATCCTGGCATGGAAGAGGAAAGGTTTCAAAGACTCGATCCGAGGAGAGCCCAAAGCTTTTATATATCTCGGATGGCAACGTTGAGACAACATGATCAACTTTTCATTGGCAATACAGGGCACAAGATTGGTATGCCAGTCACTAAACAGACTCTATCCAGATGGATTATACTAACTATTTTGGAGTGTTTCAGGTTAGTTGGGAAAGATCCTGCGGACAGTTTGAGGGCTCATTCCACTAGGGCCATGGCAACTTCCTCTGCTCTTTAAAGGGGGGAGTCCCAATAAAGGACATCTGTGAGGCGGATACATGGTCCACTTCCACATGTTCAGAATACATTACTGTTTAGACACTTCTAACAACAAAGGAAGATTTGGAAAGGCAGTGCTATGCTCCATTCTGGACAAACAATAACTCTCAATTCTTACTCCCTCCTCCAAAACAATTTAATACTGCTTTGGGAGGCTATCAAAGATGAGGAATACGTGGGAGGACACAATCCATTCGAAGAACAAGTTACTTACCCCTGCTAACGTTCTTTCAACTGGATGTTCCTCCCACGTATTCCTCATCGCCATCCCAACCTACCCCAATGTAGAATTTACGAGCTTTGGACTTTGCAGTCTTTTAAAGTCTGGTAATTTGAAGACACTTATCAAGGCCCTTAATTCTGCATATGGTGGCCAAAAAACAGACTGAAGCCAAGGGGCGCTGTGCGTGGTGTATGTACTCGACGATGACGTTAGCCGAGATGGAAGCCCTTGATGGACATCAAGTCAACCGCCTCGATGCACAGCGCCCTCTCCCGACAAGAGACATTTTTTCTGAAGCAGCAAAAGATGGAAATGAAGATATCAAAGATGAGGAATACATGGGAGGAACATCCAGTCGAAAGAAGATTACCAGGGGTAAGTAACATGTTCTTCTGCTTCATCCAAACCCTCTGCATCCGCCTCCCCCAAGTACTCAATACACAACTTTCGCCACCTGCCCTATGGGCAAAATATTTTGTCCCATTGTCCGTTTTAGCTAAGGTACAATTGCTACCACCTCCCAGACACACTCTTCTGCCCCACCCCCCAAAGCGTGCACACACTTCTGTCCCATCCTCTCTATTCTGTTTCTCAGAAACTTGCTCTTCTGCCACCTGAGCCCTTTTGATGACATTCTTTCGTCCCCTATTACTCTTGCCATGTTAAGGGATTGGGCTTCCTGACAGCAAGGAATTAAGGATTTTGTTTTTGGGGAGCAGAAAAGTGGTTCTTATTCCTCTGTTAAGGATTTCAATCAGGCGACACACACCTTGGTCTCGGCCTAGTATGCAGCGCATGACTGAAATGCTTATCTCTTTATATTGATTCAATATTGAGATGGTACACCACTCATATCACACACCTTTTTCAAATACCCCGGGTCACAATGGACCATGACCAAGGCTGGTTAGTAAAATACAATATTTATTTATTTTAAAATTCAAAGGCAATCATAAATGTTTTAATATGGAGCAGCAATCACCAATGGGGTGATAATTATAATAAGAATGTGAGCAATGCACTGGGTTTAACTTTCTACTGGAACATATACACAGCACTGCAGAATAGGAGCACTTTTTGATTTAGGAAAGATAGCACCTAAGTTAGAATTTCCCCCTGCAATGTTCCCTCAACCCACAAATAATCAAATCTGAGTGGATAAACAGACACAGCAGGTAATCAGGCATACGAGGCAAGAAACGGAATCCAAATCTGAACTTCCCTCCCCAAATAAGAGAGAAAATCAGATTTTAAACCCCTTTCAATGTTATAAAGTGACACTTGGAAATGGACCAATGAATAATGAATGTATGTTGAAAACCTTAAAGCAAATATAATTCCTCACTAAAGCAACAATGCAAAAACACTAACAATCACAAAGAATGGATTACCAAAAGCATACAATTCGAGTGGAAAGCTTAAAACAGATTGCAGCAAAATGACATGTGTGAAAGTTAGATTTTTCCAATTCCCGCCTAAAATTAACCAAAAGGTTTTTAATAAAAATGGGTGAAACACACTGATTTGGAGTGGGTTGGGATTTGGTTGGGTTGTAGAGGTATATCTCAGGTACAATATGGAGGTGAAAGTAAGTCTCAAGCTGGTAAATTGAGAGGGATATGGAAGGTAGAGTGAGGTTTGTTTTTAGGAAAATAGAGCAGTGAAAAGAGGAATCTGCTTTAAAATTGAAAGGGAAATCTCACTTAAACTAGATTTAATGGCTAAAAAAAGAGGAACGCCACCCGTGAATATCAAACGTTACGCTGCAGTTGTAACCCTTCATGCAGTGTACCCCTTTTCTTAAAAGAAAATGTATTTATTTAAACACAATATCGCTGATGACTTAGGATCTATGCAAGACAGAAATGAAGAGAAACGTGGCGCTAGCACTAGAAATCAAGGGCAAAGTTACAATCAAGGGCAAAGTTACAAGAATGATTCTGACAGTTTTAACAAGTTAGCAGGGTAAGGATGGCTTTGAGAGGGGATAAGGAATAGGCAAGACAATGTATACTGTTGATTTGTATGGGTTGGTGATGATACTTACAGTCCACTTTTAGTTTGGGATTTTTGACAGCCAACGGTCCTGGTCACTTCACAGCAGGGCACCTGGCAAACAGCTGGGCAGTTCTGGTCACTAGATGGCACTTCTGGACTGGCAATTCTGGTCACTGGATACTATAGACCAGCTGGAGGGCAGCTTTGCAGGATGCAGGCAGTTAGTAGGATCAGGATACTTCCCAAAAACACCATAGCTTTCCTCTTTGGTTATTTGGGAATTTTAGTGGGGTTTCAGATTTGAGGCCTTGCTGGAGCAGGCTCAGCAATGCGTGGGTTCTGCAGTGGGCCCTGGAGTAGGGTCAGCAATGTTTTGGCCTTGTAGTTGGGATTGTAGTTGGGATCTGGAATCTGGACGGATGGAAAAGGAACGCAGCGCAGGAACGTCAGGAATGGTGTCTGTCTAGAGTCTTGTCAGGGACTCTAGTGACATCATCAAAGTATATGACTGGGGCAGACTTAACTGAGCACGCCTCTAACAACAGAATTGGACAAGGGTGATGGTCTCCGCCTCGCTCTCAGCTGGTTGGATTTCAAGAAAATTATGTCAGATTTATGGTGTGAGTTTTACAATGTCCAAAAACCTCCCATGGTTATTTTAACTAAAATCCGATTTTGCCACAAACATACATTTATACAATTGCAATCTCTTAGCAAATTATATACACAGGTTACATATTTTGTGCAGCACATCGCAGTCCGATCCTATGGTCCGTGAGACCTTATTTCGACCTTCTACCAGTTTTTCACGCTTTTCAATGGGATTTATATTACTAAAAATTCTAGAACTTTATACATGGGTGTGGATTATCATAAGGGATGTATGTACACAAATTTGCATTTGCAACATAGATACTTTTCTTGTAAACTGTCATATTTTTCCATTTCTGTCCCTAAGGTGTCAATGAATTCTACCTAGTCTTAAAAGAAAGCCCATAAAATTATGTTTACAACTGCAAACTTTTTACATTTTTACTAATTCTTGCTGCAGAGATAAGTCTTTACAGTTTATTTATAAAATAGTCTTTGGAAGCAAATGGCAGTCCATGTCACTGGATCATTTTTTTTCCTTGTAATTTCCTTCAAAGCAAGGTGGGTGTTTCTCACAGGTTAGTGCCCCAGGACTTCTATTGTCACAGTCTGGAGCACAGACGAATGTCTGATGAGCGTGTGAACTTTCTTTGTCCTGGCCCATTCAAAGTGTTTCAATATGGCAATTATCACTTTCGTGTCCTGAAAGTTTATGGTGTGTCTCCCTTCCTAGGAGGAAGTTTCAGGGCTGGCAACTGGAATAGCTGGTTTTTTGGGAGCTTGCAAATTCAGCCCATGTGTTCTAAATCTTTATTTTCTTATTTTGGGTCCGGAATTAAAACAAACCTGTGGAATAAAAATAGCCCCTGTATGTATTTTAACCAGCCACAAACCCCTTTGCATTACTAGGTAATGGCAGTTTACTTTTTAAATGGGCATTTTTCTCCTTTAGTTTTGCAAAAGCCCATTTTTACACATGTGTTGAAAACTGCTAGCATTTCCTTTCAAATTCGATTTTGACATGTGCCTTCCCAATATTGGCTTGCAGCCATAGTTAGTTTCTTGTACACAACAGTCTGTACAAGGCAAAGGTCTCCTGGAGTGAGAATGTGCACAGAGCTATGATTTCTTTTGCAGGGTTTATTCCTTTGACACTTTATAGCACAAAATAAAGTGTTTCCCGTGCACAGCAGAAAGTGAAGTTTTTTGTTGATTTCTCTGAGTGGGTTTGACAGGGCCTGTCATTCAGGGATTATGCCTGGTTTTGGTGAGGCACAATGAAATATCCTGGCCATGGCAGGGCCTTTTTAATCACCGTAGTTTAAGACAGAACAGATGGAATTAGCGTCAAAGCATCATTTTAAAGGATGAAAATGTTTCATTTTGAAATGGAATTTTGGGTTTTTCGCAAAGCAGTACTGCCTTTTCACTTTATTCCCTTCAGAACACACTGGCACACTCCTTCAGTGTGTCCCCTTGTTCCATCTTGCCTGAATTATGCTAGGTAGGATGGTGCAGCCATCTTTTTGTTGCTGTTGTTGCTGCAAAAATGCAGTTTTGAGGTCCTGGTGCGCACAGGAGCCAGCACATCCATTTACTGTTTCTTGCGCATATGCAGCTTGGTGATGTGGGTCAATATATCCCACACCTCGCTGGCGTATTTTCAACAAGTAAATTCTATATTTTAATGAGAAAGTCCAAACTATTGGCACTGCCAAGGCTTGTTTAATTTGTGAATTTGTTAAAGAACACAGTTTCCAAAAGTGGCTGCAATGGAAAAGGTAGAGGGGAGCTACTCACAGTCCTGTCTCCCTTTGCATGGTGGCCGTTTCAGAAGAATGGGACAGGTGGCCCACCCGGAGGAGCAGCAACTGCAGATGAGTAGCTTTGAGAGTTGAAGGAGGGATGCGTATGGGTCAGTACTGCAGATCAGTGGGGCAGGGGTGACTGGCGGTCGAGAGCAAAGCCCGGGAATGAGGATGATGGATTACAGCTGCTCAGAAGGCGGGCAGATCCCATTTGGTAAGTCCTGCATTTTGAGATCCCTGATTGGGAGGTTGCTTCATTCCTGGTGTCCCCTTCTGGGTGCTAATTTATACACATCCTGATCCAGAGTTTGGGGGCACCAAATTAGTAAGCATTGATTACATTCTTTTGGCAACCCGTTAAGGTTACAAGACTTGCCATCTTGTAAAAAAACAGTGGCAGTAATGATCTTGTCTACCTGGATCTCTGAAATGCCATCAATTATTTTCGGCAATCATTAATACGTTTAGGATTAATCAGGGTGCAGGTTACTAGATCTACACTTGTGCATTGATAATAAGTTGATGTTACTAACTGGAGAAGGGGGGCGTGAGGGAGAAAGGTGAAGGTTTGAAAGTGCACTTTTGTAAACCTTACATGGGTACTGGTTTATGTAGCACTAAGTCATTAGGCCCATGGTCCTAGCCTACCTTGATTATTGCAACAACCTCTTCAAAACTCTGATCCAATTCGTCCAGAACAAGGCAGCTAAGATGATACTAGGCTTGAAATCTAGAGTCCACTTGACAGCAGCCCTAAAATTGCTTCACTGCTGCGCATCAAGAAGCTTATCATTTTTAGATTGTTCATAATGGTGCTTTATAACTCCACCAGAAAATCAAGCAGTTTTTGCCATATCAATGAACTCAGATCAGCCAGCACAATGAAAATCGGCCACACTTATGAAGAAGAAAATTGGAGGCTGAACTTTGGCTCACAATGGCGCCACTCTATAAAGAATATCCTCCCTCTTCCTCTGCGGATTGGGGAACACCTCTCGGATTCAGAAAACTTTTTTAAACCAGTTTTTTTAAGCAGGCATTCTACAATAAGGGAATAATCCTTTCCAGGCATACACCAAATACCACCTCTCCAAAAATGTCTTAAACTTATAAACTCTGAAGCTCTACCTCCTTGCATGAGATGGTTTTCTTCTCAGCCTCGACACTTAACAGTGGAACTACTTTGAGGCACATAAGCTATCTGCTTAACCACAGTGAAAGATCACCTGAACTCATGAATTTAGATACTTCATTCTCCCTTACCTCGCCTTTGCACTTATCAGATCTGAATGCCCAAGGACTGCGAAGGAGCCGCTCTCATCCCGGTCCCTCTTTTTCCTTCGGGAATTACGAAAAGAGTTTGTTGGTAGCAGGCAGCTTGATTATAAATCGCCATGAAATAAATAAATAGGGTTGTGGCTGAGTTAATGTTATGTTGCAAAGTAAATCGCGAACATCAGAAGTTACCTCATTCTGATATGTATGAGTAGAGAACGTTTTCTTTCAAAGTACCGTATGCACAGAGAAACATGCACACTTGTGCCTCAATCGGTGGAGGCGTCAACTGTGCCTACTAATCACCCATCTAAAAATGACGCTTATTATTCTGCATGAACTAACCATCCTGTTTTTAAATAATAAGTGTGTTTAAAGTCATGTTCACCTTAGTATTGAGGATACTAAGGGCATATCGTAACTTTAAGTAAAAATACCCAACTTTCTTTTAAACATAAAACTCATTGTGATTTTGTTAAAATGTAAAATGTTTATTTAGGAGCTGCCATTTGATTTCTTTTCAGTACAATACAGACGTGAGAACCGTGCAAAAGCGAATACAGGAATCTGAAGAGACAAAGGACTTCATTAATAAGGAAGAAGCGCTCTACAAACAGGAATTGAGCAGTTATCCCGAGCTGGATTCCATAAAAGTGAACATTGAGCCTTATCAGAAGGCGTTTGCCCTTATTTACAAATGGCAGCGGACAGAGAAAAGGTAGGAACCTTCACTGCTGCTAAGGAATTGTTATACTCCACAGTGATCGAAGAAGTGTTCGTGGCCTCTCCTTAGTCTCCAGGTGAGGTTGCGGTTATTTCCAGAACTCCCACCAGTGGCGCGGCCCCAACCCCCACTGATGCTGTCAGTGACTGGGATTTCTTCGCCAGAGCCAGTGCTGAGCAGTCAGGAGGTGCACAGGTGGCCATGGAAGCATTTGATGCAGAATAGCACATGCAGGAGGGCTGAATCTCCGGCGCTCCCAACGGCCTCCTAAGGGTGGAATCTGGGTACAATTCAAGTGGGTAATTGTGAGATTGCACTGCAGCCCTGCACCGGTAAAAGGTCGAAGCTCAATCATTCCTGGGCCTGCTTTGCATGAATACCTTTGAGACGTGCAATATGTCAGCAGCACTAAAAGGGTGCAGCATGTCAGCCCTCTTCGTTTGCTACAGCACTACCTTGGTTGGTAACTTTCCATTAGAGATAATTTCTGGTTAGCAGGCAGTAACGTTGGAAAGGCAGATAGGGCTGGGGAAGAGTCAGTTAAGCATGTATTGTGCAGCATCCATCTGACTTCTTGAGTTCTATTTAGACCATAGATGCACGTACTTTAGAACTTTCCCAACTTGTAACCCCCAGACAACTATTTACATTTAAATGCAATGACATTCACATCCATCCTGTTTCGGGTGGCTGCTGCTCCTTTACGATTTCATACACAGCCCGTCCATTATGTCACACCCAGTGCTACCGGCCCACATTCTACAGCACACTGTTAACGTTCAGATTCTGCACGTACATTAAGAACAACGAAACCTCAGCCTCCTTGGGGTGGAGGGTGGGCGTATGTGAATATATAAAATACACCAATACTGCAGGGCTGCACTTGTAGGTAACTAATCTATCACTGTCACGTTTTGCTCCCTTTGCTCCCACCACACTTGGGGGCATGATTTGGGGTTGATTCCCTACTGGACTTTCCTTTGGAACCTTATGCTACAGTGCTGTGTTGAATTGGGAGCGCTAAATCCTTATTTTCCATGCTACGTCCCTTCCGTATCCATCCAGGTTTTTGGCAGCCAGCATGCTGCTTTAATCAAAAGACTATGCTTCCCAGAATGCCTAGCCCACTGCTTCATCTCCACCCTTGCAGGACAAAGTTGGGTGGAGGATAAGCAACACCTGTGGCTAGCAGGTGCAGCAAGCAGCACACCTGAGTCGTGTGCTCGTTAAGCAGCTTTAAAAGCCTCCGTTTGCTTCAGTCCAGCGCTGGCCCTTGATGGAGTGTTTCTGTTTGTGACTGGGCCCTTGTTCCTGGTTCTTAAATTACTGTCTAGTTCCTAGTTTCTATTTTCTTGTTCTTTTTCCCTGGATTTCGATTTTAATGTGCTTATTAGTGATTTCTGCTTCCTGGATTCCCTTTGTCTTCCTCTGTTTTGCAGGCAGCACATCTCAGTGCTTTTCTTTTTCTGTGCACCCAGTTTGCCTGTGTTGCCCTATTCTGCTGTGAAACCTTGATCCTTTAGTCTCTCCCAGTTCATAGATTTAGCATTTTGCCTTTTTTACCTGGATGCGGAGGGGGAGGCTTTGCTTTTGTAATTTGGTTTTTTACTGCCCCTGTTCCTTTACTTTCTCTTGGAATCTATTCCAGGTTTTCCCTTCACTTCTCCATTTGTTTCCTATTGATTATTAGGCGTGGTGTGCCGTTGTAGCTAGCTCCTGTGTGAATGCCGATGTTTTCCTCACTATTCTGTAATCACTAGTCCTACTTGCCCCTTGTCATGAGTCTTATGTATTAAGTTATCCTCCCGATGATTCCAAGATGGCGGCGGGTACGGAGTAGCTGTGTCGGCCGAGCTCTTCCTGCCTGCGAGTGGAAGTGCGGCGGTCCACCACCCCGCGGCACCCCTTTGGCCTGTAAATTGGGGCAAAATTCTGCGCGGCACCCAACGGTGGGCCCGGAGAGCCCGAAGAAAAGGGGGAGCGTCGCCCCGGGAGCACCCCAGGGCAAGCGATCGAGCGGGGGGGACTGTCCCCTGCGGCTCACGCCCCGGCAGCGGAGAGAGGAGTTGGGCGGCCCCCTCGGCGTCGGGGCTAGGAAGAGGAGGAGGAGCGCAGCCGTTGGAATCGGCTCCGCTGCGAGAGAGCGGGGAGGTTGTCCTCTGTGGCCCGCGCCCGGAGGTGGGAGGAGGAGCCGGGCTTCCCCCCCTTGGAGTCGGGGCTGGCCGCGGGCGGCGGGAGCGGAGCCCCGGCACAGGCAGAGCAGCGGGGAGGCTGCTAAGGAAGCCCCTGGCGGCGCAGTGTACAGCCGCCTGCTAGAAGCGCTGCGGTGAGGCTGCGGACCCGAGAGGGAGGTGCCCCCCGGGGGGCAGCTGGAGGCCGTGTTGGAGGCCGAGTGGCAGAGGAGTCCGGCGTTGAAGAAGGGGCCCCGAAGGACACGGGGGCCCCGGTGGGAGCGGCCGTCTGGGCTCTGGGCCAAACCCCCATGGAGGAGATACTTATGGTGACGGGCGAGGCCCTGGGGGATGCACGGGCCATATCCCAGTGTCGTGACGTGGTGGAGCACTGAGCCACGGTGAGTGTGGCGATAAGAGGAGGAGTGCAGGGGCTGCAAGGTTTTAGTTGCCCACCCAAGACACTGCGCAGCCCGGAGGGGGCAGGTCCGGCAGGGGACCGGATCAAGTGGGGCTTTACAGGGTAGACTGGGAAGGTGTTTGCTGACCTCCCTCCCCACTTTGGGTTGTGGTGAATAGTATTGGTGAACAGGCTGGGGGCTGCCTGAAGGCTCCGGGGGCCAGGGGGCCCGGATTTGGCGTCAAGACACCCTGCTGGGCATTTTACCACTGCTGACCACCCCCTCTCCCTCCAACTTGAGGACATTTCGCCATACACCCCGTTGCCAACCCGTGGCTGGACCACTTACAGCCGAATCAGGTTCCTGTTGATGGCCACTCGCTTTAAGGGAAAGAGTGGAAGGGCGCAGCAACCCTCAAGGGACTCTCAGAGTACACTCCACTCTCTGTGGCTCCCGCAGGACATGGGGAATGATACTGGGGATGGCAATGAGGGTCTGGTGAGGAGCATTGCGAAAGTCAGCACGCAGGGGCGGCCCCAGATGCTTGGCCATGATCTCATGGGGGAAATTCAAATGCTCCACGCCAGCATGGCCAAGACCTTTCAGCTAATGCGCACTGATCTGAATGAAGCGCTGGGGGAGATCAAGCGGGAAATGAAGCAGCTAGGGGACAGGACGGATCTCCTGGAGAGGGGTTTGCAGGAGGTCGAGAAGGAGACTACAGCTAATAGTGAGGCGTTGGAGCGCCTGGACATAGCGACCCGGAACCTGGAGTTACAGATGGAGGATGTGGAAAACAGATCCCGGAGGATTAACATAAGGGTGAGGCAGCTACCGGAATCCGTCTTGGACAGGGACTTGAAACAGGAATTGCAGGGGGTGTTTGCGGGCATCCTTGGGGAGGTGGCCCCAGGTGATATCGAATTGGACCAGGTCCACAGAGTTGGGTGACCCGCTAAGGGGCCTACCTCAAGGCCGCGGGATGTGCTTGCTGCCTTCTCTAGATACGCTCAGAAGGAGGCGGTGCTCCTCGCTGCGAGGAAAAAGGAACCGATTTTGTTTAGAGGCCAGAAGATAGCTCTTTTTCAGGATTTGGCTAATGCGACTGATAAAAAGAAGGAAGATGGCGCCAGTGTTGAAGGCCCTACTTGAACGGGGGATACGTTACAGGTGGACATTTCCTTTTGGTCTGGTCTTTGATTGGGAAGGTTCTTTGAAGCGCATAACATCAGTTCAGGAGGGAGCAGACGTGTTGCGATTGGATCTGGAGGAGGGTTCTTTGAGCAGGGAAGGGGGAGGTACGGGGAGTGGCCAGCGGGAGAGGCCCTGGGAGTGGTCCACAGTGGCAGATAAAAGACAGAGGGGATGGAGGGAGAATGGCGGCATGCAGGGTGAGGGCAGGGGGTCCTGCCTGGAGGGTGGCAGTGGCGGAAGGGCTCAAGTATAATCGTTACTCTAGTTGAATAAGGGGTGGTGGACCTTGAAGGTTGACATGGGAGCTCGGAGTCAGGGAGGGCAACATTTTGGGGTCAATAAGGGCTAGGTGGCCCGGGGGGGAAATAAGAGGAGGAGATGAAGACAGTGGTTTGTGGGAGTTTGTTAAGTTGGGTGGGGAAAGGGAGTGTTGCTTCCACTCTAAGTTGGGGTTATGGAGTGGTGGAGGGGTGGGCGGGGGGGGTGGACCTGGGAGGGGGTTGTAGCACCAACTGGGAAGGCGTCTATCCAGGGCTTGACGGGAAAGAGGCCGGAAAAAAAGAAGGGCAAGGGCCCACCCCACATGTTGCTGGTGGGGTGGGGAGTTAAGAGGGAGGACCTAGAGGGGTGGGGGAGAGGGGTTCCCCGAGGAGCAATCTGGTTACCAGTGTGGGGTTCAAATGGATGACACATAATGTACAGGGTTTGAACTCCCCGTTTAAGTGGTCCAAATTGGAGCAATTCATCGGTTTTCACAAACCAGATGTTCTGGCTCTGCAAGAGACACATTTGCTGCGGAAGGATCAACACAGGCTGAAGTTGAGGGGATTCCCGCTAATTCTCTTCGCATCAGGCCCCTCCAAGAAAGGTGGAGTGGCGCTGGCATTTGGTAGGGGGTTTGATTTTCGGGTTGCAGACACCATCCGGGATAGGAATGGGAGATACATCATGGTTCGGGGAGAGTACATGGGTTCGCACTTTACAATTGTGTCGGTGTATAGCCCAAATGTGGGGCAAGACCAGTTTCTGCGTGGGTTGGTGGGAACCCTACAATACTTTGCAAGGGGACAGATAATTTTGATGGGGGACTTGAATCTGGCGTGGGATGGAAGGAGGGATCGTTCGCAGCTGAGGGAAGGGGGAGGGGGTGCGGTTGCATCGCCTACATTGAAGGAAAGGTGGGAGGAAGCGGGTTTGCGAGATGTGTGGAGAGTGTTAAGGGGGAAGGAGGAGGGGTTTACGTTCCTCTCGGATGTTCACAGGTCCCAGTCGAGAATCAACTATATCTGGGTCGCCGTGAGCTTGATCAGGGGGATTGGCTCCATAGAGGTAGGCCCCGTGGGGATAGCGGACCACATGGTAGTCCAAATGCGGCTACGGTTGGGGAATAGAAGGCCGGGGATGTGGAGGTGGAAATTCCCAGAGGCGCTACTGAGAGACCAGGTGACGAGTGAGGAGATAGAGAGGAGGATCCGGGAATATTTTGACCAGAACGGTGATCTGGACACGAGCCTGGAGGTGAGATGGGACGCTTTCAAGGCCACGTTGAGGGGAGATATAATCGCCCTGCAGGCGGAGAGACATAGGCAGATGCGGCGGCAAGAGGAGCAGTTGGAAAAAGAGGTGGAGGCCGCTAGGGTGCGAGTGGGGGAAAATCCGTCTTCTAAAAAATTGTATAAGGAGTATAGGGCGGTCGAGGGTCAACTGGGGATCCTCAGGAATAAAAAGGCGGAGGCGGCCATGCTCAGGGTTAGGCAGAAGTATTATGCAAAAGCTAACAAGGCCGACTCTCTCCTGGCGCGTTTACTGAGGGGTGAGAGGGAACGTAATGTAATCGGGGCTTTGAGAAGTAGGGATGGGGCGAGACTCACCAAGACAGAGGAGATTAAAGGGAGGCTCGCTGAATTTTACGAGGATCTATACTCCTCACAGAACCCGTCAGGGGAAGCTCAGAGGAAGTTCTTGGAGGGCCTCGCGCTCCCACGGCTTTCTGATGAAGAGGGGGTAGAATTAAGCCGAGCTATCTCAGAGGATGAAGTGAGGGCGACTGTATCAGCCCTCCCCCGAGGCAAGGCCCCTGGCCCGGATGGCTACCCAGCAGCCTTTTATAAGCAGTTCTCTCACCTCCTCGTTCCGCATCTGACGCAACTGTTCAACTCCTTCAGAGCCAGGGGGTGTATCACCCCATCGATGGAGGAGGCTAAGATAACGCTTATACACAAGGCGGGTAAAGACCCCGAGGAGTGTACATCGTATCGCCCCATTGCCCTCATAAACACTGAGGCAAAAATGTACACCAAAATTCTAGCGAAGAGGCTGGAGAGGTACCTTCCAACATTGATTCACCAGGACCAGTCGGGCTTTGTGGTAGGGAGGCAGACGGCTGATAATATTCGAAGGGTGGCCCACATTGTTGAGAAAGCACGGAAGACGGCCACTCCGGCGATTCTTTTAGCGTTGGATGCGGAAAAAGCGTTCGATCGAGTGGAGTGGTCGTTCTTATACCGGGTAATGGAGCGGATGGGGCTAGGGCCAGGTTTCATTAGCATGGTCGAGGCGAATTACAGGAACCCCAGGTCACGGATCCTGGTCAATGGGGAAACCTCTAACCCAATTGGGCTTGGAAGAGGTACGAAACAGGGCTGTCCCCTGTCCCCCTTGCTATATGCAATTTACCTGGAACCCCTTTTATTTTGGTCATAAGAGAATCCATTCGTATCTGGGGTGTACCGTTCGGGGAGGGCCAACATAAAGTGGCAGCTTTTGCTGATGATATGCTGCTTATGTTGACGCGGCCGCAGGAGTCTATTAAGGCGTGTGAGGCACTGTTGACCGAATTTGGGGAGGCATCAGGTCTGCGTATCAATCTGCAAAAATCCGAATTGATGAATCTATCTTTAGAAGAGAGGGAGGCACAGGCACTTAGGGAGGTCACCCCGTTTCGGTGGAGCCCAGGTGGGATAAGGTATTTGGGTGTTTGGATTACCCCCTCACTAGCCGGGTGGTATAGCGCGAACTACACCCCTTTGCTTAAAGATATCAAGAGAGATTTAAGGCGCTGGGGTGCCCTTAGTATCTTCTGGCTGGGGAGGAGGGAAGCAGTTAAGATGGTGATTCTGCCTCGCATTTTATATTTTTTTCAAGCGATCCCCTTGGCGATCCCGCAGCGCTTTTTCAAGGAACTTGACCAGGTGGTTAGGGACTTCATATGGGAGGGGAAGAAGCCGCGCCTGTCTTGGCGCCTCCTTACGGTGTCCAGGGATCGAGGGGGCCTGGGGCTGCCGGATTTCCGGCGGTATCATGACGCTGCACTTCTCCGGGTAATTAGGGAATGGTTCGGAGACACCTATGTGAAGCACTGGGTACAAATGGATAGGGCAATTGCGCGGCACCACATGGGTGAAGTTCTATGGCTTCCGCGGAAGTTGCGACCGTCGCACATATATAGGAGTGACATAACAAAGGGTGTGGTGGCCGCTTGGGATAGGGTGGTGGAGAGCCGGCGGGTCTCATCCTTTCCGTCCCCCTGAACCCCAGTTTTTGATAATGGAGACTTCACGCCGGGATTGGAAAGAGGGGCATTTCGTGCGTGGGATGTGGGCAGCTGTAAGACCCTGAGGGACATGTTTAGCAATGGCACGATTAAAACATTCAGAGAATGCAAGCAGGCATTTGGAGTAGGTGAGGGGGAGAGACACAGGTACTTTCAACTAAGACATTGGGTAATGTCGACTGAGATGAGGAGAGGGGCCACGAGGGAGCTCACACATTTTGAACGTTTCCTATTGACACATGATGGTACCAGAGGCTTGATATCAGATCTGTATAAACTTCTGGAGGGCGCGGGCCCGGCGGTCAGGTGGCCGTATATGAAGGTTTGGGAGCAGCAGAGGGGAGTGGGGATGGAGAGAAGAGATTGGGAGAGACTGTGGAGGTTGGTCCCTAAATTGATTAGATCTCCCCGATTACAGGACGCCTGGTATAAGTACATTTTTGATTGGCACTACACTCCAGCCAAACTTCACGCGATGTACCCCACTAACTCAAGTGATTGCTGGAGGGGCTGCGGGGAGATGGGCACGGCAATGCATATTTGGTGGGACTGCCCACTTATTAGACCCTTTTGGCGTGAAATTGCAGGTGCCCTGGCTCAAACTCAAGAGTTAGGGGAGCCTCGGAGCCCCAGAAAGATGCTATTGGGTATGAGTGGGATGGAGGAGGGGGGAGGAGGGGCGAGAACCCCCAAGGTGCACGTTGTTTTTGTTTTGGCAGCAATGGGGTTAATCGTGCAGAACTGGAAGAGCCCGAGGATCCCTACTGAGAGCGATTGGCTCAGGGAGATGTGGGACATTGTTTCCTTAGAGTGGGCCTCTTATGCGGTTGAGGGGAGGTTGGAGAACTTTGCAGCAGATTGGGGTGAGACTTTGGACTACTTGAAAGGAGACTTCAGGGTGCAATGGTGCCCCCAAAGACTAAAACTGTTAGACATCTACAGCTGCTAGGCCGGATTGGCTTATTTGAGTTTGAGGGTTGTTCTTATCTAGGTGCTACAACCGGGTAAAGGGGGAGGGGGTTTGGGGGGGGCTTTAGGTTGTTGATGCTGTTTTGTTTTAAAGATTTGCTGGATTTGTGAAAATTAATAAACAGAAATTAATAAATAAAAAAAAATAAAAAAGTTATCCTCCCATTGCTGTTATAGCCTTTCTAGGTCCCTGTTTGATCAACAGGGTTCGTGGACTTCGCTGACATTTCAGGTGGTATTTCTCGTCCTCGTGAGTATTGTCTTTAAGTTACCTTATACTATACCATCAAGGGTTTTAGCTCACAGATCCTGTTGTTGCTTGCCCTGTATGTGAGCGTAGCACTGTCGGTACCTGTAACAGCAATTGTGATTAAGGATCTTGCTGACTTTCTTTGTAATCATAAGAAGCTTCTAAGTGCTTACTCAACATCCCTTTTCATATATTTGTATTGTTATCCCGCTCTACTTGCACTTCCTGGGCTTTAGTATACATGTGTCTTGGTTCCCGTGTGCATGTTTGACTCAAAGCTATTCACTGTGTGATCTTGTGCACATTTCCCTTGGCATATTCACTGTCTTTGTCCTCTCATGACAATCCCCACTTTTGAGTCTGTTTATAGGTAAACATAGTTTAAAATACCAGCGGCCAAGAACACAATGTATTTACATGAAGACATAACACAACAAATCACAATGCAATCATTACTTTCATACCTGGGAAGGAGGTCTCTCATCGAAACAAGTTTCTCAGCAATGCATTGACAGCCTGCACATCTTGGCCAGCAGGCTAGCTCAAACAGTAATTCTGGCTGAAGGTATGCACAAGTTGCTGCTTTGCCTCTACTCGAAAAGTGTGCCCTTGCCCTCCCTGGCACCGGCTGATTGGCTTGCTCATGCCAAAATTTAATGCAATCCACACTCCAGCCGACAACAACGATATGCTTAAAAACGAGCATTGGCAATGTCAATAGTATGGGCTTTTGTTACCTAATACGTCTACTCTAGCCAAAACTATTGGCGTTTGGCAATGTTTGTAACAAGACTCCAGAGAAGGACACGCAGTGCTCATAAATCGACTGTCTGAAGCAGACCCGGTCTTATTATAACAATCGCGGGTTTACAACTCCAAATTAAGCGATTAACTCTTACATGGCTGCTTTGAAAAAAACACTGGCAGGCATTTTGAGCACAACGTTTGATAGTAAGGCTGGATTAAAGCGAGTTCAAAGACTTATGATGAGGAGGTGGTTTGGGCGCGAGGAGTTGAAACTGGGTGGGAATGGCCATAGGGATTAGCATGCCGCAGGCACGTGCAAGCAACATGAACCATTCCCCTCCCGAATTAACCCAAAATAATCAGTGCGACTCACGCGCTACTCCTCCCATCTACGGACACCTACGGACACACTGTCGCCTATATTATAAGTGACACAATGTGCTAACTAAATCACTGCGTCCAGACGAGGACAGTGTCTTCTCATTGCTTTTTGTTTCGGGTGCCCCAAAAAGGATGAATAATCAATAGATTGGTGAAGGGGTGGCTGCTTAGGGGAAGCAGAGGAACACACAGATGTATCTGTGATTTGCCGGGAATTGTGCAGGAAGGTCCAGCTCGCTGCATTATTAATATTAGCGACGATTTGATACACCAGCAGTCAGACATGAATCAGGCGAATATTAAATGTGAATGGGAACACCGTGGGAATAGGAGTGGGAGAAGGCTGATGTGCTTTTATCTCAGGAATAATTGAGTCGAGGGTTTCTGGGTCATAGACAAATGAAACGGAACATTAGATTATGAAATGTTTCCCATTCTCTCAAATAAGCCCTTCCGTAAAAAGCATTTGGGGAAAGCATGGGGTGCACGCCCGCTGCTTTGACAGTATATTTTGGCTTCCGAGCAGAAGCAGCACGATTTGCTGGTATTCTGTAAATTATCGTCAGGCACCCCCTTCGAAATATACAGTGATCAAACAAAGCTTATTATTATGTTATTTATTGGGTATTTCTAATGCGCCTATACAGCAAATGCATCTCGCATGCCTGAAAGATGAAATACAAAACCTGTACCTATGCTTTCTGTTAACGTTAGCAACTATCAAACTACAACCCCGCCCTCCCATCACTGAATAGGTCCTACTCGTGGACTGTGCCCCCTCAGCCGATTATTTGTACCTTTTTTTAAACACGTTGTTTCTAAGAGTTTTTATGACTCCCTTGTGCTGCTTTTCTAAAAGCGATAACTGGCTGATTTTTTCATACCCAACTTAACCGTCTATGGGTTCTAATACTTTCAAGTCTTAGACACACCCTAGAAGAGCCTGTGTAAAGAAGTTGAATGTTTGTAATTACTGCCAGACAGACATGCATCTTGTTATGCATAATGTTTGATAACATTAACACAAAAGGGAACCTCTTTTTGTACATTTAACAAGCAAGCACAGATCATCAGACAGCTTTACAGAATGTTTAGAAAGAAATGTAGTTCAGGACTCTGTTTACTTATGGGTAGGCACATATTGAGAAGACAAATGAGGGCTTTGAAGCACAGATGGGCCCATCTCAATAATAATAATCACCCAGACCTGCTGCCCAACTTAAAAAGTTCAAGCACTAATATCCATCGGGTTCCCTGTAATGGCGGGCCTGAAGCGGCCGATTGAGAACCCTGTCTCCTATTCGATTTCCTGTTTCCTCTCAGTGCGGCTTGACACATGGTGTTGCACTCTGTTGGTCCTTTTCTCTATCCTGGAGACACCTGGCTCGAATTGGACGGGACGCAGACGTTAGCGGGTGCTGCTGTGCTACTGTGTTACCGTTCGGTTTACGGTACATGCTGGGACACTCTGCCATTGGTGGTGATCGATGTGTACCGGCGCCTGGAGCTGAGGGGATACTAGAGTGAAGAGCACTTCTCCCTGCACCCCCTAAAGCACCTTGTTACCGCTCTCTGTGTCTTTAAGGAACAGGCCCCGCCATGTCAGGGGCGTGTTATGTGACGAGGGGCTGGAGGGAAGAGGTTTGGGATTGAGACGTCAGTTCCTGTTATACTGTTAATAAAGAAGGTTGTATTCCGCACCTCTACGGCTCTGTGTCCTTTGTGTGTGTGTGCGCCAGCCCAGTCCGGGCTACAACTGGCGACGAGGATCTCTCCCTGCGAGCCGGAGTCCTCCTCCAGCAGTTGTTCCCACCCTGCGTCCTTCGTTGCTCGCAACCAGTGATCCCACTGGGTCGTCTCCTCCATCCACAGAGTGCCGCCCTCCACACTCCAGTGACAGGCGATCCTGCCATGGCACCTCCTCCTAGCGACGGGCACTGGGTCCGTACATCATCCACCCATCCATGTGGCCCAGCAGGTGGGCGGTGCAGAGCGTTGAGGCCGCGGCGGCCCGACACAACAAAGGACCGCATCTGTGACGCAGGAGTGCACACACGGAGCTTGGGGGGGGGGGCTTCCCTCTGCACAGTCGCTCCAACGACACAGGAAAAATCCGAGAGCAGCCTCGCTCGACGTAGGCCCACCTCCACAGGGTAGCTCATCAATACACAAGCCCAGTGAGACTCTAATAACAATACACTTGCCTTCAAAGCCTCAGAGCCAGCTAGGAGTGGGCTCTCCAGACCCAGCTCCTCCTCCAGACTTTTCACTCAACGCCCCACGTGCCCACAGGGACTTTGGATTTACAAGTCACGCCCACGTTGTGTTTTTGGGGGACTGTTGCTTCTGGTCCTTTTGCTTCCCCTGCAAGCCACATCACCGTGGTGCACACGGACAAGCGGCCACCACTGGACCCACGGCCGGCTGAAATCCAGGGTGCCAGCGTTTGGATATTAACCAGAAAAGTAAGGGACATCTGCTAGCATGGGCGAACCAGCATCACCGCCTCCGGCCCGCAGCATGACATCCGTACAGCTGCGCATGCCCCTTCAATTTTCCATGACACCTCAAGCCAACAAAGGCCCACGGTGGACCGAATGGATGGAGGACTTTTACCACTTCGTCGGAGGTTCTGGAGAAGGCGACTCACCTCATTTGCGGGACGTTTTCCTCAATTTAGTGGGGGGGAGGTGAAAACAATTGTCAAAACCATCCCGTCGGCGATCAACCGGACTTTGCCTCCCTGATCACGGCACTCGACAGGCTACTTATTATCGAACCCAACAGAGGGCCTGATCACGACTTTGGCAGTAACGCCGGCGGTATTAGCCCTACTGCCGCCGAGCTCCCCGGCGCTAATAGCGCCGGATCATGAGTTCGGTGGTAATGTAACTCCCCATTCCCCATTGAGCCCATTCGGGAACGCCCCATTCCCCATTGGGCTCAATGGGGAAAATTCGCGCTCTTACCGCCGGCGGATTTACCGCCAGTGGTAATAGCGCAAATTCTCGGAGGATTTCCCCCCAGCCAAGAGCTGGGGCGAAATCCACCAAAGTCCTGATTTGGCAGACCCTTAAATCCCGCGGTAATAGCGCGACCGCCAGATTTAAGGGTTACCGCCAAAGTCTTGATGAGGCCCAGAGACTATGAAAGGTATTTATTTAACCAATGCACACAGAAACCACAGGAGACGGTAGGCAAATATATAACATGCATGAGAGTCAAAGGAACCCACTTCCAGTTTGATACTTTATCGTTGGACGAGGCCATGCGCTTGCACATCATTGAAGGATGCCTATCGCCCTTGCTTAAGAAACTACTAAAGAAGCCTTCATGATCCCAGAAGCCAGTGAACTCGCAAGAATCTTCGCGAGTGTAGATGCCCAGGCTGCCTCAATGACGGGCAAAACAACACCAAAGCATGACAGCACCAAACGCATTGCTGCGGTTCAACAGACAGCCCCTCGGCAAGGAGAGAGGGGTGAAAACATTTTCAGGCCACCCAGCCAACCAGAGCCCAGACAACAGAGGCAGTGCTACCGATGTGGCATGGCGTTTCCACATTCAGGCTCCTGTCCGGGTCTATTGCAAAGATGTGCCAACTGTGGGAGAGAGGGCCACTTCCAATCCGTTTGCCTTGAAGAGAGGCTGTTTTGAACCTCGAGGCCACAGATGCCCACCAGGATGCCATACCTGCCACAGAGGTTCTACCAGACCAATCAACAGCAGTATGTCTCAGCAGTTGACGAATATCAATATCCAGACTACCCACAAGTATACGGATACAACAAACAGCCACCCGAACTGGCAGCCGAATACGATGAAGCCCCAGAAGGGTACCTTTGAAGAGGAAAGCCAATTCACCTCCATGCACAACACAAATGCTCTATATTACAACCAATCAGCGCAGGATGAATACGTCAACCTCATCCAAGACTGCGAGGAGGCCAAGGAGGCCCCTCGGATCCCAGTCAAGATGGGCAACTGCCTTTTTCACTTCCTGATAGACTCTGGCGCCACAGTGAATATCATGGGGGAGCAAGAAAACCTGCAAATTCCTGACAAACCCGCATTAGAGTTGACTTAATCCAGAATCTTCCAGTGGGGCGCAGCTAAGCCTCTACACTCCATCAGCCGTTTCAAGGCCGTCTCCTCTTCAAAGGACGACAAACTAACACAACCATTCACGTCATTCGATGCCCCACTAAAGGACAGTGCCTCCTCAGTTACTACACTGCCTCATGCCTGGGGCTCATCGACATCCATGTCGGGGCTGATGACGTGATTACTACTTCAGCGGCAGTCATCCAGAGGCCGAAAGACACTGAGAGCTGTCACCACCGACAACCCTCAAGGACTTATCACCAAATCCGGCATCATGGAAACATTTCCACTACTATGCACAGGCCTACGAAGGCTAAAGGGGCCACTGATCAAGCTGCACATTGATCCATCTGTGAGACCTGTCCCACAGCACCCCAGGCAAGTTGGGTTCCATCTCCAGGAGGCAGTTTCCAGAGAGCTTGACCAACTACTCTCGGCCAGCATTATTGAGCCTGCTACCAGACCCACGCGTCTCACCCATAGTCATCGTACCGAAAGAGGGTGGGAGGCTGCGCCTCTGTGTCGACATGATGGTGGCCAACACCGCCATCCAGAGAGGGAGGCACCCAGGCCCGTGCATAGAGGACATGCATCTACCTCTATTCAGGATTCTCAAACTTAGGTGTGTTTTTTTCACCACTGTAGTTTATAATTTGCACTGCATCAGTATTCAAAATTGCATTGTCAAACCTAGGCCTTTCTCCCTCTATTCAGAATTCTCAAACTTAGGTGTGTTTTTTCCCCACTGTAGTTTATAATTTGCACTGTATCAGTATTCAAAATTGCATTGTGAAATCTAGGCTTTTCTCCAGCTAGTTGGTGTGTTTTTTCATCTCCTCTCTTAATATGTGCATCTGGATAGCTCTTTAAGCTTGAGTGTCGTTGTCTTGTCCTATTGCTCAACCTTCTTGCTTCTCACTGTCTCGTCTGCCTGCACCCTGTGCGGTGTCCTTCCCTAGTTTTCCCCCCTCCCTTTCCCCTTCCACCTCTCTCCTTCCCCCTCCTACTCTAAGGTGCTCTCTGTCTCTCCTATCTTTTCTAACTGCTTCTCTATTGACTATCCTGCCCTCCTCACTAAATCTGGGAGGAAGAAGTTTAAAAAGGACATGCTGGTCTCCAACCCAGGACTCCCTATCGCTGACACCTATACCAGTGCCTCCTCTAAGGAAACTCTCACCGACCTCCTCTTTGTCGTTCCCTCGCCAAACCTATGGACCCTACATATGGTCTCTGTGCTCTCTCCTTTCTCTTCTTTTCCCATTAATGGCGGCACCCGGTGGGATGCCCACCTGGCCATCTTCCATTCCTCTAAGGTCATCTTTAATGTTTATTCGAATGGGACTGTCCTGGTCCAAGGCCCTCAGGCCAACCTTCACCTCTTTGATAGACGCTTCCTGCGCCTCATCAATTTCCTTTCTTCTCCTGCTGTCCCCTCTCCCCCCCTGCACGGCTGCCTCGCTTCCCCCTGCTGCCTCCTCCTCAGCTACCTTGCCCTCTCATCCCCTCTCTGCCCCCTCTCGGGCTCCTTACACACCTCCGCAGGGCATACTCTGATCTGTACCCCTCCCTGGAAGTCCTTCAAGGATGGCAACCGTCTCCACATCGCCACTCTTAACCTCTCCTCCTCACTCCTGGCCTGGACCACTCAACTCCTCATTCTTGGAGACTTCAACATCCACTTGGATGCCTCCTGTCCTCCCTCTGGACTCTTTCGCAACCTCTGCTGCCTCACTATTACTCTCACTCACTATTCTCCCCTCTGGCCCGACTCACTCTGCAGGGCACACTCTGGATGTTCTGATCTCCTCAGACCTTCCCATTTCTGTCCCTATCACCACTCCTTTCTCCTCTCCTCCCATCTCTCCCTCTACCCCACAGGCCAATCCACTTCCATCACTGCCACCCACTTTCTCGGTCATCCGACCCATGAAGCGCCTATCAGTTGAGGCTTTCACTGCCACTTCGCCCCCCCTTTGGCTGCCTCTCACCCTAACACAGCCCTCTCCACGCTCCACTCTGCTATATCTGAAACTCTTGATATCTTTGCCCCTGTCATGAGAATCCACCTGAAGCCCAAAGCCAAGTGCAACTCCTGGTACGACTGAGATATTGTCACCCTTAAACGCAAGTGCAGGGTGGCCAAGAGGAAATGGCGTGCTTCTTGTACATCCTCTGACAAACTGGCCTACCGCCTGCTCCAAAGGCAATACCAGCTCTCTGTCCTCACCAAGAAGAGAGCTCTTATCCAAGCCTGCGTCTCGGCGGCATCTAACTACTCGGCCGAACTCTTTAAAATCTGCAAGGAACTGGCCCATCCTGCCACAGTCTCTACCTCTCCTGTACCTTCCCAGGTCCTTTGCACGGCACTGGCTTCTCACTTCATCTCTAAAACTCAGGACATCCTGTCCTCACTTTCCTCCTCCCCCCCCTCTACTCCCTGCTCTTCCTTTGGCCCTTCTGCAGCCACCTCTCCCCCCTCCTTCTCTGCCTTTCCCCTGTTCTCCGCTGACAAGGTTTCTAGACAAGTCTGATCTATGAAAGTCTCATCAAAACAGGTCCACCCCTGTTCCTCCAAAACCATCAAGGACCACATTGACACCCTGGCCCCTGCCCTGGCTGACTTCTGCAACCACTCCTTCACCACTGGAGTCTTCCCATCCCCTCTGAAACACTCCCTTGTGCACCCTCTTCTTAAGAAACCCTCTGCCGACCCCTCCTGCCTGGCTAACTATCGCCCAATCTCCATCACTCCCTTCTTGGCAAGCTCCTGGAGAAACCGGACATCTCCCAGCTTAATCTCCACACTGAATCTGTTGGTTGTCTTCATGACCATCAGTCTGGCTTCAGAGCTGCCAGAAGTACAGAAACTGCTCTCCTGAACATCCGTGAAGGCCTGCTCCCCAACTCGATTCCAACACCCCCTATTTCCTCATCTTACTTGATCTCTGTTCTGCCTTTGACTCGGTCAACCATGCCATCCTGCTAAATTGTCTCCGTGATAATCTGGGCATCACCGGTCAGGCCCTGGCATGGTTGACTTCCTTCCTCTCTGACCGACCCTCCCAGGTCCAACTTGGGTCCTTCCTCTCTGCTATCTTTTTCTCTACCTGTGGTGTCCCCCAGGGGTCTAATCTCTCTCCCTGGCTATTCAACCAATACCTGGCACTCCTTGCCCACTGCATTGCCGCTCTGTGCCACAACTTTCAGTGCTATGCGGATGACACTCGGCTCATTTTCAGGCTACCTTCGGCCACCTCCTCTCCATCCCTCATCTCTGACTGTCTGTCTGCCATCCAGGAATGGTGTGCCGCCAATTACCTCTGCCTTAATGCCAGTAAGACTGAGATACTCCTCATCGGCTCACCCACTCCCTCCTTTCCTGTCGCTCTGTAGCCGGACTCTCTTGGCCCTCTTCCTGCTCCCACCTGCAAGGCTAAAAACCTCGGGGTCATCTTCGACTCCATACTCTCCTTCTCTCTTCACATCTCTGACGTCTCTAAGAAGTCACACTACCAGCTGCACCTCCTCAGAGGTAGTCTTCCCTTTCCTCTCCTTCCCCCAGAAGCTCACTGTCTCCAGAGCTCTGGTTCTCTCTAGGCTGGACTATTGCAACAACCTCTTTCTAAATCTACCTGCTTCTACCCTCTGCAGCTCATCCAGAACAGGACTGCAAGACTTGTCCTTGCGCTCAAGCCCAGGGATTGTATCTCTCCAGGACTGAAATCTCTGCACTGGCTCCCAGTGGTTACGAGGATTAAGTTCAAAACCCTCTGCATCGTCCACAAGGCCTTCTGGAGCCTCAGGCCTCAATACATTCAACTCTCTCTTCCTAAATATCTTCCTTCTCGAGCTCTTTGCTCATCCGCCTCCAACTCCCTCAGGGTCAGTCACTTCTCCAAGAAACGAGTTGGTGGTAGATCTCTCTTTTCGGCTGGGGCCTCCCCCTGGAACAGCCACCCTGACTCCCTGAAACTTGAGGAGAACCATCTTCGGTTCCGGAAGCACCTCAAGACCTTCCTCTTTGCTTCTGCTTTCTGTCCCCCTCTCCCCTGCTGAATTCCTGGCTGATACTGAGACTGCACTGGTTACCTGGCCACCCTTCTTCTCTCGGGCCCAGCCCTGCCTGTTGCACGCCTGCACTGCTTTCCTGGCAACCCCTGCACCCGGGGACTGTTTTCTGTATCCCTACAGTCCTTCCCACTAGCACTTATGTCTGCACTCACCCTGTACTTGGCACCTGCTGACCTTTTTTTTTATTTATCTCATTATTTTATTATCCCATGTACTGCACTTTCCCCTCCCTCTCACCCCCGCACTTTTACCTTTCCCCCTTCCCTTGCACTTGTGCGATCTGAATTACACCTGGCCTAGTAAGATTGTTGTCTGTCTTCCCTCTGTTCCCCCTCCCTTGCCTCGTCGCGCCTTGAAACACTTGTGTATATGCGCGTTATAAATGCCATATCATATCATGATCGTGCAACTCAACAACGCCTGCATGTTCTCCAAGCTTGACCTAATACAGGGATATCATCAACTCAAGAGTCATAACAACATTAGCTACACACGAGGGGCTGTTCCGATATTGGCGTTTGAATTTTTGGATCTCCTTGGCGGCCGTGATTTTTCAGGAGGCCGTAAGACGGAACATCAGGCCAATCCCCAGTGCACTGAATTACAGTGACGACATTCTTATCTTTGGTGCATCCAAGGAGGAACATGACGCCATACTCCTTGCCACCCGTACAGCGGTCCAGGCCGCTGGACTCACACTCAACATTGACATGTGTCGATTTAGCAAATCCAAGTTGAAATTCTTTGGACACATATTCTCCAGTGATGGCATGACACCCGACCCAGAAAAAGTCGACACGACACCATAACAAAACTGAAAGAACCACAGCAGGTTGCTGACGTCCGGTACTTCCTGGGAATGGCAGGGTACTGTGCAAGGTACATTCCTCACTACGCGTCTATTACCGAACCACTTGGAAAGCTGTTACAAAAAGAGGCTGTGTTTAGGTGGACCTCTGCATGTCAACAGGCGTTTGACGCCGTCAAGAAGTCCCTGACGGAAGCCCACCTCCTAGCATATTTTAACCCGGCCTGGCACACAGAAATAACCGTTGACGCCATCCCAGTTGGCCTGGGAGCCATCCTGGCTCAGACGAGTGGAGCTGACATTAACCCCAGACACATTGTGGCCTATTCCAGCAGGGCCCTCTCCACACCCGAGTCCACCTACTTGCAGGGCGAGAAGGAGAGCTTAGCCGCCGTTTGGGCCAGTGAGCATTTCCACAATTTTATCATTGACAAGAAGTTCACTTTAATCACTGATCATCAGGCGCTACTGTCTCTGTTTGGCAACCCACATACCAAGATGCCCCGGAGTATCGGGCAGTGGGGCATCAGGCTGCAGGAGTACAACTACGACATTGTGCACAGGCCTGGGTGCGACCTAAACCCACCGGACTACCTCTCCCACCATCCCGCGGGGCCGCCAGTCACCCTAATCCGTGACCTGGCTTACATCAACTACGTGGCCGCCATCTCGCTCCCACCTGCTCTTTCTTTGGACATGGTCGCAGCCGCATTGGCGGTGGACCCAACGACCTCCCCGGCCATCAGCCTGACGACCATCTCCGCCGAGATGCAGAGATGAAAGAGAAAATGAAGCGAGACTTCGATGAAAGGGGATTATCAGATTGGGGAGGAGTTTGTTAGGGAAAATTCTCATTCTACGGCTAATTTCCCTTACCTATAGAGTCCACCAGCAGCTTTGCTGGATTTGAAGGGTTTGTTTCTTTTTTCCTGCTAAGAGTGAGACTCTTTTTTCCCACTCTTAGGCATTTTTGCTATGTGTGTTCTAGGCTATTTTTGTGTTTAATATCTATGGGATTTTTTCAACCCCATAGGAACCATCTTTATTCACATGTGTTACACAGCACCCTCTGTGCAGTGACCCAGGGGTGTCGTAGCGACCCCCAAATATAGACTCCATACCCTGGGACTGACTACTGTCTCCCAGGGCATGTAAAGTCCCAATTGACTTTACTAGTGAATTTTTATGAACTAAACCAGTACAACCCATCTTACTATGGAGGTACTGGAAAGGGTTAATAGTTTTTCCCTTATGTTCATTTTCGAGAGGGTACCGCACAGTCCCACTCTCCAAAGTTTCTGGCTGGTGGCAGTGGTTACTACCATAAATATTCCACCGCAAATATTTTCCTATGGGATTTTCCCACTGTTCGATGCTACCACATTTTCTGACAGCCTCCTACATACAGCCGGTGCATTTTAATATTAACTTTACTCTGGTAGGTTTTATTTGCCAGAACTTTAACATAACTTCTTTCTCGTGTCTTTCTCTAAACTCATAACCCAGGTCGGGGATCCTTTGTTCGTCCGTTTAGCGGGCTTCTGCCAAGAAGCCCTCCTTTCGGCGCCACTGAGTCTGGGGTGTGTCCATTGTGTGGGAGGGAGAGTAGGACCGCTGGACATGGTTGCCTCAGCAACCCATGTCACACTCTAGCCTGATAGACTGGAGGGTCTCCCGCCAAGACGACCACTCCACTGTGTGAGTGACAGCTAGGCTGTATGAATGGAGATCTTTTTGCATAAAAGCGGGGTCCTGAGGACTGGAAGAGCAAGATGTCGCCACTGGAACTAAGAAGCCGAGGAGGAGAGAAGCCAAAGACATTTGCAACGACTGAACCACCGGTGAAGCCCTGCTGCAGCTTCTCACCACTTTTCTCCACACGACGAGAGAAGATCTTCATCTGCAACAGCCTTCTTCCCTTGAGCTGGTGGGGCCAACCAGTTTGCCAATCGCCTTCCCGGACCTGCCTTGGTCGAATCACCAGTACCCTGTACTCGGAGGCCGGATAGCCAGGCACCAGTCCAACCGGACCGCGATTTAAAGGAGTGTTCCTTTTATTCGTCGGGCAGCACCCCGACTGGTTTCATCCCTGGATAGTGCAGTAACTCGAACCTTCGTCCACGACTAGAGCCTCTCTTCCTCTGCTGGATCCCCCGAACTGCAGTAACTACCAGGAACAACCGCCACCGTGGGAGCCACTTCTTCATTTTAAAGGTACATTGTTCCGCCAGGCCGCCCTTTCTTCGCGGTAGCACTAAAGGTTTTTTAAATCCTTTACCTACCTGTTGGGTTGGCCACCCCTCTCTCTTAACATTGTCTTTCACCTTCTGCATCCAACTTTTCAAAATCGTTAACCAAAGACTTGACTGCAGCTACAAGAACATTTTGCTCCTGGGCCCTTGCCCTGTACCATTGACTCTGGCACAAGCCTACTGACTCTGGCTACATTTGTTAGAACTGCCTTCTTTAGATTGCTTCTCAACTAGAACTGTGTTGATGCACCTACTTCTTATAACTGCCCTTTTCTTCCCCTTTCTAAACCTTGTGAAATGCCATTTTTGCTCAGTTTTCATTTAAGTATTTCCTATACTGATGCACTGTCTTGCTTAAACTGGTTCACAAACATATGGGAAGTGTTGCTAGGGTGTGTAAGAAGCTATTTCTATATAACTTGTGCTTTCCCTCCCTTGTGAGAAATTGCTAGAGTATCCCTTGTGTGTGGTTTTCACTATGCCGTTTTGCTCAGTTTTCACTCTGGTTCACTTGGTCTACAATTTAACTAGGGAGTGTGTATATATTTCTTTGCCTTATTTTAACTTGCTTGATGACTGTAATAAATGTGTTTTACTAGAAGTGTATAAAATAAATATATTTCGAATGGATTTTGTCCTCCCACGTATTCCTCATCTTGTGATAATTCGCTTCGCTGCATCAGAAAAAAAAATTTCGGCAGAGGGCGCTGTGCTGGAGGTCGTGGCGGCGAATGTCCCTCGTGAACGGCGCGCTTCAGTATTTTCTATTGAAAAAATGTCTTCTTCTTCGACTGCTTCGACTCCCAAGACGGGTTTTAAGTAGTGATTGTGGATCGAAGATGTCCATCACCGATCTGCATCGTATTTGTTTATGGTGTCTGGGCTCAGACCACCGACGGGCGACTGTGGTTCTTGTCAATCGATGACTGAAAAGGCCCCCCGTGAGAGGAAAAGTAAGTTGGCGGTGTAGCGGGAGGCGTCGAAGGGCTCTTCGAAAGCCTTGTCAAAAAAAATATAAAAATCATCCGACTGTAAAGAATCGGAACACCGTAAAAGGCACTCGAAGAGATCCCGATCTCGTAGCAGGTCGACACGATCTTCTTCGTCTTCCTCAAAAAAGCACAAGAGAAGACATAGATCTCCGTCTTCATCGTCCGATTCGTCATCTGAATTGGTTCGATGCCCGACTAGATAAGATTCCCCATCTAAATGGGAGAGCTTTAGGAAGAAAATGTTGCAGGTCTTCGAGAACGCGGCCTCAACCCCCTCGAAGAAACCGCAGAAAAGTCAGACCCCGGTTGCTCTTTTAGACGACGCAGGGAAGGTGGGAACTACAACGACCAAACCGAGTAGTACCCATAAGTCTCGAGTTGACAAATCATCGAGAGACCCTCGAGGATCGAGTATCTCGCCGATCCCTCATAAAAAATGAAAATTACCGAAGTCAGTTACAACTTTATCGACGCCATCGGCGCCAACGACTTCGACGTCGAAGCCTACTTCATCTTCGACGCCTTTGTCGAAGACCTCCTCGAGTGTGTCGAAGATTCCTTAGACTCCTTCGATGACCACCTCGAAGAAAACTCCGATTCCAACTACAACTTATGAGGAGGAAGAGTGAAGGTTTACACCTTTACCAAGATCTGACTTTTTTAAATCCATGTCCTCCATTTTTGAGGAATCTTGTTCAAAGGAAGAGGAAATCACTCCCCATGGAGTAAAATATGAAACTAGACAAGTTCCAGAAGAACTGGTAGTTCCTCAGTCTAGAATGCGAGACCTGTCTGAAACTCTACATTCTGCCAGTGGTGTGGACACATCACCTGAATCAGAGTTTGCTGCACCTGATCCTGCAGACCATGCGGACTCAGGGTACAGGAGTCTGATGAGTAGGGTGATTCAGTATATGGGTTGGGGAAGAGCTTCCCCTACATTTGAACAGGATGACATTACGGATATTATAGTCATAGGCCCTCGGAAAGATCCAATTCTTCCTTTTCATAGGGCATTACAGAGAACAGTAGAGAGAAACTGGGAGAAACCAGATAGCATTGCTGCAATAGATAACAATCTCCCAAAAAAGTACAGAACTTCGTCTTCTGATCCAGAATACCTGAGTAGACACCTTACTCCAGAAAGCTTGGTAGTTCAGGCAGCTAATACATCCAGGCAGACGGCATACCCAACCATACCTCCAGACAGGGAGGATAAAAAGGTTGATGCCTGGGCTCGTAAGGTTTTTACTTCGGGTAGCATGGCCTTAAAATCTACCAATGTAACCTGTACCCTGGCCAGATTCACACATACCCTGTGGGAATGTATTTCGGCGGCGGCTGAACATATTCCGGAAGGCGAGGAAAGGGAAGGCTTCCTGAATATAGTCAATGACGGTAAGGAGGCAATGGGGGAATGTCTCCAGTCTGGACTGGATACTGCTGATAGTATCAGTAGATCCATGGCTTCAAGCACGGTACTACGCAGGTTTGCGTGGTTGAGGAAGTTGGGGTTCGCACCGGATGTGCAGAACAGGCTCCTCAACATGCCCTTTGATGGCTCGAGGCTGTTTGGTTTTAAGGCTGATGAGAGCCTAGAAGTACTACAGACCTCGAAAGCGGCAGCAAAGTCCCTTAGTGCCTCTGAGACAGCCCCAGAGACCCTATTCGGGCACAGCTTCCTGGAGGGGTCGTCCTTTTTGATACTACTCCTCTGTTAGTAGAGGAAGAGGACAGGTCTTTCAAAGGGGCAGAAGAAATGTCACTCGTGGTGGACGAGGAAAGACGACAAAGCCATCTTCAGGAACGGCATCTATGCCCTCAGCCGTTCCTGCAGCCGCCTCCAAATCTCTCTGAGGTCTTATCTTACAAAACACCAGTGGGAGGCAGGATCTCTCAGCATCTGAAAGAATGGCGGGGCATTACTTCAGATGCTTTGGCACTTGAAACAGTAGCTCAGGGTTACTGCCTTCCTTTCCTAAAAAGACCTCACGATCATCCACCGGGAGCCAGTTCGACCAAGATTCCAGACCCGCTCCTTTGGTAGGAAGTTATAACCCTGCTAGAGAAAGGTGCAGTAGAACATGTACCTGTAGCGGAGAGGAACAAAGGCTGGTACTCCCCCTACTTTCTCATCCCCAAAAAGGCCAGAGGATTGAGACCCATCTTGGACGTGAGAAAATTAAACAAATTCCTCAGGAAGGACAAGTTCAAGATGGTAACCCTTTCTCAGATCCTTCAGGCTCTCCAGCTTCAAGACTGGTTGGTATCATTGGACCTTCAGGATGCTTATTTTCATGTGCCGATCCATCCCAGGCACAGAAAATACCTGAGGTTCACAGTTGGCGGTTCTCACTTTCAGTTTTGAGTTCTGCCATTCGGGCTGACCTCCGCTCCGAGGGTTTTCACCAAGTTGATGGCAGTGGTGGCAGCGAGTCTCAGGAGAGGTGGAATTCACGTCTACCCCTATCTGGACGACTGGCTAATAAGGGCACGTTCCCCAGAACAAGCTCAGGAACACCTGTCGATAACCTGCCACTTCCTCCACAACCTGGGCTTCTCCCTCAATTTCAAGAAATCCCACATGATACCATCCCAAAAACTCCAGTTTATTGGAGCAGTCTTGGACACTTCCTCGGGCAAAGCCTCGCCGCCCGAAGTGAGAGCACTCCACATCCAGCAGATGGTAACAAAATTCCAGAAAGCCCAGCACCTGCCGGCCTTTGATTTCCTGAGGTTGCTTGCCTTTATGGCATCCTGCATTTTTCTGGTGCCAGAAGCCAGATTGAGAATGAGATCTCTCCAATGGGCCCTCAGAACTCAGTGATCCCAGTTCTCTGGGAATATGTCAGATCTTCTGCAAGTCCCGAGCGCAGTTGCTCAGGATCTATCATGATGGGCTTGCAAAGACAACAATCTCAAGGGAGAATCCTTTTGGCAACCATGGCCGGAGATAACAGTAGTGACGGACGCCTCACTCACGGGGTGGGGAGCACACACCAGCGGACGTTGGTCTCCATCGGAGTCCAAACTACACATCAACCTTTTGGAGCTGAGGGCAATCAGGCTAGCTTTGAAGACCTTCCTGCCCTCCGTACAGGGAAAGAATGTCCTGATAATGACAGACAATATAGTGGCCATGTACTACCTCAACAAAAGAGGAGGCGTAGGATCACTGCCTTTGAGCAGAGAGGCAATGCAGCTCTGATTCTGGGCAATACGAGAAGGAATCGCTCTATCAGCAGTTCACCTAGCCGGAGAGCAGAACGCGGCAGCGGACGCTCTGAGCAGGCAGAGCACAGTCTCCCACGAGTGGGAGTTAGCTCAGGAAGTCCTTCTGGAGATCTTCGCCCTTTGGGGAACCCCTCAGGTGGATCTGTTCGCAACCTCGGTGAACCGAAAGTGTGATCAGTACTGCTCAAGGGAATTTCCTCCGAGAGGAGCTCTGGGAGACGCGTTCGTAGTGGATTGGGATTTTCCCCTGCTGTACGCGTTTCCTCCAGTCCCCGTGATTCCTCAAGTAATCAGGAGGTTGAGAAAGTTCAGGAAAACCATGGTCTTAATTGCCCCGGATTGGGCCAGGAGAACGTGGTACCCGGACCTTCTGAAAATGTCCATCTGCCCTCCAGTACGTCTTCCACAAAGAGAGGATCTTCTCTCGCAAGAGGAAGGTCGGGTTCTCCATGCAGAGGTCAACACGCTCAACCTTCATGCATGGTTTCTGAGAGGTTGAGATATAAGGATTGGGATCTTCCCGATGACGTTATGGAGATTTTGCTTTCGGCTAGAAGACCAGCAACAAAATCCTTGTAACGGTGTCGTTGGAATAAGTTCAGTAACTGGTGCAAAGATAGAGATGTGGACCCTTTTCAATGTGGCACACCAGTGGTGCTTTCTTTCCTGTTATATCTAGCCAATCTGGGGCTCCAGATAGGAACAATCAAAGGATACCTGGCTTGCACTTTCCATTTTTAAGCGTACCTCGGAAGAGGTTTCTTATTTTAAAATACCATTAATAATACAATTCCTGAAAGCACTTACAAATGTATATCCACCAATACCATTCCATGTTCCAACTTGGGATTTGAATCTAGTTCTTAAATTCTTGACATGTATACCATTTGAGCCTCTGCACTCATGCCCATTGAGGCTTCTGACATTAAAAACTGTCCTTCTGGTTGCATTAACATCAGCCCGCAGGGTTAGTGAACTACAGGCTCTCTCATGTAAACCTCCATATACCACTTTTTATAAGGACAAAGTAATTCTGAAAGGTAAACCATCTTTCTTACCGAAAGTAGTTTCCGAATTCCATTTGTCGCAGAAAATAGTTTTACCAACATTTTATCCTCCTCCTCATTTGGGAAAAGAAGAGGAGAGATTACATAGGCTGGACCCCAAAAGGTCCCTCAGCTTTTACATTTCAAGATTGACAAAATTACGCCAAGACGACAAGCTTTTTGTGGGATACACAGGTCGTAAATTGGGTTTAGCGGTGACCAAACAAACCATATCCCGCTGGATTATTCTTGCTATATTGGAATGCTACAGACTAGCGGGGAAAGACCCACCGGATGGGCTACGTGCTCCCTCCACAAGGGGAATGGCCACTTCTGCGGTTTTGAAGATGGGAGTCCCGGCAAAAGATATTTGCTCAGCTGCAACATGGGCATCAATACATACTTTTACCAAATATTATTGTTTGGATACCGCTTCCTCAAATGAGGGTTTATTTGCCAGGGCAGTACTTCACGCTGTGCATGAAAACAAAAGCTAGTACTCCCGCCTCCAGATTGATCACTGCTATGGGAGTCTATCACAAGATGAGGAATACGTGGGAGGACACAATCCATTCGAAGAACAAGTTACTTACCAACTAACATTCTTTCGACTGGATGTTCCTCCCACGTATTCCTCATCGACCCTCGCAACCTACCCCGCAGTATAGTTTATACTTTCTTGCAATTTCCTCTCACGATGGGCCTATCAGTCACAGCATACGCCTATATGTTCCACGAGTATTTCCTCGAAAAAACAGAACTGAAGCCAACAGGTGCGGCTCGAGCCATTTATACCAGCGGTGACGTTGACACGGTACAGAGCTCATCGAGGGACATTCAATGCCACGACCTCGAGCACAGCTCCCTCTGCCGAATTTTGTTTTCCGATGCAGCGAAAAAAAGATGAGGAATACGTGGGAGGACATCCAGTCGAAAGAACGTTACAGTTGGTAAGTAACTTGTTCAGCTACTTTTTAATACAAAGCTTTGGTCAGTGTTTCCTTGTGCCACAGTATTGTAGGCCTATTGTGTAAACCCTGAATACTGCTCATCTCCCTCTTGAGATAAGTCTGACTGCTCAGCCACAGCTACCAACTAAATCTTTGTGGTGCAGACTGATACCAAAGAGGATTTATTGCTCTCACCTGTAGTCCTAATCTTCTGTAGTGCTCCCTAAGGGAATTGCACAGGATTCTGCTTAAAAGAGGTCCTGCTTCAACAGCCAATGGCCAAGAAGGACTCTCGCTTTGCCCCGAAGGCCATGAGTGTCACTTCCGTGAAAGGGACGATGGTGACGACCCAGAACGACGACAAGGAGATCACGAGAAAGAGCTCCCTATTCAAACACTTTGTCAAGAGAGAAACTGTGAGCCTCCTCCGCCTGAGCCTGATCCGGTGTCTAGGGAACCACAAGAGGACATGTGGGTCCCACCACGGGAAGATCTAGGCCAATGAAAGGTCCATGCTTGATCCTCCGGGAGCATAGGATATAGGAGGGCGAGAAGCCAGACCCCCAGCGAGTAACGCGGAAGCCATTGCGCTGGATCAAAGTATGTTAACCTGGAAGTATGCACCTTTGTCCGGTGGTGGTGTTACCGTTCTCTGTGTCTTTAAGGCGCAGGCCCAGCCGTGTTAGGGGCATGTTATGTGACGAGGGGCTGGAGGGAGGAGGTTTGGGATTGAGACGTCAGTTCCTGTTATACTGTTAATAAAGAAGGTTGCATTCCGCACCTCTCCGGCTCCACGTCCTTTGTGTGTGTGTGCAAGCCCAGTCCGGGCTACACACCTCTTGTCCGAGTGCAAAAGGACAAACTAAATTATGCCAACTCGCTCTAGCCGGTGGCGGTAAAGAAAGCACTTGGGAACCAACGAAGGGCTAAGAAAGGGCGCACAGAGGATCCGGCTGCAGCCTCGGCTGCAAACGTAAGGGCGAGGAAGGGTGACTGTGGCTGTGGGATTGTTCCCTGTACCTTTGAGACCTCCCTAGCTCTCCACGCCAAAACCAATCTCACTCTTAGTGAGTGTTCCAACGACGACAAAGTTTTGCAGCTCAGTTTTTCTGCCATGTACTGTGTTCCGTCTATTGAATTTCTCTGCTGCACACTGAAAGGATTCTCCGGTAGTATCACTAGACAAACTGAGAATGGCAGTAAAAATACGCACAAAAAAATGGGAGTAGATCCAAGATAAATGCAAACAAAATGCAAGCGCCTGTTAACACGCAATCTACTACTCTGGAAAATGAAGTGGCCCAGGACCAGCTACAAGCTGAGCCCAACATGGGTTAATAACATCTTTTTTTCCTATTGCCCAACACAAAGTACATGCTCGGGTCCACGCACAGGCTGAGGCACAGTTTGTCAGTGATACGGTGGAGCATGATGAATGTTCAAATTTATGTGATATTCACAATAATTCACTCTTAGCCTTCTGCTATTCGCTACAAGGAAGGCTTGTTGCTATTGAAAAATCACAAGGAAATCCAGCTGATTCATCATCACCACATATGAATGTGTCCCAAATAGAAATGACCTACCCAGTAAGGTTGTCAGCTTCCCCTAATATGTGCTTGCCTCTAGACTCTACCCACTCCCTTTCTCTATCTACCCATTCTGTAACTATGGATCATTTTACAGAAATACAATCCTCTATTGTCGACTCTGCAGTTCGCTATGAAGGTTTTACTTAAACTGTGTGGACGGATAAATGAGAACGTAAGTGGAGCGCATGTGGACAATGTGATCCCTGACCCACCTGCTGTACATGTCACGACCTTTACCCCAAATTTAGCCAGTCCAAAACCTGGCACTAAAGTGGTGGCTTCTCTGCAAATTATAAATAAAAATACTGATAAAACAGATAAGGTTTTGGGACCACCGGGAGACCAAAATGAAGAATCTGTTAAAGGTTCACCTGTGACATACCCGTCACGTAAGGAAAAACGTCAATTACGAAAAATCAATTTCAAGTAGAAATCTCCACCAAACGGGAATGTCATCATTTCAATTAATTCAGATAATGAGGGGAAGAAATCAAAGAGGAAAGGAAAGAAGAGTGTGCAATGGAAAAAAAAGGTCTGAAAAAAAGGCTGGTACTCTGACAAGTGGGATCATAGAGAGTGACAAGTCCATTAATAATAACGACTCTGATGTGGAGATTGTCGAGGATGTTGGAAACCTCAAGCGGCAGGAATCAAATGAGAACAGGCAAAATACCTGTTCTACTCCTGAACCGGATGGGACAGGGCAAAAAGATTGGTTTCGAAATTAGCAAGAACATAAAGTAGCTCTGTTAGCTAAAACCTCTGATATGGGCTCCACAAATGTTATGATAAAAAGGATGAACCAGAGAAACAGATACTTTAACCGTTCACTGTTTCTAAGTACCATACATAAAATCCTGCTTCTTCGTGTGCTGGTCTCTGAAGGTCTCTGAAGACTTTGATTTTGTGGAACCACTTAAATGCTCTAATGCTAACGTCACTTGTCTCCATTGTAAATACTCTGACACTCTGATCTGTAACTACAAGCATCAATTCTACAAACTTGGACTTGAGTTGGATGTAGATGCATCCACGACTGATCCGGAACTACTTGCCCCTGAGGAGAGACTGAGACTCATCAAATCTTCTTTAAAAGGGAAACCTGTAAAGGCCAATGAAGGTGAGACCAGCATAGATGAAGTGCACAGGGTATTCCGATGGCTGGCTGCAGCGCTCCCTAATGCGGCATTAAAAGAACACTGAAATATTTTCATCTCGACTTGGAATACAAGTGGATTTAATCATCTACTGGTGAGCAAAGAATCAGTGAAATACCTTGCTATTAACCACATTTTTCTCTTACAGGAAATGTGGATGTTAGCCCAATATTATGTTAATGGCTTTGGCATTAGACAAGTATTAGCCAAAAAAGGGCCATTGGGGTGCCCATATGGTGGTCTCATGGTTGGAGTAAGTCACCCACTGAAGCTACTCAGATCTATTCCAACTGAATGTACTGACTATATATTGGCAGTGGTGATTGAATGCAAAATCAGTGAAATAGAAGTACAAATGTTGGTAGTTTGTGTGTATGATCCACCTGGAGGGACTCATATGGACGAAATTGTAAACGCCTTGCTTATCGTTTACGCTGACTGGTGGGGGAAGGAAACAAGGATGCATAAGGGTTGGAGGAGACCTGAATGCTAGATGTATCTTACCCCGATCTCTGGTGTGTTGTGACTCTAAAATGGCCCATCCTAAGCCCAATGCCCAATGCCCAAGGTTCTAAGTGACTTAACTTTCTAAGCAACTGGGGTATATATATGCTCAATGATCGCACAAAGGGTGATATTCCTGGACATGCCACCTGGAGATTGGTTGGTAAGCTAGCAACGCTGAATTATTTATTTGTAATCTATAACCTAATGCAACATATGTCTAGTATGGCAGTTCTCTATACCTATCACAGTGATCATGCCATAGTAACTATGGAGGTCCAGTGTGGCATCAGAATTTGATTTTAATGTTTCTTATGGGTGTTCCGTTTAAGGCGCTGCATTTGTATTCTATTAGACTGCTCACACTTAAGGTGAACTTCTTAGTGGCCAACACTTCCGCTTGACGGAAGAGTGAGCTTCAGGGCCAACACTTCCGCTTGACGGGAGAGTTTGCTCCAGGCATTGGGGCTCATTATAAGTTTGCCGGTCCGGTAACTGTGGTACTGGTAAGCTTGCCAGTACCGTAGTTACCGGACCGGCAAACTACGAATTCGGCTTGCGGGCTGCCTTCCCGCCCGACAGGTCTGACCTGGCGGGCGTACTTGCACCCGTGAGCAGAACTTGTCGGATGCACCGGCACCATTCATGAATGGTGCTGGTGCATCTGACCTCCCCATTCCTATTGAGCGCTATGGGTCTCAAGTGGGAATGGGGAGCATTTTATTCCGGTGCCCGCGAATGGGCAATTACAGGGTCTGGCAGGGCCGTAAGGACCCAGTAATTGCCCATTCAAGGGTGCCAGAATATTTCACAAGTTTGGCGGCAGCCTGCCGGTTTTACAGGCAAGGCTACCGCCAAACTTGTAATGAGGCCCATTATCCGTTAAACTTCCTTATTTGGTTTTCTCCAAAGAGAAGGTGGCATTGAGAGTGAGACCTTTCATCTCCCTCAAAAGATCCCTCTTCATGTCTTTTTTTCTCCACCCCATCCATCTAAGGCAGAGGAGGAATTCCATTGGCTGGACCCAGTGTGGGCCCTCACCTACTAGGTCTCTCGTTTTGTGCGTTATCCTGGTTCCCTTGCTGACATGGCTGTGACAAAATGGACCCTGTGAAGGTGGATCATTCTCTGCCTCTCTGAATGCTATGAGTTGGCTGGGAAGGATGTACCTGAGGGTCTCAGAGCGTATTCTACCAGAGTAATAGCTGCCACCTCTACACTGCAGAGCGGGGGTCTTTGTTCTGGACATTTGCTAGGAAGCTACATGGGTCTCACTGCAAATACCAGGTTCTCACAGAAAATGTTAGGGCAGGGAGCCAGTTTTGTTAGGGCAGTCCTCTAGAGGTTTCTTGTGTAGGTGGTTTTGTTGCTCTCCACCCACCTCCAGATCCTTGTACTTCTATGGGATTCGATTTATTTGCCTAGTCAATAGAACAATTAGCAGAAAACTATAATAGAATTAAGAAATGCAGCTAATCATCAGTATATGCTTACTTCATTCAAGTTACGAATATGATGGTTTCTTGGACTCTCTATATATATATCTCGATAGAATCTGCTCTATACGAGCCAATTTGGTAACTGATCGTGTTTGTTTTATCATTTATATTTCATTATCATATTGTCTTTCATTAATTGAATGGTCTTATTTATGACTGACTGTCTAGTAGTCCATTTAGCCTCTACCTTTCTTATATGATTAACTCGCAGCCCACTTTTGATGTTAATTTGCCATGGACATTATGGCAGCTCTCAGTGAAGGAGTAACAGAAAACTCATCACACTTTAAATTGTGGTACAACATCTTTTTATGTAAGGCACGGTTAGCCATTTGGCTAAAACAAAGGTACACACAACCGTGGTTGCCCTTCTCAACTGAATAATACCTTGTAATTAGGATGGAAATAAACAAAACAATGCAACTAGGAGCTGTTTCCTATGTGCTCCTACCCGACAGAGTTTTCTGTGGCACTGTTCTCTATGGCAAGGATTCCCAGTGTCTCTTCTAGGGATTGGCCTCAGACCCAGGTTGTGATTCAGGGATATGGGTTAGAACTACTACTACAGGAAGATACCTACGACACAGGAGTCTATGGCGAACAGTGTCCATGTGAAAAAGCAAAACAAAAAAGGGCAAGGTTCCAAAATGACTAAGATTTCCTAGTGTACAGGTTTATGCCCTATTCTTAATCACAGGAGCTCACGGTTGCCTCACCTCACCTCAGCTCATGGCCTTCATTTGACTCAGTGTTATGGTATGTAAAATACCACAGCATTCCTCTTTCTTGATCTTGATGGTTGCTCTGAGCTCTTGTCAGTCGCCCTCTTGCACTTTAAAGTTGAGGACACAGCATATCTTTTCATGCAACACGTACCTGCTCTTAGGGATAGCCAATGAGTTAATACAGGTATTTTCTCCCTGCCTGACTGCTTTTCGGCTGAGGTTATTCTCAAATACCAGCCACAGGACGCCCGCTTAGGCTGAAGCCCACTAAACGCAGGTGGTTTCTCCTTTGCAGATGTGAGCCCACACAGGCCTATGGTTTCATTCTCTCCAGTTCTGGATTCTTTCCCGGGCCTGTATATATGGCCCAAGCTATCTGACAAACTCCTTATCAGTTCTGGTGATCTTTGACTTTCATCAGATCTGGACTAAAGCCCCAAGCAGGCCCAGCACAAGTCACCTCCTTTGCAGTGCCACAAACTGACATATACTACTCAGCAAACGCTACCTCCTCCACTCATTCTCTTGCCAACCTTCTGCTTTGTAAAGGCACTATCTCTCTGGAATGCCGTCTTAACTCCCTCACAGATGGTCTCCCTGGGGCTGTTTCCACAGTGGCAATGAGCTTCAATCTTAGATTGGCTGTACTCTTTTACCCTTAACTCTGGGTCAATTAATTGCCCTGTAACTCATGGTACCCCTCTTTCGTTATATAAATGTATTGTGCGGATTGTGGCAGGAGTGTGTTGCCTGTGAGGACCCCTGCTGTATCCAGTGTTTCCACTGTTTTTTCTACCTCCATTAGTGTAGGAGGAGCAAATCTACCAAAACTCCTTAACACAGACGCGAAGCGTCGCAGAGTGTGGCATGAGTGTGTTGCCTGTGTTCCCTGGGGGCCGCAGGGGCCGCAAGAAATATTGAGAGGGCAACATGAGTTTAAGGACTGGAATTCCCTCTACGCATGCCCAGGCAAAACGTGCTTTAAAGACAATAACGCCCTGCTCGAATCATGGTTTGAAGCAGCGAATGCCGGGTGCTGAATTGACTGAGAAAATACCTCTAAAAACAGTGGACAGTGCAGTGGATAAGACCGCAATCATCGTTCAACAAGTAAGTGACAATGGGTCTGGAGGGAAGGGCAGAGGAGGAGGACCGGGTATGTCACTTGCCGTTGCCTCACAAAACACTGAAACTACCCAAGACATTACACAAAATGCAGTGTCATTTGTCGAAGGGTCCTTACCGCTGTCTCTGACCGCGGCGCGTGCCCCGCCCATCGCCTGGACCTCTGCCCCAGGGCCCGGTACCGCCTCCCCTCTGGGCTGTAGCGGTGATGGTGGTGTCGGCGGGGGCTGGGTTGGGCTAGAGAGAGTGGTCCCGCGGGCAGGAGTGCGGCCATCGGCGCACAGCAGTGAGTGCTCCCGCCCCACAGTGAGCCCTTCAGCGCACGGAGAAGAGTTGTTTCGAGCTCGCTCAGAGGCGTTGCTGGAGGAAAGTGAAAGCGAGGGCAGGCATTGTGTGCGTGTGCGAGCATTTGCCGTGTCCGGCTTCAGTAGCAGCTGCAGAGAGACCGCGGTGGAGTCAACCAACAAGGAGAAGTGGTGGCTGGGTAATAGGAGGCTCGATTACCATAGCTCCTTGTACAAGGAGAATGCCTGGAGAGAAAATACTTACGCAATGCTCCGACAACAAGATACAATGAGAGGCTGTAACACAACAACTATTCCCCCATTAAAATTAATGGCATGGAAGATAGTTGCTAATATAAATAAGCCGTGCCCCTCACAAAATAAATCTGTTGCTATCGAAATAGCCTGCCGTCCTACACCTAGCAGTGGGCTGAGTTTGCTACAAGCCCAGATGCATGGAATTCCTATGGTATCGTCTAATAACTTACTGGAGGAAGAGAGCCTTGACGATGTATGAGAACCCTTGGGCTCTCAGAGGGTTCAAGAAGATATTTTAAATTGAAGTGACCATAGTATCCGACGCAACTCACTGGTAATCGCAGATCAGGTTATCAGAAACTTAGCAGATATGAACAGCAAGCTGGCCGGTTCAATGATAACAAATAAAAAAATGCCATGTGTTTCACCAATGATACCGGCAGCCGGTTTGCATCAGCAGGATAAAGACATGAGATTTCTAGAGAGTCTAGAATCGAACACTCCTTCATTCGAAACAAGAAATGAAGAAATTGCGGTATCTCAAAAAAGGACCAGATATGATCTGAGTTCAGAAAATGAGGCTTATGGTGCACAAAAATGCTTCAAGAGCCATGGTGGAAAGTTGATTCTCAACAACCTTGATGCGTCCGGAGTTGTGACAGTGTCAACCCAGAATCAAAGAGAAGCGAACACGGCATCTTTCTCTTCGGACGATGAATATAGCTCACCAAACATAAGACAATGGATGTACCATGATCCTAAGTCCAAAGTGCCAAAAGAGCAAGGTGGTTAACAGTCAACTGTTATGATCGTGGAAAAAGTAATTAGTGAATTACGCCTAATATTGATGTCAGCCAGTACAATAGCAGTGGCTCCTTTAACAAAGCTATTCAAAAACATGAATGAGACTATCGTGATCAGACGACGTTAATAGCCCTACTAAACTCAAAAATCATCTGGTCGACATGATGACTCAAATCACAGTCACAAGGCTAAGCAATGATATCTCACTAGCAGTTCTAAAGGACTCCTTGAAAAACAATTCGGAAGATAAGACTGCTGGCAGAAGTAACAAGACTCAACTCACTACAGAAGGAACAAGATGGAAGGGCTAGTTCAGAACCAAAACAAACTCCGAATGTGAGACCATTATCGGCGGCCCATGCTACGCAATCTGTTGATATTGTACCTGCTCCAGGCTCCATAACAACTGTCAGGCGGACCGAAAAAGAGGTTGGAAATGAGAATTTGAAAACTCAACCAAATACAGACAAAGAGAAGGAACTATCAAAATTGCTGACAGTGAAGGTGAAAGGCTTGGATGTAAGGTGGAAAGAAGAATCTGATCATCAAGTGAAGAAACTGGTGTGGGCTGGGATGATGGGCACGCCTGTTACCATAGACCTTACGAAGGTTACGTCCTTGTCAACTGCGCCTGAGGTGCCGCAAAGTGCGGAACCAGTAGCTTCCTCAAGCCATGCTGTGGAGGACGCTCAAATGGTTCGACCAAAGACTAAGCCGATAGCAGTTCCTCCAGAACTGAAAGAACCCGAATGGTTCGACATATTTGAAAAGTCGCAATCATCAACTAAAATACAGAAATTGATGAAAAGACCTGATACCGAAGTGAAACAAGGTAAATGCAAGAAAAAAAGAAAAAATATGCCAATGCAAAAAAAAAAATGCTTGAAATTCAGCGAATTTTTTTAGAAATATAAAAGCATTGAATGTTACCTTTAACAACTCCGATACATCAAACGAAGAAGCTGCCAAGGAGTCTGTTGCACTTAAAAGAAAAGCTATGTCCCCGAGCAGGAATGAAGGAAGCGGAAGGGTGGACAGAAATAAAGCTACAGAGGAGAGTAGTGACGAAGACAAGGAGGACGATGAGTTGATGAACATGTCGACATACAGTATATCTGAGAAGGATGATGAAGTAGAGACTCCAAGTATGTCCAAAGTGAGGAAAATTGGAAGAAACATTCCTCTCGAGCCAGAAGCAAGTAAAGACGGACAGAGTACGAAACCCTCAGTGAGCTTTGCAAGCTCCAAAGAACGGGCTCACATGATGAAACGTGTGATAACATGGTCGCCGACACCCGAAAAAATTCCAGAGAAAATAAATTGGAGATTTGGTGAATGAGGAAAAGAAAAAAGTCTTCCAAACATCGAAGAGAAACGCAACCAAAGCATTTTGAACTGTACTACAGTGCATCCTGTGATTTATGTAGAGCTGTCGCCATTAAGTGAAGTGGCACCAGGAGATCGCAAAAATGATGACAGAGTTGATACTCAACAAAGGAAGGATTTGATGCTCAACAAAGGAAGCGATCCGCAAGTTCGAGAACAAAATAAAGAGTCTGGTGGATACACGGAGCAATAAGCAAAATCCTTGGACTGAAACACCAATTAGCGCGATTCCATCGTATAGAATCCTGATTGAACTAATGGAATATAAAAGGGGAGACCAGCTGATTAATAGCAATCTGATAATACAGCTTTTTCACTTCATTCCTGTGTTGAGATCAACAAAAAGTGCTGGGGTTGAACGTGTAGAAAATTTGGATGACTCAAATCATAAATGTGCCTTGTTGCAAATAAAAGATCGAAAACTCGCTCAGACAGTGATGATGTGCGAGAGACAATTGATAGACTCAGGCTTCCAAGTATATGAGGTGGATAATGCTCTAGCAAATAATCAATTAACTGAGTATCCAGAAGTAAGAGCCCAAAACAAAAGTGCAATGTCGCTAATAAGAAATAGCGCACTCCCAAAGACATCAGCAAATGACCAACAAAAGATAATCAATGAGAAAACAGATGAATCCGCTCAGCAATCGGCGGCTCTGCGCGAAGGACTGAGAATGAAGAAATTTAAAACCACAGTTGGAAACCCTAAGGCCAGCAATGCAGTGATGTCTGAAGCTGATAAGATTGACCTTACAGGTGAAGAAAAAAGAAATTGCTGGGCTTGGGTAGCAAAAGCTCTAAATGAAACCTCCGAAAGCTAATGCCAAGAGAGTGTTGTGCTGGCTACATGGAACACGAGGGGCTTTTCTGATTTAGTCAAGTCTTTTCCGAAAGTTCTGAGGTTGGCTGATATAATTTGTCTTCAGGAGACGTGGTTGGACAAGATGCCATGAGTGGACGGTTTTGAAGTGGCTATAAATCCATCAATTGTCCAATGCAAAGGTAGACCTATGTCTGGCCAATTAATTTTAGTGAAGAGGAAAAGCGGCTTCAGTATAAAAACTGTGCAGATCATTTCGCCGCATATTCACTACGCCAGGTTAGAAGCAAAGGAAAGCTCAAGTGGATCAAAAAACACATTACACTTGATAAATATCTACTAGAAGGCTACCACAGCAGAGCATCTAAAGTTTGAGGAGGAACTTCTGGACACCATCGATAGTATAATGACAGGAAATGTGAACCCGCAAATTGTTTTGTGTGGCGATTTCAACATGAAGTTGCTGGGAATATCTAGTCTTATAAATGGTCCAAAGCATAAAGAGAACAGAAAAAGAGAAACCTGGCTTGAAGAAATGGGTATCTAATTTACACATGATGAATGGAGCCGCAACGGGCGATATTCCCTCCGAGGTGACCTGGGAAAAATCCATTTTAGATTATTTCTTTATATCAGAAACAATGTCACATGAAATTAAGTCCTTACATGTAACAAAGTCTCTGCAAAGTGACCACAATGTGGTAACTATTGAATGGAAGCAAAGACATCGTCAAACCCTGGAGCAATGGAAGCAGCAAATATCGCAAGAACCAGGCCATAACCGTCTATGCTTGAGATCTTGCAATATACCCTTATTGGCTGATCATATAAGACCAAAAGTTGGAGAAAAGAAGATCGATCCGATTGAATACCAAGTTCTGTTGGAGGTCTACAAGACAAAAAAAAGCTCTCATAACAAACCAACGTTCCAGAGACATAACTTTGATCCACAAGTCACCCAAAAAAAAAGGGATCTGAAGACAGACTTAAGAAGAATTGCCAGTGCAGCTAATCCTGACGAAAGTTGTGAAACAAGAAAAGTAAAGAACAAGTATAATAACTGGATCAAAGCACACCGTGGGATACTCAAACAAAAAGACGCTGAAGTAATTTTGGAGGCTATGAACCAAAAAAAATCCAAGAAGTTTCTTGTCGTTAGTTAATGAACTAGAGAATCCACAAAAAGCTGCTCTAACAAATATGGTGACTGAAGATCAATGGATAAGCCATTACACACACTTCTTACAAAAAAAGAAAGAATCATCTTGTCCAAGCCCGAATGTAAGTCATCCGTGGGATTTAGCCTTTGAACGAGACAAGATCTTGAATTGCATACAAAAGTGCAGTTCCTCAAGGCCACCTGTCCAGATGGACTTTCGAATGCCATGCTCAAAAACAACATTGAAGAATGGACAGACTTTTGCAACATACTCTTTCAAAACATAATAAAAGAAGGCCGCGTCCCAACAACATGGAAATCAGGCATCATTGTTCCTATTTTTAAAAAGTGCAGCCGCACAAATCTAGCAAATTAACGGCCAATAGCCCTTTTGGACGTGGTAGGGAACGTTTTTGCAAGTCTACTCCTAAATCAATTATCGAGATGGATAAAGACAAAAAAGATCTTCGATGTACGTCAGACAGGCTTCGTGAAAGGTGTAAGATGTAGTTTAAATCTTTTTGCTAAAAATAAATGCCATTAAATCAAGCAATAAAGTCTATTTCGAATTTATAGATCTAGCCAATGCCTTTGACGGAGTCGATCGCAAAATACTATGGTCGAAGTGAAAAACGAGAGGCTGTCCTCGTAGTCTCATTCAGGCCATAAAAGAAATGTACTCTGAGACACAAATACAAATTCGCTTAGACAGCGATGGTCACCTAACCAAAACCATCAGAACAGAAAGAGGGGTAAAGCAAGGGTGCCCCTTGGGTGCGACACTCTTCAATTTTTACATCTCAGAGGTTGGTTCCGCTCTTGATGGCGTAGTGTCATTTCCACCAAAGTTGAACGGGACACATCAGTTGGATCCTCTACGCTGATGATATGGTCCTTTTGGACCTGACCCCCATTGGTCTCCAAAGAAAGCTTAACGCTTTAAAGTCCTATATTGAGGATCTAAGGCTAGAGATCAACGTAGACAAAACTGATATACTAGTCCTCAAAAATAAAAGGGGTGGTCGACCGAAGACAACCAAGTCGAGATGGACATTGGGAACACAACTCTTGATTAAAGTACCATCCGATATTTAGGAACGGTAATAAACTCAAGTATAAACGACGAACCAATGACGAAAAAGATTGCAAGTAACTGCAAACAGTTAACAGCACAAGGCATGAGCTTGCAAAAAAAATGGGAAATTCTCCTATATTCCTATAATAAAGTTCTATAAGAGCAAGGTGACCCCAATATTGATCTTTGGAGCAGAAAGTATGTTCATGTTCGGTTTTTCGTTGCAGATCTGGGCCAGGTACGAAAGCATGTTCTGGAAACGAATCTTGCAGTTGCCACAAGGTTTTCCCACTGCATGTGTCCTGTATGAAGTGGGGTTATCCACATTAAATGCCAAAATAATGTGGAATAAATTAACCTTATACAGGAAGACCTTGGATGAAGCTGATTTACCACCATTTGAAGTACTAACCGATCCAAAAAGAAATCAAGAGAGCAAAACCGCAATAACTATGTGGAGACAACAATGTAAGGACATTCTGATTCAACTGGCGACAGACAAAAAAACATTATGGTCCAATCCAAATGCAGTTAAGAAAAAGCTGCTTCATTTAGATTGGATTGAAACTGTAGAAAGAAGATCAAACCATAAATGTGTGAAAAATGTGCCTGCTGAAGCTAAAGTTTCAATACCATCCCCAAATACATGGTCATCTGGCCATGTAAACGTCTGAGAAAGCTGTATTTGAAATTCAGACTAAATTTATACGAAACTAATGAAATTCTGAAACAAAGAAGAATGATTCAATCTGAAAAGTCCAATTGCAGATTCTGTGACTACAAAGAGGACAATTTAAAACATCTGGTCCTCTTCTGTCCCAGTTTAGGAAATCTGAGAACATTCTACTTAGGGAAAGAGATGGACAAATGCTTGACCTACAGTATTGAGGATTGGTGGTTCCAAATGCACAACAGCGAATGTAAAAATTGACTTTAGTACTCATGAGTTTCTTAGGAAAACTACAAATGAAGATGGGGAAACCTAAATGCAATGATGTGTAAACATTCATTTAGTTTATTTGAGTCTTGTAGTGCAACAAGCTAATTGCTTTTCCTGTGCTCCATTTTCCTTTTTTTTCTGCTTCTTCTTTTCTTGTAATGTTATTTTAGGGTTTTATGTAGTTGTTACTTGAAGTACTTGAAGTACATATTTCAAAGGTTTATATAAACTGTACGAAATTAAATTAAATTAAAACAATATTTATTGTGTATCCCTTCAGTTTTGGTGTCTTCCAAGAGTTTGATTGCCCCCATTCTGCAGGCTGTGGGAATAAGGGGACTGGCTGCCATGTTGAAATCAGGTGAAAGCAACATGGCAGTCGTGCTCTCACTGGGCCAGCGCTCTGATGTGCGAAGGAGCATTATTGCTAGGACTCCCCATTTGCATTGTGCTTGTACCCATTTCACTCCCCAGCATGCAGGAGTCCCACTGAGAACTTATGCTAACCGCAAGGCCCACATAATCCCACACTGATCACCCAGTGAAGTCACTGGTGTCTGTGGTGGGTCAGAAGATGAAAGCGGACACTTGGAGGACATTGTGAATTTTGTTTATTCAAATAATAATGATCATGCCTAACTTTCCCTATTGGTAGGGGGTTTCCCTGCCTATATAATAACTAAAGTTGGTCGCCAGGAAGTCCGAACTGAAAAGTGTCCTCCATCCGAAACCTACTCCTACCTGACCCTACCACTATGTTGACTAACTTAATTTAGATTGGGAGAACCTCTGCCCTGTTCTAGAATTCTGATATGTCAATGACTCTATTCACCTGATAGTTTTCTGCTTGGAGATAGGTTCAAATAGTCTGTTTCCACCTTTACGATCAGATCTTGGAGTACCTTTACAATGTACTTAAGCTTGGTTTCCCTTCTTTGGGTAAGTATTCCACAAGACTTGGTACCATTCATTATTACTCTTTGATTCGGTAGTAAATGTTCTTTTACCTCAAGTGATTCTAGTTCTCCTTTTCCTGGGGCTGTATCCCCCCCTGAACATTTGCTTTCTCAGGCTTATCCGTAACTCATGGGACCAGTCTGTATCCTTTCCACTTTAAGGCTTCTCTCTGTAATGTCTTGTATATTTCACTGGGACGAGTTTCTCTTCGTGCCCACTCCTCAAGAACTTCTCTTTGGGCCTAATTTGTTATCCGCCTGATTACATGAATACAGTTCCACTTCTCTGCGGCTCTGATTTTGGTACTTAGTCAATTTTACTGGAACATATTTCTCTTGTTCATTAATGATGCCCCGGAGGCCCATTGCTATCCCCTTTCTTCCCGTTACCCCTGTGTTTGGAGGGAGATTCTTTTGGGCTCTGCCTCCACTCGGGTTCTCTTCTTGGTCTCGGTATCTCGCTCTCGATCTGCTTTCTCGTGGCGATTGTGTATGACTGTGGGTGACAGGGGGCCTCTCAGACTCCCGTACTGGGTGGTTTCGGCGTCGTAAAACAGGCAGTCTGGCCATCACGTTTTCGTTGTGGTCATGCGACCACTAGTTTACTGTCACGTTTCTCATCCGGTTCCGCTTCTGGGGAACACCTGTCCGCTTGTGCTTCACTACACTGCTCGGGACTCCTTCAAAAAGTCGCGGGCTTCGCATCTCTCTCTCTGATTCCACCTCCTCCAGGAATAACCTTGTAAGGGTGCATCTCCCTCTCCACGCACTGCGCCTTGGCTCAGCGTGCTCTTCCGCCAGCCTCCTCCTCTCCATTATGTGTGTGTCTTCTCTTAAAGAGACACAACCTTCTTCTTGTGCATAACAGGTTATTTCAGTTTTACTTTCAGCCAAGTGACTGAACCTTACAATATTCTTCATATCTGATAGTCTCATATATGCTACGAAGGTGGAGGGCTTAGGGTATTCCTTACAGGAACGAGAGTCCATGTCCCCTAAGGGGGAGATTGTCCCAGTGAGGTACTGGGGGAGGGTCTTGCAGAGCGTGTTCACCTCCCTAGCTGCACGGGTGGAGTCTCCCCCTGCCATTCATTACAAGTCCTTATCTTCATTATTAAGACGTTGTGTGTCTGTGTTTTATTAACTCCTGTCATGGTGTGCTCACAAAGACTCCTTTCTAGGCAAAACTGTGGTGCTGCCTAATGTCACACACAGTTCCAGAAGGAGTTTGAGACAGAGGATGAGGGAAATTAGAGTTTTATTAGCAAAAAGAAAATTCATACCTTTCCCTATTTGTAACAGGGTTGTCTCTAAAAGTAAAATTAAACTTGGGTGTAAGTCATCAGGACGTCCAAATAAATATCCAAGTCCTCCGTTCGTAACTCCTATTCTAACCCTAGCACTGAGAGTAACATTCTAAACAAAAAGAATAGGTCTCCCGTAGGAGGATGACTCCCTCCTCCTATAGAGTTTCATGGAAAATAAAGAATCCAAAAACAGGTTGGGTCCAAGAGTTCACGATTCACTCGTGAGGTGAAAAGTTCTCAAATTCCCCTCTTTCTTTTTCACTCATGGTGAGGGTTTCTGGGGCGTGACTGGATTGTTCCCTTTATGAAGGTTGTTTTTCCCCCTTCCAGTGTGTTTGGACAGAGAAGGAGAGCATAAGTGGCTTCGGACCCCAGTTATTCAGGGCTGCTTTTAACCTATCTGGACTTGGATAATGTATCCCCTTGTTAGAGCCTGTCGGTGGATGACAGTTTTCGGCTGCTTTGCACGTTGAGGTTTTAGCCGGTAAGCTGCTCTTATAACACTTGTTGGCTTTCTGTTGTTACACCAAAAAGATGCAATTTCCCCACAAAGGCTTCTTGTCACAAGTTTAAGGTTCAATTTAGGAGGATGAATCCCTCCTCCAAGTTGACCGAAAGGATAAGTCAAACCAATTAAAAGGGATTTTCTACTGGGAAGATGACTCACTCCTCATAGCTTAGGTAACTTAAATACAAAGGTCCTCATCACGAGTTGGGCAGTAGCCCTTAAATACGGCGGTAACGCTATTACCACCGAATTTAAGGGCTTCCCTATCATGAGTTGGCCAGTAAGTGGGAGTTTTACCTCCAGCTTTTTGCTGGAGGTAAAAAATGTCCCCTTAGCGCCCGATTTCGGGCATTTTCAGCACCATTACCACTGGCGGTAACAGCGCCTCCCAACCCCCTTGGGTCCATTTGGGGAATGGAAACTTACCACCCAGTCACTACTCGTGATCCAGCGCTAATAGCGCCTGACCGAATAGCGGTAACGCTATTTGCACTAGCGGTATACCGGCGGTATTTCTGCCGGGATACGGCCAGACTTGTGATAAGGTCCAAAGTCTCTTCCTATTGAGACGGTGGAGCGGAACTGGGAGAATGTCTCCCTTCTCCCAGTTCGCGTTCACTTTCTGTATCAACTGGGTACAGTTCCCTCTTGGTTTCCACTAAAGGAACTTTGAACTTTCCTCCTCCTCTCAATGGACAGTTTGGTTTTACACAGTTCAGTGGACTTATGCTGCCACTCAGGGGAAGGTCACTCCCTCCCGAAGTTATTCCATTATTAATCAACTATCTGTTGGTTACAGCTCGAGGTCTTATGTCTGCCTTTGGGTTCAATCAAGCCTGTACCCCGCCTCTCACACTCTGGCCCTGGTTGCACAGCCCATACTCTGTTACCTCTTGGGACCTCTGTGTGCGGCATTATCTCCGTCTGGGGTTGGCAAGTGTGGTGGCCCAGCTTCTCTTGAGCTCTCTTCCTCGTTATTCCCATGGCCGTTCCACGTCTCATGTCTCCCTGCAGTCTCTGCGTGCTTAGAGGACTGAATGGTCCACCCCGGCTTTGAGGTCACGCCACTGCCTCGCCAGTGATTTGGTGTTGAGCTCCTTGCAGTCTCGGTACAGGGCCACCTGGCCCACCTCCAGCTTGAAGGTGTACCGCTGCCTTACTAAAGGTTTTTCTTCAGGTCCCTGCAGTCTAGGTACTGGATCACCCGGTCCACCTCCAGTTTGAGGTTGTACCACTGCTTCGCCTTGGTTCCTCTTGGCTTGGATCCGTGGACGCCGAGCCAACCTTCTGCTCTTCTAGTCTCCAGTGAGGGTCAGCCACCCTCCTGTCACTTCGGCCTTTCTCTCTCCAGTCTCGACCAGAGCTTCCTTCGCTGTCTTTTGACTTCTGGCCGGGCCAGGTTGACAGCCATGCTTGTCCTCCTTCCCTTTTTATATGGACGACTTGTTGGAAAAAATGGCTACAGTCTCTTGTTTGTTTCCGTGAGGTGATCTTCATGCCTCGGCAGCTCTTACTCACCTCAATACTCATAGGAGTTGTGGTGTCATGGAATAACATATAGGGATCGGAGTGTATGTTCTGTAGAATGGAGAGATGGAGTGTAACGGGATAAGGGTGTGATGGGATAGAATGTACTTCCTTATCCCCAAGGAGGGAGTTCTTCCCTGGCAGATTCTTCTGTCTTGCACTGCCCCTAGGGGGATTATTGGGGAGCGATCGCACTGCTCAAGAGAAGGTTCCCCCCTAGGGAGAAGTGGCACCATTTCCGGAATCGTCACACTAAGTAACAAATATTACAATTTTGCATGAAAGGGGTTTCATCCTTTGGGAGGGGGTGTTTGCAACACCCTGTTAGTGGAGCTAGGCAGGCTAGGTTTACTCTAGAGAATCCCTCATTTACCAGGTGACGAATCAGTTAGCTGGTGGCCTACCCTGAACCCCATATTCACAATGCCTGTCCTCTCGCGTAGCCCTTCACATGTGACTGCATAACAGGCCTCATGGATATCCTACAAACACCATTTTCTGTATTGTTTACATGCATATTCATAATAATTTTGAACTAAAGATTACACAGGATCTTATGTTCATGCTGTTGATGCCTCTAATTTTTTTGTTTAACACATGGTATATTTGTCCACTGCTAGATGGATGGATGGGGCCTTTTTGGACCTGAATGGTGAAGTTATGGAAGCTGAAGTCGATGACTTCTTCAGAGAAATTTACAAAATGCAAAGATTATTTCAACAAAGGCACAAGAAGGCTGAGCTAGAAAAGCAGAAGACAGGAGGTCGTCACAGAAGTCTTACAGAGGAAAAATTGGAAGAAGAAGTTAAAGAAAGTCGAACTGCTTTAATGTGTGGCATGATTATGGATCAAATTAAAGAATTTAAGGTAAAGATTTTGAACATGATGCTACTATTAACACATCATATTTCCTTTTATGTTCAATTGTGCCAGTATTTCCAAAGTAAGTGTGGCATGGGCTGGCAAGTATAGCAATTATTCTACTCCCGAAAACCCTGCCACTCAACATTACCTTACCTCAGAACTACGAATGTTAGCAATGCTGTTAGTTTGTTAACACTTAGATTGCAAACAATAGCCTGCACAGCCTATAGATAGGATTGTGATTGTTAGCAATGCTGCACTTGGATGGAATTGTAAACAATAGCCTGCACCAGACCCATACAGGATTGTGAATGTTAGCAATGCCGCAATTAGTTGGAATTGTGAACATTGGCCTGCCCAGACCCATACTAGATTGTGAGTGTTAGCAATGCTGCACCTGGTTAGAATTGTGAACATTAGCCTGCGCCGGACAAAGACAGCATTGTGAATGTCAACAGATCCGCACTTAGTTAGAAATCTGAACATTAGCCTGCACCAGACCCTGACAGGATTGTGAATGTTAGCAATGCCACACTTAGTTGAATTGTGAACATTAGCCTGCCCAGACCCAGACAGGATTGTGATTGTTAGAAATGCTGCACTTAGTTGGAAGTTTGAACATTAGCCTGCGGCAGACCCAGACAGGATTGTGAATGTTAGCAATGCTGCACTTAGTTGGAATTGTGAACATTAGCCTGCACCAGACCCAGACAGGATTGTGAATGTTAGCAATGCCACACTTAGTTGAATTGAGAACATTAGCCTACCCAGACAGGATTGTGAATGTTAGCAATGCTGCACTTAATTGAAATTGTGAACATTGGCCTGCCCAGACCCATACTAGATTCTGAATATTAGCAATACCGCACTTAGTTCGTACTTAGTTAGAATTGTGAACATTATCCTGCATCACTTCTTGATAGGATTGTGAATGTTAGCAATACCACACCGAGTTAGAATTGTGAACCTTAGCCTGCCCCAGACCAATACTAGATTGTGAATGTTAGCAATGCTGCACTTAGTTAGACTTGTAAACAGTAGCCTGCATCACGTCTTGATAGGATTGTGAATGCCAGCAATGCCGCCCTATTAGATTTGTGAACATTAGCCTGCACCAGACCTACACATGATTGTGAATGTTGGCAATGCCACACCTAGTTAGACTTGTAAACAGTAGCCTGCATCACGTCTTGATAGGATTGTGACTGCCAGCAATGCCACACTATTAAAATTGTGAACATTAGCCTGCCCAGACCCATACTAGATTGTGAATGTTAGCAATGCCACTCCTAGTTAGATTTGTAAACAGCAGCCTGTGCCACTTCTAGATAGGATTGTGAATGTTAGCAATGCCACAATTAGTAGATTTGTGAACTTTAGCCTGCGCCAGACCCAGACAGAATTGTGAATGTTTGCAAAGCCTCACCTCCGCACTTAGAATCATGAACATTGGCCTGCCCAGACCCATACGAATGTAAATGTTAACATGTCCAACACTTGTATCACTGTGTACCCTGCTTTCCTGTTCCCCATGCTGTTGCTATATATCCGTATCCCCCTCCTGTCGCTGTAAACCCAGCCCCATGTCTCTATGTGTCCGTATGTCACCCTGTTCCCTACCATCTTATTCACGTGCCTGGTCTCGGGAGCTTTAAAGATAACCATCATATCGCATCACTACGCTTCCTCTCTACTATACACCATCATTCAACTAGAACAAAGCTATACCCCTGATTAATTCGGCCTAGCTGTTCACATACGAATACGACCCCATGAACACCTCATCACCCTAATAAAAGGCAGGTAGCCGAGCACATTCCGGCCTAGTTGCTCACATATGCGTCCTTCAGACCTAACGCAGCCAGAGCCCAGTCTGGGTGTCCACCCACCAGACTACATACATCCAACTGATATCTTCAGCACCACACCTAACTCTAGGATGCAGCTACCATCCAGCGATTACATCAGCTGCACACATATCTGGTGCACCCACGCACCCTACGACACTATCTCTCTCTCTACTGACCAGAACTACGGTTCCCGAGGACGTTCATCCTACCAGCGCTTTGAGGTCATACCAATGATATATAGAGACATGTTAGCCAGCATGAGATTATCTCCCAATTAGCATATTTTTGGATTCCCCCTTGTATATGACATTTGACAATAGGGTCTTTGATTGGGTTACATCTTAAAATCAGTTGAACAGCCTCTCTCTCTCTCTCTCTCTCTCTCTCTCTCTCTCTCTCTCTCTCTCTCTCTCTCTCTCTCTCTCTCTCTCTCTCTCTCTCTCTCCTTCTCTCTCTCTCTCCTTTTTTTTACATCCTTTGATTTTCTTCCTATAAAGGTTATTATTTCTCCCTGGATATTTGTGTGTTTATTGACATTACAATTGTTGAGGTTATGATTTCTTGTGGGAATATTTTGTTTTCTCGAGGTAGAAGCCTGAATTAATTGCCTCTCTTTCTCTAAACCACAGACAAGTGGATATGACTATTATCCATAAATCCAAAAGGCGGGGCCATTAAGATAATGGCAGCTTGTTCTGATAGTGAAAGGAGACAATCACCCACTACTTAAGAGAAGATTTCTCCTCCTAAAGCTCACTCTCATTAATTGTTTTATTCTTTTTGATGACTGCGAGAGGCACAGACACTGTTTTACGTCAGAGTCTCATCTCAAACGGTCACCCACAGGAATGGGTCAATCTAATTAGTACACCAAAGGCTGCTTCACCTATTGAAAACTCCCCATCTTGCCCCAATGCGGTCAACCTGTCACGCCTCCTCTCAATCAGGACATCCCTCAACTTCAAGTAGTTTCTTGGCATCAGCCTTATTCTCTTTTCTTTTTTATTATTAAGTTTCATTGATCTTTTCACAGAATGTTATGGTATAGTGAATATTACTACATAGGAGCTACAATTAAACAATCGTAGAATGTCAACACTACCAGCATAGTAACAAAATATGGAAACCTGTGGGGAGTACCATGAGCAAGGCAACTGGTGTCTTCAGGAGCACTTGCCTTTCTGATTAGGCATAGTAAAATCTAGCCCCCTTGAGTCTGGGCCAGATCCAGCCATCTCCCATATTTCAAAATGCAAAGTCCCATCTTCCCCCGTATCCAATACCCTCTTTGTTCCTGGTACATACATCTTGGGAACTGAGGCCACTGTAGGACTTTCTGTGATGTCTCTTTTCACCACCATTCTGCTCCATAGCGTAAGGTAAATGAAAGGCGTAAGAGCCTTGCTTAAAGCTTTTATACCTTTCATTCACATCGGGCCACATTTTAATGAATGTGAATGGCAGAGAGGAGGGGCGGATTGTTACTTATGATTCCGCCGCACTCTTCCTCTCTGCCACACAAACACCCCTGCTATCGAGTCTACCTGCTTTTCACACCAGCAAAAAGCAGACAGACTCCATAGGAATATATTGTAAATGCCATCTGTCATGCATGCATGGCAGGCAGCGTATATTTCATTTGCACGCCAAAGTGCAAAAGGGCTGCGTACAAACGTCTACGTCACTTTTTTCCACTCCCCTTTCTCACTCTGCCTGCAAATGAGACAAATTCAGCGGCTGGGGACCTGTTCATGCAAAAGTGCAAACGTAATAGATCCCTGCTGCCGAACTACAGTTAACTCGAAAATGAGGCCCAAGGAGTTTTCTTATCTTGCAAAGTTTGAATCATCTGGTATGCTTAGAAGCACTAAACACTGGTTGAAATCGATTTTGCACACCATAACATTGGCATAGACCTTCACCCAGTATGCATAGATATTGGGGCAAGTCAATAACATATGGACAAATGTGTTTGTTTCCCCCACGAAGACAGTGCAGGTGTTCTGCTCTTCCTTCTCTATGCAATATTTCGTGGGAGTATTTGACTTTATCTAAAATTGATTAAGGCAAAATCTACATGAGCTTGCCACCTCTTTAGGTGCCATTGGCACCGTCTGCTTTTCCTTAGCCAACTGACCTATGTCTCCTTCCCAATTGGTTTTCATGTGATACAGGGGTTGAGTTATGAAATATATCACTACTCTATACAGGACTGAGACCTGTTGCGTTCTGCCAATTCACCTCAATGCCATAGTGCCTGTGTAACTCACAAAACGTTGTAGCATCTTGTACCCTCCACATTGCACCACCAGCACTTTAAGACCAAGGGCCTCATTACGAGTTGGGCTGTATTCCCGGCTGTAATACCGCTGACTGTAATAGCCCTAGCACCGACCGGTCTGGTGGTATTACCACCGGATCACCGGTTGGGCCTTGACAGTAAATCCCCATTCCTGATTGGGTTCATTGGATCCAATGGGGAAATTTCAGTGCTAATACTACGGGCTAATACAGCCGGCTGTAAAACAACTTGCACAGCACATGTCCCAAGAGAAGAGGCTATTGCTGTTATAAGTGTGGAAGGGCCCTTGACCTGTCTTTAATTGCTTTTTATTTACTCCCACTTTTATTCTAATTTATTAAGGTATATTGTATTTATGTTCCTTGTAGGCTGCTACGACTGAAGATTGCCAAGCCATTTATAGTGTTATCTTCTATTAATATTCCTGGTAACATAAGGGTGCAGAAGGGGGAGACACACATAGATTTTTATTCAGTATAAAATAAAGAGAAAACCTATCTTTCCCTATATCTATGAGGGGTTTCCCTGCCTCAACTAAAGTGCTAATGGGTCTGTCAGGATGTCTTTGGTAACTTAGAGTCCACCGTCCTGTGTCAAAACGTCCCCATCTTGGGGCCTTACACTTATAACTGAGCTAAAGGTTGCATCAATGTTCTTGGGCCAGGAGAATGACTCCCTCCTTCTGGACTGGATGGCAAAGTTCTGGTTGCAAGTTTTTTTGCCATGGGGAATGACTCTCTTGCCCTGGTTTTGACACTTCACAAACAAAGGATTGCTTATTCTTTAACACTCTGCATCAGAAAGTTCACTATTTCGAATGGATTGTGTCCTCCCACGTATTCCTCATCTTGTGATAATTCGTAATCTCCAGCTTCGCTGCTTCGGAAAAAAAATTCTCGGCAGAGGCCGCTGTGCTCGAGGTGGTGGCGTCGATTGTCCCTCGATGGACTCTGTACTCTGTCGACATCACCAATGGTATAAATAACTCGAGCCGCGCCCGTTGCTTCAGTTCCGTTTTTCCGATCGCTTCGCTATCGAGAACGGCGCGCTTCTATTTTCTGTGAAGAAAATGTCATCATCTTCGACTCCTTCGACACCCAAAACGGGGTTCAAGAAGTGTGTAGATTGTGGATCTAAAATGTCGATCACCGATCCCCACCGGATTTGTCTCGGTTCCAGTCACCGAACCGACGACTGCGGGTCCTGTCAATCCGTGACCGAGAAAGCTCTTCATGAGAGGAGAGGTAAGCTGTCGGTGGGGAGGGAAGCCTCTAAGAAGGCTAGGTCAAAAAGACATAAGAAAGCGACTGATTCGAAGGAATCAGATCGCCATAGGCTCTCAAAAAGATCTCGATCTAGGAGTAGATCGAGACACTCTTCATCATCATCTAAAAAAATGAAGAGGAGACATAGATCTCCCTCATCATCATCTTCTTCTTCAGAGTCGACCGAAGAAATTCGATGTCCGACTAAATCGGATTCGCCCAGTAAGTGGGAAGAATTCCGCAAAAAGATGATGGAGGTTTTCGAGAATGCGGCCCGACCCCCTCGAAAGACCCTCGAAAAAGCCATACCCCTAAAGTCGCTCCATTGGACGACAAACGGAAGTCGAAGACTACCATGGCAAAGACCGGTAGCGTCGAGGAATCTAAAAGAACTCAAGTCCACGTAAATCCGTCGAAGACTCTTCGAGAGTCGAGCACTTCTCCAGTGCCATGCAAAAAACACAAGTCGTCGAAGACTTCGACGAGGCGTCGATAATTTCGACTCCAAAACCAAAAACATCCTCGACACCAGTATCGAAGTCATCTTCGAAGTCTTCGAAGTTTTCAAAGATCCCTTTGACAATTTCGAAGGATTTATCAATTCCTTCGACACAGACAGTAGAGGAAGAAAGGAGATTCACTCCATTGCCCAGATCAGACTTTTTCAAGTCTATGTCAGCAATTTATGAAGAATCTGCTTCAGAAGAGGACGAAGTTACTCCTTTTGGATCCCCAGAATTAGAGTTTGCCAGACCTGATCCTGCAGAGCATGCAGATGCTGGGTACAGGGGTCTTATGACCAGGGTAAATGAGTATATGGGTTGGGGTAATACTTCACCCATTTTTGAACAAGATGACATGACAGATATAATCATCAAGGGACCTCAGAAAGATCCTGTTCTCCCTTTCCACAAGGCCCTTCAAAGGACTGTGGAGAAAAATTGGGAGAAACCAGACAGTATTGCTGCTACAGATAGCACTTTTCCCAAAAAAATATAGACCAGCTGGAACGGATCCTGAATATTTGAATAAACATCCGACTCCAGAGAGTTTAGTCATTCAGGCAGCATCCACTTCAAAACAAACTGCTTATCCAACTATCCCTCCAGATAGAAAAGATAAAAAAGTTGATGCCTGGGCACGTAAAGTTTTCACGTCAGGCAGTATGGCACTTAAGTCGGCAAATGTCACCTGTACCCTAGCCAGGTTTACCCATACCCTGTGGGACTGTATTTCGGTGGCGGCTGATCATATTCCGGAAGGCGAGGAAAGGGAAGGCTTCCTGAATATAGTTAAAGACGGGAAGGAGGCAATGGCGGAATGTCTCCAGTCTGGACTGGATACTGCTGATAGTATCAGCAGATCCATGGCTGCAAGCGTTGTGCTACGCAGATTTGCTTGGTTGAGGAAGTCGGGGTTTGCACCAGACGTGCAAGCTTGGCTCCTCAACATGCCCTTTGATGGCTCGAGGCTCTTTGGCAGAAAGGCTGATGAAAGCCTAGAAAAACTTCAGACCTCGAAAGCGGCAGCTAAATCACTTAGCGCCTCTTTGCGCCAGCCTCTAAAACCCTATTCCGGCTCATCTTCCTGGAGGGGTCATTCTTTTCGATGCTACTCCTCTTTAGGTAGAGGAAGAGGACAGGCTTCTCAAAGGGGCAAAAGAAACTTCCCTCGTGGAGCACGAGGAAGAGGTGCAAAATCAGCCTCAGGAGCGGCATCTGTACCCTCAGCCACTCCTGCAGCCGCCTCCAAATCCCTCTGAGACCTTGTTGCACAAAACACCAGTGGGAGGCAGGATCTCTCAGCATCTGAAGGAATGGCAGGGCATTACCTCAGATGCTTGGGCACTGGAAACAGTAGCCCAAGGTTACTGTCTCCCTTTTCTAAAAAGGCCTCAGAATCATCCACCAGGAGCCAACTCCGCCACAATTCCGGATCCGCTCCTGTTGCAGGAAATTTTAACCCTGCTAGAGAAAGTTGCCATAGAACTGGTACCTGTGGCGGAGAGGAACAGGGGTTGGTACTGCCCATATTTTCCCATCCCAAAAAAGGACAGAGGACTGAGACCCATCTTGGACTTGAGAAACTTGAACAAGTTCCTCAGGAAGGACACGTTCAAGATGGTGACTCTTTCTCAGATCCTTCAGGTATCTCCAACTCCAAGATTGGTTGGTATCATTGGACCTTCAGGATGCTTACTTTCATGTGCCAATTCATGCAAAGCACAGAAAGTACCTGAGGTTCGCGATTGGTAATTCTCATTATCAATTTCGAGTTCTGCCATTCGGGTTGACCTCCACCCCGAGGGTTTTCACCAAACTGTTGGCGGTTGTGGCAGCAAGTCTCAGGAGAGGGAGCATTCACATCTACCCCTACCTGGACGATTGGTTGATCAGAGCAAGTTCTCCAGAACAAGCTCAGGAACATCTTTCGATCACCTGCCATTTCCTCCACAAATTGGGCCTCTCCCTCAATTTCAAGAAGTCCCAGATGATACCATCCCAGAAGCTCCAGTTTATCGGAGCAGTCTTGGACACTTCCTCGGAAAAGCCTCGCCTCCCGAGGTGAGAGCTCTCCACATCCAGCAGATGGTAACAAAATTCCAGAATGCCGGCCTTCGATTTTCTCAGGTTGCTCGGCCTCATGGCATCCTGCATTTTCCTAGTACCAGAGGCCAGGTTGAGAATGAGATCCCTTCAATGGGCACTCAGAACTCAGTGGTCCCAGTTCTCGGGGAACATGTTGGATCTTCTGCAAGTCCCAAGCGCAGTTGCTCAGGATCTTCTATGGTGGGCTTGCAACAACAACATTCTCAAGGGAGAGTCTTTTTGGCAACCAATGCCGGAGATAACCGTAGTGACGGACGCCTCACTCACGGGGTGGGGAGCACACACCAACGATCTGACAATCAGCGGTCGTTGGTCTCCATCAAAGTCCAAACTACACATCAACCTTTTGGAGCGGAGGGCAATCAGACTAGCTCTGAAGGCCTTTCTGCCCTCTGTACAGGAAAAGAATGTCCTGATAATGGCGGACAACACGGTGGCCATGTACTACCTCAACAAAAGAGGAGGAGTAAGGTCACTATCACTGTGCACAGAGGCAATGCAGCTATGGTTCTGGGCAATACAAGAAGAAATCTCTCTATCGGCAATTCACCTAGCCGGAGAGAAAAACACGGCGGCGGACGCTCTGAGCAGGCAGAGCACGGTCTCTCACGAGTGGGAGAAAGCTCAAGAAGTCCTTCTGGAGATCTTCGCCCTTTGGGGAACCCCTCAAGTGGATCTGTTCACCACCGCGATCAACCGGAAGTGCGATCAGTGCTGCTCAAGGGAATTTCCTCAAAGAGGAGCTCTGGGAGACGCATTCGTAGTGGAGTGGAAGTTTCCACTGCTGTACGCGTTTCCCTCAGTCCCCGTGATTCCTCAAGTAATCAGGAGGTTGAGAAAGTTCAGGAAAACCATGATCCTAATTGCCCCGGATTGGGCCAGGAGGACGTGGTACCCGGACCTTCTAGACATGTCCATCTGCCCTCCAATACGTCTTCCGCAAAGAGAGGACCTTCTCTCGCAAGAGGAAGGTCGGGTTCTCCATCCAGAGGTCAAGACACTCAACCTTCACGCATGGTTCCTGAGAGGTTGAGATACAAGGATTGGGATCTTCCGGATGACGTAATGGAAATCTTGCTTTCGGCCAGAAAACCAGCAACAAAATCTTTGTACCGATGTCGCTGGAACAGGTTTAGTAACTGGTGCAAAGACAAGGATGTGGACCCTTTTCAGTGTGGCACCCCAATGGTGCTTTCTTTTCTACTACATCTAGCCAATCAAAGGTTATCTTGCTGCGCTGTCCATTTTCAAGCGCTCCTTGGAAGAGGTTTCATATTTCAAAAGACCGTTAATCATTCAATTCTTAAAAGGGCTTACTAATGTATACCCTCCAGTACCTTTTCAAGTACCAACTTGGGATTTAAATTTAGCACTAAAATTCTTGACTTACATACCTTTTGAGCCTCTGCATTCATGTCCATTGAGGCTTTTAACTCTAAAAACTGTCCTTCTTGTGGCCCTATCATCAGCCCGCAGGGTTAGTGAACTTCCGGCTCTCTCATGCAAACACCATATACTATTTTTTATAAGGATAAGGTAGTCCTTAAAGTTAAACCTTCGTTCTTACCAAAAGTAGTCTCGGACTTCCATTTGTCACAAAAAATAGTACTACCAACTTTTTATCCTCCTCCTCATCTGGGCAAGGAAGAGGAGAGATTACACAGACTAGATCCCAAGAGGGCTCTTAGTTTTTACATCTCAAGGATGGCTAAATTGAGACAAGATGACCAACTATTCGTGGGTTATACTGGTCATAAATTAGGCTTATCTGTAACAAAACAGACCATTTCCCGCTGGATCATATTGGCCATAGTTGAATGCTACAGATTAGCGGGAAAAGAACCACCAGATGGGCTTCGTGCCCATTCTACAAGGGGAATGGCTACTTCTGCGGCTTTAAAGAGGGGAGTCCCAGCAGCAGATATTTGTGCAGCTGCAACCTGGAAAACAATGCATACTCAAATCATTATTGTTTGGATACTGCCTCCTCTAATGAGGGTTTATTTGCCAAGGCAGTTCACCTTATTGAGTTTGTGTTCATTTTGTTATAGTTTCGTGCTTGTAGCATATGGATTACCCATATTGTTCGTTTCAGTATCTTGGGCTCCCGTTGCAATTTCAATCCGTTGAATTTTTTACGATCGATTAAAACACCCGTGCCTTATGGCATCATCCAACGCAAGAGGACAATGGACTGATGGTGAGCGTATGCCTAACCCGGAAGTTTGAGATTTACCCAAACATGGTTTTCCTTATTTTTCACCACTCCAATGATTTTCTCTCTAAAACTGGTCACTGTAGCTACTTGAGGCTGGGTTGCTTGTGGCTTTGGATATTAATGAAGTACGAGTGTCTAGACTAACACCAATTAATGTTCTGTCTCTAGGTGATTATAGATAGACTGTGACATACAGCCTAATGTTCATATGTAACTGTGCAATTGTGCAGACAATTACAGACTGTAACATTGCCTTTAGAGCTACACAATTCTGATTTCTGTTTCCTTATATTTTTTTTCTACATTTTCTTTATTTTAGTTCTTTTGTATGAGCTATGGCTCAGGAAGAAGAGAATTTACTTCTCGAAATGCGTCAGCCGTCCACAATGAACTGAACCTTCTCTGTCACTTGCGTTTGGAATAAATAACACATGTTCTTATATTCATACAATTGACTGTCTCTTTATTAATGACCAAATCTGATAATGAACTGTGAACAAGTTTCTTTGAACTAATGTGTAGGCGTCTTCTTGATGCAATATAAAGGTGTGCAGGGGACGGCAGGGTTCCAGTTTGGATCCTCTTTCTTTCGCTTCTATTTATTTTCACAGTTCACAACACTTAGGGGCATGTCTCCCTTCCCCAGGCCTTTCTCAGACTTATTTCAGAGTTCACAACACCAGGGGGAATGACTCCCTTCCCCTTGGCCTTTCTCAGGCTTAATTTTCTTTTTTTTTTTAAACAAGTTTATTTAATTTTAGAGACAGACATTGAGTTGAGCCAAACATAAAGCAAAGACATTGAGCCCATTTACATTTCAAATGTGACAAAACTAACTGATGTTAATGCACATGAGAACAGAACGCCCCCCCTTTCCCGAATGCGACTTACCCTCGACCTTGTCCCACCTCAACTCACCAAGGCTTTAAAGCAGCGCCAGGTACCTATATAGTTGTGGCTTATGTGCCCCAAAGTAGGAGTGCTGTATGTAATTAATGAAGGGGAGCCATGTTGCAACGTAGGATGTGTATTTGCCCCTGGTTAGAGCTGTAATTTGTTTCCGCTGCAAGAATCTCCCTCATTTTCCCCCACCACATTGGAATAAGCGGGCCCTCTGGATGCTCCCAATTAGGAGCAGGAGCGATCTTGGCAGCCAGGAGAAAAGTTAGTAGCTTTGAGCTCTTCCCGGTAAGTGGAAATATCCCATTTCCACAATCGCCCGGATCCAGCAGCAGAGAGATCTTAAGCATGGCCTTAATATGAGAGTGCATTTCCTTCCAAAAAGTTTGGGCATTGGTGCACAGCCGCCACATATGAACCTCGTGGCACAGTCCCCAAGTCACGCCCCCAGCTGCGCATATAAAACAGACTTTCCTGCAGGTTATAACGATCAAGCAGGTTGTAAAGCATTGAGATTCTCCCTTTGCTGTGCCCAACAACGTTTGTTTATTCCAAGGCATTGAGGTCTCTGGTATCCTTCTGTTTAATCGTGGGCTGACTAGCTTAGTGGCACAACTGAGAATAGCAAGAGGTCACACTACCAGCTGCACCTCCTCAGAGGTATTCTTCCCTTCCTCTCCTTCCCCCAGAAGCTCACTGTCTCCCGAGCCCTGGTTCTCTCGAAGCTGGACTACTGTAACAGCCTCTATCTTAATCTGCCTGCCTCCACTCTCCGCCCTCTGCAACTCATCCAGAACAGAACTGCGAGACTTGTCCTTGGCCTCAAGCCCAGGGACCGTATCTCTCCAGGACTGAAATCTCTACACTGGCTCCCAGTGGCTGCGAGGATAAAGTTCAAAACCCTCTGCATTGTCCACAAGGCCTTCTGGGGCCTGGGTCCTAAATACCTTCAACTCTCTCTTCCCAAATATCTTCCTTCCCGAGCCCTTCGCTCATCCGCCTCCAACTCCCTCAGGGTTAGCCGCTTCTCGAAGCAGCGAGCTGGGGGTAGATCTCTCTCCGCGGCAGGGGCCTCCCTCTGGAACAGCCTTCCTGCCTCCCTGAAACTTGAGGAGAACCATCTCCGGTTCCGGAAGCACCTCAAAACCTTCCTCTTTGCTTCTGCTTTCCCTCTCCCTCTCCCCTGCTGAGTGGCTAATTAATTTTCACTGAAGCTGCACTGATCCTGCAATTGGACCACTCTAAACGGCCTCGGTCCTGGGCCCTGCCACTCTCCACTTGCACTGATGCCCTGGAACCCCTTTGCACTGCGGGTCTGTCTCTGTATCCCTACAGCCCCCCCTCCCCCAGCACTTGTTCTGCACTTACCTCACACTTGCCACCAGCTGGCCCTATTTATTTATTTATTACGTACGCCTCTTACCTTGTACTGCACTTCCCCCTCCCCTTCCCCTTGCACTTTTCCCCTCCCCTACCCCTGCACTTGCGCGATCTGAATGACACCTGGCCTAGTAGGATCGTTTTCTGTCTCCCCTTGTACCCCCCTCCCTGCCTCGTCGCGCCTTGAAACACTTGTGTATAGGCGCGTTACAAATACCATATCATATCATATCATATCATAGCAGAATCCTTCTATTTCCTGTAGGGAGAACCCCTGTTTGCACCCTGAGAACGTGAGTGTGACCCATCTTTGTATAGCTGTCTCAATCTCTTAAGTTCTCCACCAGTCCAGTGCGGAAAAGCTGTCTTCCGCTGGCCCATAGTGAAGTCCGGGTTGCCAACAATGGGCAACAATGGGCCGAGACCAGGTGCAGATCCCCATCTCTTGGTCACTAAATTCCAACATGCAAGGGTATGTTTAGTAGAAAACAAGAGGGCGGATCTAGTGGTGTCCTGGGGGGTGTCATAAAATGGAGTTGCTGCAACGGGAACTGGGTCAGTAGTTGCTCCAGTCAGGTCCATGTTGGGGAATCCCCCAGCTGAACCCATGAGAATACATGTGAAAGTTGGGCAGCCAAATAGTGTCTATATACATCTGGAACTCCCAAACCCCCTAGTTGTTCCCTTCGCCAAAGGACCTTCTTCGCTATTCTTGGCTTGCGCTGCTGCCAGATGAAGGCGAGAAGCTTCCCCTGCAGTATGTGTAGTTTCTGTATCGGGACGTTAGTTGGAAGGGCCTCAAAGTGATAAAGGAGTTTAGGGATCATGATCATTTTAATTGCCGTCACCTGCCCCAGCCATGGGATTATTTGCTTGTCCCACCGTTTCAAATCGGCCTTGATACTGGCAACGAGAGGGAGGCAGTTGATTCTACCAGGAATTATGACCCCCAGGTACCCAATGCAATCTTGTTTCCAAGGAATCGGACAGAATGCTGTTAGAACTTGAATTTCGCCCAGGGAAATGGCTAGTTGACTTTAAATCCAGACACCTGACTGGCACATTCGGCCATCAGGCTGCCCACCGCGGCATTGGCCTCTGTAACTGTGACCAGGACATCGTCAGCGTACAAGGAGATTTTAGACTCCTGGCCCTGCACTGGGATCCCTGTGATGGCGTGGTTATTGCGTACTTGGATCATCAGAGGCTCCATTAAGAGGGCAAAGAGGAGAGGGGACAGTGGGCACCCCTGTCTGATACCTCTGGCTACTCTGACCGGGGAAGCTGAATTCCCATTCATCACTATCCGGGTGGTAGGTGTGAAGGAGTTTGCTATTAGACAAGCACAGAATGTCGGGCCAAAACCCACTCAGCGGAGGAGGGCTTTTAAATAGGACCAGACAAGGCAATCAAACACCTTAAGAGCGTCAAGAGCTATGACTACTGCCTTGAGGCCCTGTCTCTCCACGACCTCCACCAGGTTTAAGGTTTTTCTGATATTATCTTATGTTCATCTCCCCAGGATGAAGCCTTTCTGATCTTGATGGACAAGTGACAGTAAGCCCGTTATCAGGCATGCAGCGAGGATTTTGCAGTATATTTTGGCATTGTTATTCGTGAGGATGATCAGGCGGTAAGAATCCAAAAGTGTGGGGTATTTATTAGGTTTCAGGATTAGAATTGTGACCATCTCCGACATCGACAGGGTTGTGTTCCCTGTTTCTGGGAATGTATTGAAATGCCGGGTGAGGTGTGGGGAAAGAATCTAGCAATACGTTTTATAAAATTCTGCCGTTAACCCATCGTGGCCTAGGGTCGGGTTCTTAAGAGACTTAATAGCCGCTATAGCCTCTGCTTCCTGTATAGGCTGGTCTAATTTATTTTTATTTATTGGGCTTTTATAATGCACCTATACAGAATGTCTTTCAAGCTGCAACAAATTGTGCAGCTGCCATAGAGGAAAGCGGTGGGAAGGTGGCCAGATTCAAGTAGTCCTGCAAGACCACCTCGCCTGGAGGGGTGGCTTCATTGGTCTGTGCATGATATTTATGGACCAAGCCTAGCATGCTATCTTCATCCTTACATAAGACCCTCTCTCCATCTAATATGGCCATTTACATTGTTATGTGCTTTACGCTTAGTTAGTTTGCGAACTAGTGGTTTATTGGCGATGTTGCCTCTTTTGTAGTAGTATTGTTTAACCCTCAATAAGGCCTGGAGGTCCGCTCAGTGAGGGGGGCTTCTCACTTGGCTCTAGCCATTTCTGAACTGATGCCTGGCTTTTAGTGAGCCTGGCGGCAGACCTGAGACTGATAGTGCATAGTCAATGGTGCATGATCCGAGAGCACTGTAATGTGAAAGAAGGCCTCGGGGAATAGCAGGAACCAATGAAGAGGAAGTCAGGATCGTTTTGTTATGGGAAAATACCCTCTGTACATGGGAATAGGGAGTGTAATCCCTCAGTTGGAACCTCCAAATGTCAATCAGGTTGAACTCTCGAAGCACCCTGGCAAATGCCAGGGAGTTTTGATTGTCTACATTAGTGGCTGGCAGGGTCTTATCTGTGGCTGGGTCAGGAGCTAGATTGAAGTCGCCTCCTATAACCAGGGCTCCTTTCACGAAGGACTGTAGGACATTCATAAGATCAACAAGAAAGAGGTCCTGCCAGTCATTCTGTGCGTAAGCCCCCACAAATGTGAAAGTGTTCCTCTGAAAGTTCCCCTTCACCCTCAGAAACCTCTTATTCGGGTCCCTCAAGATCCCTGACTTTAACATTGCCTCTCCCCTTTTCTTACCCCCCCGCCCCCCGAGGCATAGAACACTGGGGAAAAGTATCTATGTGCCAGACGCTTCTCATCCTTTTGGGGGCGGTGAATTTCCCGCAGGGGTAAAGTCTAGTTTCGCAAGGATGGACTTGCGTTTCATGGGGGAGTTAAGGCCCTGGACATACCAGGTCAACTCAGTCAGGACGCGATCAGAGCCAAAGTAATGTGAGCCTGTCATCAAGGCACTGTGTCAATATGTCAGCAATGTTCGCTGTCTTCCCTATTCATCTTGTGTATCTGACTCTGACAGATTGCCCTTCTTCTGTCCCTACTTTCTACCCCAAGAGATTACCCCCCAACCCCACTCCCCCAAAATGTATGCAGATGAACAAAGAAAAGTAACAGATATTTTCTAGTCATAATGCAAGCAGGTAACAGTGTAGGGGTAACCCACAACCAGGAACAACGGCAACCAACATGTAGAAGCTTTTGTACTTGCTTCTAAGTCAGGTGAACAATAATGTGTCAGTGTCCCTCAAAAAGGCCCGAGGGGCACTCAAGCCGGGAGCCACAACAGAGTGAACTAGACAAGTCAAACCTCATAGTCCATTGGCAATAAGTCAGGTAGGATCCATGGGACGGCTCACACCCCTCCTTTTCCTGCGCCCCTTCCCCACCCTGGTCTAGTGCCCCACTCTGGCTCCAGCTCTCTCATGAGGGGCGGAGAGTGCCTCCGGGATAGTGGGTGACTCCCCCTGGTCTGGGGACAGGAGATGCTCTGATTCCTTCATGTTCGTTATTGTGATGGGCTTATTATGGTAGTTGAAATGGAGTGCTGTCGGGAAGCCCAACCTATAGCAAATGTCTTTCTCATGCAGCCATTCCATAAGCCTTAAGTTTGAATACAGTGATCCCTGCCAGATCCTGGTAAAGAGAGATTTGCGACCCCCATAAGAGGATCCTGTCTATGCGTCCGGCTTGTGACAACATCCTTTCCTTTGGCTTGAAGAAGTGTACTCTTGTCAGCACATCCGGGACTAGACCTTGGCGGGCGGGTCCTGTAAAGCGAACATTGTGGGTTCTGCCAATCTCAATCAATTCTTCTGCTGCTGCCCTTAAAACCTGTCAGAAGAGGTCAATGACCTAGACCTCCAGCTCTTGGTCCTGCAGCGACACAGCGATTCCTCTGATGCGTATATTGTTTCAGCAAGAGCGATTCTCTGAGTCTTCATTTTTAGTTTCTAGCAAGGACACCTTGTTTGTAAGACGCTCTATTCGCTGGGCCTCTACTCTGATTTCGTAAGACTGCTCACACAGGGAAGTTTCAACCTCCTTCAATACGCCGTTCGGTGGCATCCACTCGCTTATCCATTGATGCGATTTTACCTGACATTCCTGCCAGGCTTCTTTGGATCTCCGACTTAATTTCGGCGAGCCATGATTGAAGGTTGGTTTTCGTGGCCCACTGTGGCTCTGAGGGCAAAGGATTTTCTCTGTGGACCTGAGTGGCCGTGGTCTTTAAAAGTGAGGTGATGTCCCCCCATTTCTGCGACTTCCCTGATTTCGCCATATCAGAGGTACACGGGGGACCAGATGGACAGGGCCCGCAAGTCGGGTGAATGAGCCAGACCTCCAAACTGGTGCCAGGAGCGGCCTAGCACTGCTATGTGGTGCAGGATTTAGCAAGAGTGAATGACTGTGTGATCCAGGAGGTGACAGTGAGAGATCTGAAACACCCCAGGTTCCCTCTGATTGTGATAGCTATGCAAGTGTCCAGGTCTGGGGAGCCAGGCCCCTCCAATGATGCTCACAATTTGTAGCACTTTGGGCCCCACCAGGTGCAAGGCCCGCGAGGAAACCCTCTCTCGGGCGGATCACCCACCACTTGGGTCTAGAGGCGGTAGTGGGGAGAGCGCTAACCCAGCAAAAACTTTGTAGCACAGTGAACTGGGGGTCCGCCCAGACCTTTAAGACAATGTAGCAATACCCTGGAGATGAATGGGGATGCAGAAGTTGCTCAAACATCAATAATCGAAACAACTCAGGTAGTTGGCAAAAAGGTTAACTGATTTAATATCAATTCTCTAAAATGGGGAGTACAACGGACATCAACGGACGTCTCAGTGCATGGTTTCTCCATTTGCTTGAGAAAAACATCTTTATAATAAAAACTCGTCATTGATAACATCAACCTACGTATTTACTAACGTCATCCTACGTGGCAAACTACAAAAATCTATTGAATTAAGTGATAGGACTGGAGGGAACATCTAAGTATACGTTCCATACTATTCTAAGAGAGTAATATGCTCCTTAACATCAAGTGGAGCAACTAAGCCCACCCCCCAAAACAGGTCACTATGAAAGTCACTAAATACACAACGTCCCATTGGTTACACAAACTATAGGACCCTTAATCACGCGGGACCCTACAATTGGTTGGCACTCTAACCTCCGTCGTACTTTTCCACATACGTTAGCAGCACACAGGCTAGACTTCCAGGTGCTGGTGAGCTGGTCATAACCATAGCTTCCCATCAATTAGCATATCATCTATCATCACCTGATATGCTGTCAATTAAGGCTTTGAACTTGTTTTTGGCAGTGTTCTTTGCTCTGGAGAATTCAGGGGAGGAAAGGCATGCTCTGCCTCCATGCATAGGTGTGGTTGTCATGTTTGTCCAACTTCATCCTTCCACGTGGCTGAAGACCACAACTTTGAGCCTCAGTGTATTTAAAATAGTATTTTCCAATAGACCTCTGACGTCTTCCTTGTTTTTGTCCATGCCTTTTGAACAGGAGTTTCGTTCTTTAACACGATTTGTATCCAATATCTGTTCATCCCAGTCTGATATGACCTTGGCTTCTTGGGGCTCATCCAGCCTCGCCTTTCTGAGTCTCACTCTTGTTAATTCAATTTCTTTTATAACCACGAGACACAGGAAAGGCCTTCCTTTCTTGTCCAGAACTGCTATAATACGTAGTGGAAACATCCATTCTTTACTCACTCATATATATATATATACGTTGCCGCATGACGCAATCTATTCATTATAAAGCCAGCCTCAAGAATACTTTGTCTACTTGTTGTGTATAAAATGACTTGATATCTTCATTGTTTCTGTAGCATAAGCTTTTTCATCTTGAGTCCAAGATGTCACTTAATTTTGATACTTTCTTGATGCCTTATAGAATATCTGCATTCTCCTGTCTCTGTATCTCTTCTATGTACGTCAGTTTTGCTTCATGTGGGATTCACCATTCTTCTCTTCCATTCACCTGGCCTGTTTCTTCTGGAATTTCATTCAAATGGCCATCATACTGTCTTGTATATAGGTATGGCTTTCGTAATGGGAACCATGCTTCCAGGATTCTCCTTGGTATCTATAGTTTCAATGGTGCTGCACGGTTACCAGACATTTTCTTTTGGGGGGGGGGGGTCCCCTCTAACCCCCTTTTTTTCTAAAAAACCTTTTTTCCCCTAAACGAAAACCAAAAAAATACATATATAAATAAAAAAAAAATTCGACCATTTGGTTTTCGACCAAATTACGTCGACCATTTGTCTTTCGACCAATTTACAGTCGACCACTTGTCTGGACAGCGAGCTGCACATGTCTCACACTCTGGATCCCATCATATAGTCAATATGGGCGAGGTGGTTGTGGTGGTGCTGCATGTGTCTCACACTCTGGTTCCCAACAATTAGGCAATATGGGCGAGGTGGTTGAGGTGGGGGTACTTGACTCATTCTCTACACTCCCCCCTCTGGGCAATTCATCGACCACTCTCCCATCATCCTTCTCATCTAGACATCCTCTTCTGAAGAAATGCTTCTCTGTGAACCATATCTTTGACTCCTTTCAGGCATCCAGCTGAATTTACATGCTCATCCTTGTTCCACTTTATGGGCATGCAATGTCCACTTTTACTGCAATCGATCCACTTTCCCACAAACGTCTTATGGTTCTTTGGATACAGGAACTTCGCTCCCTCAGGTGCATGGATGCTGGCCTTCATGAAATCTGATTTCTTCATCTGTCAGATCTCTGGCCTTCCATCCTGATTCAACATCGATCATGATTTTCATCCTTGTGGCTTTCTTTGCTGTCGTCTTACATTGTGGGATTATTATCTTAATCACACACAATCCAAGCAATACCATCACGATCAGGGCTCCAAGGAACTTGAATATATCTGCCATCCACTGTGGAACCCAAGAAAAAAACGATCCAAACCAGCTATCATCAGCAATGTCTTCTACTTTATTTATCATCTGGCCGTGTAGCTTCGTCAGTATCTCTATGGCCTCTGTCAAGATGCCATTTTCGTCATCATGAGAAGGTATGAACGTGCAACATGATTCCCTGATTTTTGCGCAAACACCTCCACCCATAGCTGTGATCATGTCCAGGACATATCTATTCTGAAGAGTCATCAGGCGTATGGCTCTCATCTCTTCCCTGATATCATTGAATCCCTTTATGGTAGTGTTGATTGTCTGCAGCAATTTCCATCTGGTAATTTGCAGCCATTTGGTATTTGCTCCAATCTGGATACTCGGAATAAAGATCAAAGTGAATATTGACGAAGTCTGGCTGAACAATTTGTATTCATATGGGATGGCATCAAAAGCTTCTATTGACTTGGCAGAGAAATAGTTCTCTTTTCATTCGATTTATCAGCTCTACAGATCTACAGATCTACAGATCTACAGATCTCTTCTCTTCTTCCTCAAGTGAGCATCTGCTTTCGGAAAACTGTCAAGGCTTAAGTCACTTTTAGGAATCACCAAGCTCTGGATCCACAAACCCAGTAGTGATCCATTATCACCGCTGTTCCAAATTTCATTCCTGGTATATCAAAGATTCCACCACAGTTCTGGTTCTCTCCGACTTTTCTTGTGCCATTGTTTCTGAAGCACAGCTTTGCACTGTCCAAAGGCTCTATCTGCAAGGGTCCTCCTCTATCTTAGACCCAGGTTAGTAGCTTAGCAAGTCTTGGCCATAGTGGCTTGCATCCATTCTGTACTATGCCAATGGCTGGCTGATAACAACCAATGACCACCCAGGCTCTGCAGATGACCACTCTTTCTTGCCAGCCATCTGGTGATAACACTGATCCCCAAATCTGCATCTGGCCTCTGTTCTTCCATCTACGAATTTCTTCTGCAGATTTTCCTGGACTCTCAAGTCTTCTGTTTACTTCCCATCTGATTTCAGTTCCTTTCACTCCAGGCTTTTCATATCTGATCATGTGATTCTTAGTATGAGCTCTTAGCCTTGTCTTTGTATCTTGGACATCGTCTTCATCTGTATCTGTCCATTCAGTTGCCCATTTGAGATAGGCATCTCGGCCCATTAACTGACCCCCTGTACGTCAGAGTGCTATTTCTTATAGGCAATGCACTGTCTGGACACCTATTTCAATAGCTATGAAGATTCTAGACTTCCCCATGCTATAAGGCGGGAGTGCACATACAAAGCATTCCTCCCTTGAGGTTCTCCTTCCCACTTCTTTCATATGTTGATACCATATGTTATTCCCCAAGTGTGCTGTACTGTCCATGTCCATCATCCTCCATAGCACTTCTCTTAGGTCTCATTGTTTTCTTATGAGCTTCTATAATCATCTCATTAGGTATGTCAGCGTAATTCCTTCTTACTGGACCAATCATAGAAACATGTATCAGTGTGCTTGGTGTTTTCACATGTGCTCCATGTGTAGGCTTGCTCCTAAACAATCCCTTTGTCGTTCCTTTCGAGCCTGTTTCTGGTGCTCAAGGACAAACACCTTTTTCTAAGGAAACATGTCTGGTGACATTTGTCATAGACCCAAGCACTCCTATGTGGATAATCACATAAGGTCTCGGCTGCATTGTAGCTGCCACATCTGTACCCTCATTCTGCATAGGAAGATACACAGGAATCCTTTCTCTGTTTGGATTCACATAGTAAGCAGTGCACACTGTAAGTGAAAACAGTATCACTATAAACAAAATGCATGTGTAAATCACATATAAGTAGGCCCATTTTTTGCAGCAATAGCTTCTTGCACATCGTGGACATCTCTCGTTGTCTGCCATAATGTTATTGCTCTTGACGCTGCCCATTCTTAATCTTTTTTTAAGTAAGGAAAAACTTAATCTTAATCGGGCAACATCATACAGTACTCTGGAATCTGCTGAGTCTGCTCCACATGCGTCTCGATCAGCTGGCTGCTGCTTGATGATGAACAAAGTTCCCAATGAAGACAAAGGAGTCATCCTTTCATCAGATGAAATGAAGAGTCTCCTTTTGTACGAAACTTTAACTAGTTGACTTTTGGATCTCTTCCTTTGAAAGTCTCATTCAGTTCTCAATGTTCTCTCAGAATATAGATTGACTTGTGTTATTATGCCTCGTAGCATCTCATTAAGTGTTGCATTATTCCTTGGGTCTCTCAAAAAGGTGCGAACATCAGTTTGTTTTCCAACAAGATGCGGTCATTCCTCAATCAGGTAGCAGAACACCAAGCCGACCAGACTATGCGTCTTATCATCCGATAGGGGCATTTGTGCTTTCCCCACTGTACTCAGGAAGTTGAAGAATTGGCTCTATTATAGCTGCAAGCAATCTCCTCACAATTGGACCAGACTTAGGATCTTGCAGGAACAGATGAACGCTACTAGTTCTCCCCACAAGTGCATGGTATGCGTGCAAAATGGACAGAAAAACTGTAAGAACGATCTGTGAAACGTTGTCATTGGGCACCACCATGGGCACCTCCGAAAAGAAATTCATTGAGAAAGGAATCGGGGAACTGCTCCCTTTTCCAATCGTTGAAAAGAAACTCCAAATCTGGCATGCCTTCCTTCTCGATCAAGACTTACATATGTCTCAGTCCAATGTCAACAAACTCCTGTGGCTCAAGAACAAAGAGCTTCCCTTAACTCCTTTTTTAGTAGCTGCAAAGAGTGTCCTGAAAACAAGCCATAGTCCAATATACTCTTTATCTGTTTATTCAACAGCGTCTGCGTCCTTCTGCTTCGTCAAGGATCTAGTCTGCACGTGCTGAGGTTCTTCCCCGATGCTTGCTTCCAATGGGGATGGGATGAAGAGGGTTCTCCAGTGTATATCTTTACGTCTGCAACAAATATCCAAGCACCTCTGCCTTGCACCTTGTCTGCTGATGGTGTCAAGTCTTCCACGATGAATGGCCCGTTAACACGTAGTTCGTGCCATCTCCTAGTGAAGTTACGGATCAGGATCTGATCACCGGGGGAAAGTTTGGGAAGACGTAGTTCTTCACATCCAGTTGATGTAGCATCTCCTTCTGAGTTCTGTGCCGCACACCCCTTCCATTTGAGCTGATCTGAAATGACAGAGATACTTGAAGTCATGCATGTTAAGTAATCACGTAACTCCTTTCCTAACAATTCTGCTGTCGTCTGGGCCTCACTTCTAGTTCTAGACGGAGGTGTGAGGGGTGTCCGCAGTCGCCTCCCTGTCACTATTTCATAGGGGGTAAGATGGTGGTCGGAACCTGGTTGATTTCTCAACGCATATAATGCCAGCGGTAGGCAATGCAACCATCCTTTCTTCAAGGTAAGCTTTAATTTGGCTATTCTATCTTTAAGCAGGCCGTTGAGTCTCTCACAGACTCTGTTTGCTTGCAGGTGATAAGCCGATGAAAACTTGTGCTTTATACTAAGCAACAAGCTTATCTGTTCAAAGACTTCATTAACAAAATGAGAGCCATGATCTGATCTCAATACTTCACATATTCCTGATCTAGAAAACACTTCTGGTACTATAAATGTTGCTGCACAGGTACAATCTGGGTGTGTACATGGACCAGCCTCAATCTACCTTGAAAAAGGACATACCACTACAATCATATATCTGTATCCGTTGCATAGTTGCAGCATGTCGAGATAGTCGATGTGCAAATGCTGAAAGGGACCATTAGGTCACGGAATGACTCCCCTAACTGTGCGCAGTGTGTGCCCAGCTGTAAACATTTGACATACAATGCAGTTTACTACATAAAATGCAATGTGTTCTACCAAATTCGGAATGAACCAATCCTCTGCAATAGTTGTGGCAAGGCTCTCTCTCGTGACATGCGCAGTGTAGTGTAGCTGTTCTAACGCCACCCTTAATAAAGCTACAGGCATCACCGGTTCACCAGTGCTGTCTTGTCGCCACAATGCTTCGGAAGGGTTCAAAGAACATCCCCTCCGTGTTCACAGGTCTTCCTCAACCTGAGGTGCTTACCCTTGAATTTCTAGCGGTGTCCTAGACAATTTACTACAACAATCAGACACAGTCATCATTACCACAATGCTTTCATTCACATTAGGTGTGTCAAACGTTATGATAGTTTCTGAACATATAACACGTTTTGCTTCCCCGTCTGCTGCTTGGTTTCCACGCAAGATCAAATCTGCCCTATTTAAATAAGCTGCGCATTTAACGACTGCGATGGCTACTGGGAGTTGTAGTGCTTTAATGAGTCTGTCCAATAAGGCTGCGTGCTGCACTGGAGTGCCGCCCGCTCAGAGGTAGCCCCTCTTTTTCCAATGTGCTAACCCTGCATGCACTGTTGAAGTCACATAGACGGAGTCACTGTACACTGTTACTTCCTGGTCTGCGTGATTCTAGAGCGTGACAATCCGCGCCACCAATTCTGCAGCCTGTGCCAAAAAGTGAGACAGTTGTGGTGCACTTATCAATACTTCAAACTCTACATTGGCCATGTACTTCACCACAGCGGCGCCTGTATATCTTTGTCCATCATTTTGATCGATTCTAGAAGAACCGTGAATAAAGAGAATCTACCCAGCTGCCAACACATGCTCTTTCACCCTTGGGAGCTTGTCATAGAATTCCTCATAATTCGAGCAATCACGTGCATGCTAGTCCTCTGCCAGTGGGAGGATTCACTATTCTGCATCGAACTATCTTAATCACTGGATTCGATATGACCACCTCATAAGCAGAAGACCTTTGAGATGTCAATGTGCCTTTAGGCTTTTCCAAAAAGGCAAACCATGCATGTTCAACAAATAACATCATTGAACACCCCATTGCTATGCTGGCTGCCTTCTCAAAGGCAAACGCAGCGGCTGTCACAGATTGTTCACAAGGAAAATGACCCCTCATTACTGGGTATAAAATCCCACTGTAATATGCAAGGGGCTTGTACCCCAACGTGGTTCTGTGTGAGTACAGCTGTCATAACAGTGCCATTCGTGTGCGAAAACAAAAATAATTCCTCATCACAATTGGGAATCCCTAAAACTGGAGCTATGCAAATTGCCTTTTTCAACTCATCAGCTCCTTCTTCCATTTCTTCAGTCTAGACAATGATTTCCTGAGTATCTTGTGCTTTTTTCAGAGTTTACAACAAGGGCGTTATGTATGAACTGTAATCAAAGACCCATGCTCTCACATAATTACATAATCCCAAACATCTCTGCATGTGCTTAATCGTGTGTGACTTTGCTGTTTTCAAAATAGCCTCAGCCCTCTCAGGAGTAACCTTTTTTTTCATGCAAAATGAACTGGCCTATATATAGTACTTCTTGACTACTGTAATTTCTCCTTGTTTACTTTATATCTTTTCCTGCAAGAATAATCATCAGTTGAACTGAATCACGTCTGCACTCTTCCTTTGAGGTGCTACAGACCAATATGTCATCCACGTATTGCAACACAACACTTTCCAAATCAATATTGCTTAATGTTAGGAAGAATTCTCTGTTAAGGCTAATTTTCCAAACCTAGTGAGTCCCCCAGCAGCTTTGCTGGATTTTTGGGGTTTAACTTGTTCTCCTGCTAAGAGTGAGACTATTTTTCTCCCACTCTTAGGCATGATTTGAGAATGTCCTTTGACTATGTAATGTGTATATGGGCTATGGGGTCTTTTACTCCATGGGGCTTCATGTGTTTTTGGTATGTGTGTTACACAGCACCCTCAGTGCAGTAACACAGGGGTGTCATAGTGACCCCCAAACATAGACTCCATACCCTGGGACTGACTACTGTCTCCCAGGGCATGTAAAGTCTCCATTGGCTTTACTAGACTCAAATTGCAAACAGAACCAGTACAAACCATCATATTGTGGAAGTACTGGTAGGGGTGATTCGATTGCCCCTGGGTATGTTTTCCAAGGGGGCACTGTCCAGTCCCCCCTTGTCGAGTTTCTGGCTGGTGGCAGTGGATACCACGCGAAATATTCCACCAGAATATTTCCTATGGGGTTTTCCCATTGATTTTAAACGCACAACTTTTTGGTGCAATGTTAAAGATACCGCCGGGTTATTTATTTAATATTTATTTCCCGGTTGGGTCTTTTTGCCAGGACTCGGTTTTAAAATGGCGTTTGTGTTCGCCTCTGAAACTCTAACCCAAGTCGGGCCCTTTGTTCCACTTTTTGGCGGGCTTCTCCACAGAAGCCCTCCAAATGGTGCCACTCTGTCTGGGGTCAACAGGATGTGTGGGAGGGGGATTAGGCACCCTGGACTGAGTTGCTTTGGCAACTCAAGTCGCACTCTTGTGTGATTGGCCCAGTGGTGAGCCGCCCGGCTCACCACTTAGCATGTTTGAGTGACAGCTAGGCTGATGAATGGGGGTTTTGCTGCATAAAAGCAGGGCTTTGGGGACTGGAACTTCAGAAGTCACCACAGGACCTAAAGGATCCAAAGAGGGGAGAAGCTGAGCCATCTACAACGATGACACCACTGGTGGAGCCCTGCTGTGCGAACTCGCCACTTCCCCGACGACAGAGGAGATCGTCTTCCAGGAGAGTCTTCTTCCCCTTGAGCTGGTGGGACCAACCAGTTCGCCATTTTTGCCTTCCTGGATCGTCTCATGGTCGAATCGCCCGTGCCAAGCACCCCGGCGGCCGGATAGCCACGCTTCACCACTACCGCGAATAAAAGGGTTGTACCTTTTAACCGGGAAACTCCGCAGCTGGTTTCTTCCCTGGCAGTGCAACGACCTCCAGCTTTCCTCCACGTCGAGATCATCTCTTCCCCTGGACGAAGCCCCGACTTGCACCCGCTGCCAGGAACAACTGCCCCCGCTGGAGCTTTGTCACCATTTCAGGTACTGTGTCCCGCCTGGTCTCCCTTGCAACAGACTGTCCAAGGTGTCCCGTAAATCCTTCACTCTCTATCCTGGGGTGACCTCGGACCTACTAACATTACCTTTCTGACTTGATCCAACCTCTTTTGACTTTTCTGCAAAGACTTTGAGTGCATTTCCACTGTGTGATCTTGGGCACATTCCGCCTTGCTGTCTCCAAGAGTGGGCCTGCCCTATGAACTTCTTGCTCTACAGTAGACCCTGCCTTTCTTGACTTGCTGTGGTTTCTTAAGTGTTGGTACTGTGTTTTTTTCCTATTCTGCCTTTTCTCTCCCTTTTTAAACAAATGATTGGAGTGCCATCTACGGTTATGCGCTCACCTCTGTTTTGCTAAATAAGTGGTGTCTTAACCTAGACTTGTCGAATAATTAACTAGGGAGGTGTATATTCTTCTAGTGACTGTGTTTGAACTTGCCTGACATATTAGTGCCAGTGTATTTTTATAAGTGTTTTTTTAAATAAATAATGATATACTTTTATACCAAAGCTCTGGTCAGTGTTTGCTTGTGCTACTGTATTTTTAGCCCTATTGTGTATACTCTGTATACTGCCTAACTCTTCTTGAGAGAAGTCTGACTTCTCAGCCACAGCTACCAGGTAAATATGAGTGGTACAGACTGCTACCAATTGGGTTTCCTGCTTACTCCTGTAGTCTTAAACTTTTTGCAGTGGTCCTAAGGGAACTGCACAGGTTTCTGCCTAACACCGTCCCTTGGAAGGGACGCCCATGCAGTATCGAGGAAAGGGGACGGGACATAACTGATGTCAATCCCGATAGTGGGAATTCGAAAAAGCGAATGGTCAGTAAAACTGAGTGAGGTGGCAAAATTGTGAATGGGTAGTGAGTGGAGAAAATGATAAAGGGAAAAATGAGAAACGGAGGGAGGTCGGAGTGAAAACAACTCGAGACGATGAGCATTAAGTAATTAACTTGAGGAGAGGCCAAGCAATTCAGTTATTAAGTAATTGACTTGAGGAGAGGCCAGGCAATTAAGAAAAATCGCGAGGAAAGGAGCCACGATAAGAGTACATCCATTGTCCAGCGTCGTGAAGTTGTAACAGAAGGAACCGTATCTAAAGCCCTATTTACGGTGATGTAGACTACAGATTTGTTTAAAGACAATCCAAAGAAAACGGTTCACATCCCAATCGGGGTATTTTTAGGGGCAAGAAAGGATAGGTCTTGAGGATAAGACTAAGATATATTAGTGACTGGTCGAGTATGTTGATTTGTTTAGTTGTGGTTTGTCTATTTGTTTTATGTGCTTGTATATGGTGACAAAACAATAGAGAAATTGAGAAACGTGATAGAGAAAACAGGAGATTTAATAATTATTTTTTTGTTGGAACTGAATTGATGGTGTTTAGTGAAAAAATAGATTGAAGTAAAAAACGTGATATAGAGGGTTTGGAGCCTGCGACGAGTGGTGCACGCTCATATTGTGTTATTTTTCTGAAACATATTCTTTTTGTTGCAAAGTGTAAAGGTGCGTATTGACAGTCAAAATTGAGGATATTATTCCACTTAAACATCTCTGCAAACAGTTGCCAAAACATGCACCCAAACTTAAGCAGTACAGTGCAGAATGGGTTAAAGACACGGCATATAAGATGTTCATGCCATGGCCACAAGGGGGATCACTATCGAAGGCAGTTTTGCAACGTATGATATATATGCATGCAGCATATATGGGAAAAAAGTTAGATAAATGATTAGCGAGCTTAGAGCTCTGGAAAATGTACCAGGAGGAAAGAGAAAAGCGCCTCCTGAAGACTGGATATTGAATATATGAGAGGGGTGAGGAGCCTTTTGCTCCCCCCGCCAAATCGGAAGCAAACAGTGATAGTAAGAAAGATGACGGGTTACACCCATTAAGAGAGCTTAAGGCAGCGACGGGGTACAGCATCCGGCATATGAGTCGCCTGCGCAAAGCAGCGATGAGGGTGCAGAGAAAATAACAGAGAGATAAGGTCCCGAGGGACAAGCAGAGACACGACAAGGAGAGAAGTGACTGACCAAGTACATCCTTAGATATAAGACGAGAAATAAAGAAATGGAAAGGAGAACAAGATAAGACTGATGAGTTAGCACTTACACAGAACGAATGGATGGGTGGTCAGATTTTGCTCATACTCGATGGTAAGAGAATCGAGCACGTGAGGCAAAGGGAAGATCGAGACGAACAGGACAAAAAGGATAGAGAGAGAGAGGAACGATTAAAAGAAGATGGGTGAAAAGCAAGTATAGACAAAGACAGGAACAGTTGTATCAAGATGAGCAATTGAAAAAGCAGGAAAGTGCAGAGGAGCAAAGAAAATATGACAACAGAGGGCAATCGAAGAACGAGAAAAGCGAGAAAGGAAGAGGAGGAACAGAAATTAAGGGATAACAGAATGCAAAGACGAAGAGACAAAGGAATACGAAGGGCAAATGAAAGAAGAGATATGAAAAGAAAGGGGGAAGACAGGGTAAGAAAGGAAGCAAGGAAGCAGAGAGAGTTTGATGATGAAATAGAACAAAAGAGGAGGCAGAGAGCACACGATCTTGAACATATGGAAAAGGAACTAATGGATCCTAATCCAATAGTGGCATGGGAGGATATAGAAGAATTCTTCCCATCACATGAGCCCATACCAGGTCCGTCTAGACCAAATCTAGAGGATGAGTTTGACTCTAGAAGCATTGGGTACGCAATCGATAAAGTCTATCATGCTATGAGGACTAAGAAAGAAATCAAAGGGAAGGGGAAAAACAATGGACTCGAAAGTACACGATAAAGAGGGAGCCTCATGTAGTTTTGAGCCTAAGGAGCTGTCTTTAGATAGACTGACTCTGAACAGAGATGAAGAGTAGAGAAGTCGCACAAGTTGGGGAAAGGCTATGTTAGACGAGGACAAGGAAGTAAGATGGTCGGATCTAGACCTACCCAAATCTCAGGCGCTAGAATCTCTGACACGGCTAGATCAACCTAAAGGGCGATCCGATGGTGAGAGGGGGGACTTGCCACCTTATGTGAGCAGGTTAAGATCGCTGCCAGGAAGAAGGCAGCGCAGAGCCATTGTCCCTGTTATGAACAGACAGATGATGAGGGACGAGTGCAAGTTTGGGATTTCACAGCTTCCCTTGTTACAGAAAGGAGGAGCCAGGGCACAGTATATACCTTGGCCACAGATGGATAAGGATAATTTAAGGTGTAAACTCCAGAGTTTAACTTCTGGTGCTGGGAAATGGATACATGAGTTGGAAGAAATGACAGGAGGAAATACGTTGGCTGTAGGGGACATTAAAGGTCTCCTAGTCGCTATCCTTGGGGAAAGAGCTGATGACGTTTGGTCAAGAGCAGGATATTTGAGTGTTACCACGTTGAACAATGGTCATGATGGAGCACCGTTCAATAACTGTAGGGCGGAGGACTGGAAAGCACTTAGAGTATTATATCCCGACACGTCAGATATGGGAGCTATAATGGCAAAAAAGATGCAGAAAGGGGATGATCCTCTTGTTTATATTCAGAACTTCCAAGAGCAGTGGGCTTTGGAGACACGCCAGGCATGGGGGAAATCAATACCTGTATTTTACCATACATTATGCCAAGGGTTTCCAGAATCAGTACAAAAGCAGCTCAAGAAATTGGTGGGCATGGAAGCAAAGCTATGGTCATAAATACAGCTGACAATTGCGCATTATTGCAGACTGTTGCAATAGAAGAATTGGAAAAAAGACGATGTTAGGAAAGGTGAAAAGGCAAACTTAGTAGAGAAAAAGTTATCAAAGTACGCCATTGAAGGGGCAATGTTGACTAGTGGAGAAGGATCAGGTTCACAGCAAGCAGTAGGCATGCCACAGGTGAATAACCAAAGGCAGTTTGATCAGGGTAATAATGGATTTGTACCATGAGGAAGAGGAGGCTTTCGAGGCAGAGGCTTTCATAATAATCAGGGAAATTTCCAGAGTAACCAAGGTGGGTTTGAGTAACCAGCGCTCCTGGGCTTGGCTTCGGCCATGTAATTCCACGTGCAGATTTTTTTTAATCTTTGTCTTTGTTTTGTCTTTCTATCATTCAGGTACTCGGTCCTCAGGCGCCATGCTCCTCCCCTGCACATGTCGACTTCCACAGGGTTTAGCAGGTGTCCATTCTGCAACGGGCTCTTCCCAACATCAGACTCCCATGTCCTCTGCCTGCGTTGCCTTGGCCCAGACCACGGTTGGCAAGCTTGTTCAGCGTGTGGTTCACTGTCATCGAAAGTGCTGAAGAACAGACTAGCCAGGTGGAGGGAGCTCTCCCAGTAGTCACCTCCAGAGGACCTCAAGAACTTCATGAAACACCAAGCCAGGCCCAAGGTAGGACCGCTATTTTCCATCGCACCCCACAAAGGACACTCCTTCCCAAGGACTCTCCCACATTGTAGGGACGTTCAGGTTCTTGTACCAGCACGTGCACCGAGGCTGCTTCAGCTACCAGCCCTCGGGCCGGGGGGTCCACGGATCCTCCCAGTTGCAGTGTTGAGGGACCGCAAGGTTCTTTACCGGATCGTCATCTGAGGGGCTCTGCCCTTATACCGACCTTATGGCAGAGGGGCTGCCCTAGTACCAGCAATACATCAGAGGGGGCACCTAAATGCAGCTCTAGAGACCCCCAGGTCAAGGGTGTCACACCTACTGGGCCTAGGCCCGAGGAGCAGGGTAGGCCTCATGATCCACATACAAGAGTCCTGGAGGAGGCTGGGCCCAGCGAGCCGAGCAACACGTCGCAGGCGTGTGGCAGCCAGCTCGACAAGATGGGCGCCGCACCAGACGGAGGCACCCGTCAGACGCCATTCCAGGAGTTCGGAGAAGAACGAGTGTCAAGGTGGGACTGGCCTCAACCAGGTACGTGGCTGACAGCCTATCCTTCTTATGCGCAGGGCAGCTTCCCACTGCGTTCATATGGGCAGGGTATGCAGCGGCTCCAGCAGCTCCCGGCTACCCCGTCAGTACCCCCTACCACTCCTCAGACCAGTGAGGAGGGGTTCTTTGAGAGGTTCCTCGGGCTCATTAAGTCACCTCGTATGGGGTTTATCCTCCAGGACGCCATCAGGAAAATCCTCCCGACTATGCTAGCAGCACCACAAGCACCTCCACCGGCAGTCCCGGTGCAGCAGATGGTCCCGGCTCCCCAGCCGACTCCTCAGGTGGTTCCGTACCAGGCTCTGCCGCCTCTTCAGCCCCGGGCTGCAGTTCCTGTGCCCCAGCCTCTGGCTCCAACTACTCCTCTACCTCCGCAGCATCCTCCTGATCCGCAGGACATGGACCATGAGGAGGATCCCGACACGCCATCCTCGCCAGGGCCTTCCACGAACGTCTTGCTGGGCTGGCGGAATACCTGGGCCTACCCCAGCCTGAGGTTGAGCAGCCGGCAGAGGGCGTTCTGGCCGAAGTCCTCACGCAACACTCCTCTGTCAAGACAGGGATTCCTCTGCAGACCGATGTAGTCTCCCTGGCGAAGAAGGGTTGGTTTAAGCCCCACTGGGCCCAGCCGGTCAATCGGCGTCTGGACGCCAAGTACAGGCAGATGGAGGGGGATACACTCTTGCTCTCGGCCCATTCTCAGCCACACTCCTCGGTTGTCGCTGCGGCATCACTACACTCCAAGCCTCAGTCATCCTCAGCTTCCTCCTCTGCGGCTCTACTGGAGAAGGAGAAGAAGATCTTGGAGGCGTACAGAAAGAAACTCTATTCCAACGCACGTCCCTGCACCTTCGTCAAGCTGATGCCATGCTGGCTGCCGCCAACCAGAGATGATGGTGGGAAATTGCGGACTTCCTCTCGGAACTCCCTGCGCAGAGCCAATCACGTTTTAAGGCGGGGCTGGCAGAGGCCAAGCTGGGGGCGCATGACCTCATGGAATCCACCGTGGCCCATGAGAAGGACGGCCTGGCATCGGGCCACGAAATTCAACCCAGACGTCCAGGAACGCATATAGATCTACCTTTTGAGGGGGGGGGCTCTTCCACTCCACCACGGACAAAGAGCTGGACAAGAAGAAAAACAACTCACAAACGGCCAAGTCTTTATTCATCTTGACAAAGACCACGCCCAAGTCGTACTCACAGTCACAGCAGCGCTCCAACCGGGGGCGTACGTATGGACGGTTCCACAGCTTCCAGGAATAGAGATCCAGGTAGCCGGACCGCTCGCCGTCTCAGAACTGCCACAAGCAACAAAAAGGGGGGGTAAGTGCTTTTTCCAGTCCCCCTCCTCCGCGACTGCCTCAGAGGGAAAGAAGGCATGACACGTCCCTTCGGGTACACGTGTCTCCAGTGGGGGGCATGCTTGCTCTCCACGCACATTTCTGGTGCCAGAATTTCGCAGACCCCTGGATCCTCTCCGTAGGAACCACGGTGTACCGCCTACCTATCCCAGCCTCTCCTCCTTCCTCCCCTCCACTCTCTCAGGTTGGGACAGCAACTCTTCTGGCGGAGATCCGGTCGCTCGTAGAGAGCCAGGCAGTGGAGGAAGTCTTGGGCTTTTACTCCAGGATTTTCGCCATTCAGAAGAAGAACCAGGCTGGCCCTTTCCACCCTCAACCTCTCCTTACCCCTTCAGAAATTAAATATGGTTACGCCAGCTTTTATAGAGAAGATATTGCGCAAGGGAGACTGGATGTGCTCCCTGGATCTGAAGGACGTATGCCTACACGTCCCGAGTTGGCAGCCCCATCGCTCTTTCCTACGGTTCAGGATCATGGACTACCATTTTCAGTACATGGTCCTTCCTTTTGGCCTCAATTCGGCCCCCAGGGTCTTTACCAGGCTCATGAATACGGTGGCTTCCCTCCTCAGAACGCAAGGCCTCCACATCTACCCATACCTCGATGACTGGCTCGTCAGGGCTACATCTCTGGAAGCGGTTCACCACTCTTCCCATGCCCTTATGAACACACTGCATGATCTGGGCTTCTCGCTCAATCTCAAGAAGTCGCAGCTGCAGCCCACGCAGACTCTGACATTCTTGGTCCTCATCTGGGACACGTGTTCCAGAAGGTATTTCAGTCCGAGGACAAGATCTCGGCCATCAAGGGGGCCGCCGCCCACTTCCTCAGTAGAGAGGTGACTTCAGCATGGTCGTACCAGCATCTCCTGGGTCTCTTGGTGGTGGTCCTTTTAGCTGTTCCACACACGAGATTGAGGATGAAGAGGATTCAGCTGCATTTCGCTGCCTCATGGAACCAGGAGCGGGGCTCTCAATCCGAGATGATCAACGTTCCTCCATCTCTCCACCCGGACCTAACACAGTGGTCCAGGGACTGCAACCTATGGACGGGCAAGCCCTTTTGGTCGCCCTCCCCGCAGGCCACCATCACCACAGACTCCTCGCTCGAGGGCTGGGGAGCCACGCTAGACGATCTCTTGCTCCACAAAACCTGGACTCGACAAGAACAGGAATACCACATCAATTGGTTGGAGCTGAATGCCACCTGGCTAGCGCTCAGAGCATTCCTACCACTTCTCATTCAGACAGACAACTCGACCAGCATGTACTATGTCAACAAGCCGGGAGGCACCAGATCTCCTCTTCTGTGCAGACTGGCAATCAGCATGTGGGAGTGGGCCCTGGAAAGCGACATCTACCTCACGGCAGTCCCTCTCCCGGGGGAATCCAACCTGGAGGCGGCCAGGCTCAGCAGGTTGGGAATGGACAATTACGAGGGGCAGCTAAACAACCTTGTGATTCAGGAGATCTTCAACAGATGGGGTCATCCCCAGGTGGATCTCTTTGCCACCTGGCATAACAAGAAGTGCCCTCAGTTCGCCTCCTTGCAGGTACAGGGCCCCGGCAGACTGGGCGACGCATTTCGGCTTCAGTGGAATGGCATGAAGGCTTGCGGTTTCCCGCCCACACCGCTGATTCACAGAGTCATTTGCAAGATCAAGGAGTCTCACCAACTCAACATCATTCTAATAGCTCCACGTTGGCCGACCAGGCCATGGTTTTTGGAGCTGCTCAGACTCTCGGAGATGCCTCCAATTCACCTCCTGACAGGCCCAGCACATCTTCTGGCACAGCAGGGGCGCAAGGTCATCCACCCAGCGTCTCAGAAACTAGCGCTCACAGCTTGGTGCCTGAGCAGGTAACGCTGCGCCACCTCAGCCCCTCCAGGCTAATCTGGAGATCATACAGGGTGCAAGGAGCAAAGCTACCAGGGCCTAATATAAAAGCAAATGGACCAGTTTCTGCCACTGGGCAGACACCAAGGAAGGTACTTTGAACGACATGCTCTCCTTCTCGGCGCACCTCGCCCACTCGGGGGTCCAGGTGGACACCTGTCGTACATACCTCGCAGCCATCGGGGGTTACAGGAATTCGGAGGAAGGGATCTTCTCCTCCTCCAATCCGATCGTCAAGAAACATTTGACGGGGCTTGCAAGGCTCTACCCGCCCATTATGAGGCCACACCCCACGTGGACCTTAACATAGTATTGGGCGCTGTTAGGCAGACACCTGTGCAGTTCCCTCTGGGACCACTGCAAAAGATTTAGAACTACAGGTGTTTGGTAGCAGTCTGTACCACACAGATTCACTTGGTAGCTGTGGCTGAGCAGTCAGACTTCCCTCAAGAAGAGTTAGGCAGTATACAGAGTATTCACAATAGGTCAAGAGAACACAATAGAACAAGTAAACACTGACCAGGGCTTGGTGTAAAAGAGATATAATTATTTGTTTAAAACCACATCTAGAAAACACACAGGCACTAATAGTTAGCAATTCAAAAACACAGTCACTAAAAGATATACACTCCCTTAAAAGAATTTTAGACTTTTAGACAAGTCTTAAGTAAAGCCCCACTTATTTTCAGACAGCGGTGAGCGTTTAACGTAGATGGCACTCTAATACTTTGTTTTAAAAAGGGAGAGAAAAGCAGAGAATACATTGAAACAGATCCCAACACTTTTTCACGAACACAACAAGAGAGGAAGGCAAAGTAACACCGTGAATTCAGAGTCAGTAGGCCGGATCCGCTTTAAGAGGATCAAAACGAAATGTGTCCAAGGTCACACGGTTGCAGTGCACAAAAGTCTTGTAACGGTTCAAAAAGGAGTTGGACCAAAGAAAGGGACCAGTTAGAGGGTCAAGGCGGCCAGCCCAGTCCAGAAGGTTAAGGGGTTATTATTACCTTGTAGCAATCTTTAGAAAGGGAGGCCTGGCGGACACGGTACCTTAAAGTGGTGAGAGTACTCCAGCGGGGGCAGTTGTTCCTGACAGCGGATGCAAGTCGGTGCTTCGTCCGGGGGGAGAGAGGATCTCGTCGGGGAGGAAGACAGGAGTCCGTTGCACTGCCAGGCTGGTCGCCATCAAGACGGCCTTACAGGTCGGCCTCACCTCGGCTCGTAGAGTCAGCGAAATCCAGGCTCTGGTCGCCTCAGAACCATATACGACCTTTCACAGGGACAAAGTAGTCCTGCGGACACACCCAGCATTTCTGCCCAAGGTGCCGTCTGCTTTCCACTTGAACAAGGAAATAGTCCTTCCTACGTTGTTTTCCCATCCTAAGGATGAAGCACAGAGAGTGCTGCACTGCCTGGATGTCAGGCGTCCCTGAGGTTCTACTTGGACAGGACCAAAGGCTTCCGCAAATCAGATGCCCTGTTTGTCACCTTTGGAGGCTCAAGACCAGGGTATCAGGCTTCCAAGGCCTCCATATCCCGCTGGATGGTCTCGGCCATCAAAGAAGCATATGAGGGCCAGCACAAGCCGCTTTGGCCCAACATGCATGCCCACGCAGTCAGGGCCAAGACAACGGCCATTGCATTGCAGCGCCATGTCTCTTGGCAAGTCATAAGCAGGGCGGCCACTTGGGCCACTGCCTCAGCTTTCTGAAAGCATTACTGTTTGGGTGCCGGCTCTAGATCTGACGCAGCTTTCGGATAGGCCGTTCTCAGGAACCTATTTACTTAAAGAGGGTCTCCTCTCCACCCTGGGGCTACATTCATTTGTAAACGCCCATGCAGTATGCAGTATGGAGGAAAGGGGACGGGACGTAAGAGTAATTATAAGTTACTCACCATAGTGACTAACGTACTTTTAGTCCATAGTCCCCTTTCCTCCATACGTCCCACCAACCTCCCCCCTAATAATACTGGTGTCATTAGGCAATGTTAATTCTATTGTCGATGCGTCAATGGGGACTGAGGTGTGGTGCCGGAGGGCGGAGTCAGGGCAGCGCATGCTCCCTGGACCACACCCCCGCGCGCCTCTAAATTTAAAGGGGAAGAAGGTTTTTTCTGGTGAAAAAGGTTCCGTCTCCCGTCCTTTGGAAGGGACGCCAATGCAGCATGGAGGAAAGGGGACTATGGATTAAGAGTACGTTAGACACTACGGTGAGTAACTTAAAATTTATCAGCCGCTTCAACCTTCTGTTCGTTCAGCTTCCTGTAGACGTCGGGAGGGGA